>NW_027272550.1:0-330970 GCF_040938485.1 Diadema antillarum | reverse complement strand
AGCAAGATCCAATAAGGCTTTAAGTGGAAATTTGATCATGATCGGATAAGCCGTTACTGAGTAATTTGAAACTTCGGAATAGCGAATATCGTCAAAACATCTTGCCATCAGAATCATGTAATCAGTCGTAAGATTTTCAACATAATGCAAATTTTCTGCAAATGCCCCATTGTGTAAATAGAACCCGGTACCAATCGTCACATTAATCATTAATCTTTTTTTTTTTTTTCAGGTCACTCTATCGGTTGCCTTTAAATGTTGTTCATTATACATGTTTACTATTTCTTAGGTTCGTTAAGGACCCTATTTCTTTTTCGGATTAACGAACCTTTGGAATAACGTACCTTTGGAATTACGAACAGCATTCAGTAAAAACTCTTTATAACACAGATTTTTGTTTGTCACTAACAAATTATCTAGCCCTTAATGTTATTTTTGTTTTCATTTCGTGTTCAGAATTTAAGGGCATAACATTCGTATATCATACATGAAAAATGAACTTATGATAGGGCGATAGGTCGGTCGTCCCCAGCCAATGCACTTTTAACACAAATGATTTGACAAAACAAATGGCTTGATTTTCAAAATGTGATGCTGTGTAGGACTGACATACAATTACACATTTCAAGTTGTACATTATTATTTTAATGCATTCAAGATGTAAAAACATTTCAGTCAATTCGATGTTGCCGTTGCCAGAATTTCTCACCATGCAATAATTAAACACTACCGAGATGATAGAACATTATGTTCCTACAGCTATACGTATATACGTTCATGGAAGAAACATGACCAGAAGACTCACCAACGAGATCACATAAAAAGACAATCATTAAGACAGTCGCCTTCATGTCAAAAGTGCTTGTACTCTTCTGACTGGCTTTAAAGAGAGAATAACTTTCATGCACGAGGTATTTATAGGACTGGGATGAAATACGTGGAGAAATTCGCGCTGTTATTATTATTATTTTTTTTTTTGCGCATTTCGCGCAACCATTATCTAGCGCGAAAACAAAATCATGCGAATATTTTTGGTGGCCATAAAATATGTCTCAGTATACATGTAGTTGATGTCTTGATTCCGCGGGATTAAAAACTATCGAAACATATATATATATATATATATATATATATATATATATCCGGTCGCAAAACTACCCATGCGAAAATATCCACTTTTACAGTACTCCTACTTTCGTTTTCAGTCTTTTATGCGTTTTATTTCTTCCTTTCTTCCTTCCTTTTTCTTTTCAGTAGAAAACACAATATAAGTCATCTACAGGAGTGCCGACTGATCTATTAATGATCATTGATGCCTCCTATTTTCCATCTCGGATAATAAAAAGCAGACTGTTTAGTGGTAATTATTACTGTACGTGAAAATTATTATAGCAGTAATTGCTGTATTGTCCTGTACGGCTATATATGTATATAATGCACATCCATATATCCATCTATATATACTAGTAAATATATATATATATATATATATATATATATATATATATATATATATTTTATATATATATTGTCCTTTACAACCTTAAGCTGAAGAGGTTAGGGCTTTTAATGGGCTATACAATGGATAAATAATAACAGGTTGTTTGTTTTATGCTTGCCCTTCACTATCCTTTATTAGTGCTTAAAAATAAATCGTCTCTTGCAATGAATTTCCATTTCCATTCTCATTCAAACAACCCTTATTTGACCTTATAAAGCCCAAGGGGTAGGGAGTACATTGTGCCCCACTATATTTCAATTTGCCACTCCTACGCCCTTTACCCAATTTCAACCAAAGTTGGTGACTCTTCGTAAAATTTCATTGCAAACATATTCATATTATAATATAGCTATATCCACTTTTGTTCGTTGCCATGACAACCGTAAATTTACAACCATGACTTTCTGTTCCGATTTTAGTGAACAATGTAATAATGGGTGAAAGTGGAGTTTGTCTGGCTGTAATTTGCTGAAGGAGCTTCATGTGACGTAATTATGGTCGTGATTTGGTACCCTGAAATAGTCTTATTATTTCCTTTATTGTTTATGACATTGGCACAGGTGAGAGTGCGCTAGTGGGGATGCAGCGCACTCAAGGGTATTTTTATGCCTCCGCCACGAAGTGTCGCCGGAGGCATTATGTTTTCGGGTTGTCCGTTTTTTGTCCTTCCGCCGACGAAATATTAAAATTTCGCAACGAAATGAACAATTCGTCGACGAAATGACTGATTTCGTAACGAAATAGGCCATGCGACACTTGGCTCCCCAAACAAAACTACGGTCTTTGCCCATAGTTTTGTGTACCACCTTCGAGAATTCGGGCCTACCAGTACAACCTGTATAAGCTA
Organism: Diadema antillarum; assembly: GCF_040938485.1. Classification (NCBI taxonomy): domain Eukaryota; kingdom Metazoa; phylum Echinodermata; class Echinoidea; order Diadematoida; family Diadematidae; genus Diadema; species Diadema antillarum. The sequence goes on along the minus strand of NW_027272550.1, from coordinate 328,622 downwards.
TTGTGTGTACCAAAGACAAGGCTAACAAGGCTGGTAGAGAATCGGGTGATGTAATGCAACTAGGCGATATGTCTATGATTATGAAGAGTCGCCATGGAAAGTCACGTTCACATTTTTCTTGCCATGAATTTTTAATTAGATTTGAAGAAATTAATTCCATTGTGACTTTATCCAAGCCCTTTCTTATAACACAAGACAGTATTCTTTTCGAGTTCAAAGTACCAAGGGATATAAAAATGAATTTCCAAAGGGGAAAGAACAAAGGGCGGTGGAATTACTTGGAAAAGCAAAAAAAAAAAAATGCATACAGACAGGACCAATCTTTGTTGTGATGTTGATGACGTTGAAAACAGATTGTTAATAGTGAAATACATACAGATATATATGTACTTTGTTGAAATCTTATTTCGTTTCCTTCAGGTAATCCAACAGCGAGACGATCATTTCATCAAATACATGTATTGCAATTGAGTTTTTAAACAACAAAATTTATAACGGAAATGGTAAAGCGATGCAATATGCATGCACGGGATACAAAAGCGATTACTATACAGCCTCGCGATCGATATGACACAACTCATTACCCTAGACCTAAAACACACATGCATGATTATACATGTATCTCCTACACCGCACCATAACCTGAAGCACCCGATCAACATTATATGATTTACTTGCTTTTGTTCCTCCTTTTCGTTTTATTTCTTCTAAATCGTAACATTGTGAATTTTCTTTTATGTCTCTTCAGTAAATAATTGTTTTCTAGCCAGACCCACTTGATTGTGATAGTTTGATAAAGCTAATATTACAGTTGCTTTATAGAAATAAAGAAGTATATCATTTTACATTGTACATGTGATTAGTTTTCCATGTGCCTTCAGTAAATATTTTCTATTTCCCCTTGCTGGTAAAACTTATTAAATATGTTATATAGTTGCTTAGAAGTACACACACACACACACACACACACACACACACACACACACACACATATATATACTTAATTTAACATTGTAAACGTGTTTCATTTTCCCCGACTGTTTTGTGAAGTACATTGTATATCATTTACTTGCATGGGTTTGTTCCTTCTTTGAATTAGCATGCACGTGAAAGGATTTGTCTACACTTTTAAACATTGAATGCCAGTGGCAATTGGTACAAATTTCATGCCGTGAAAAAAAAAAAGGCAGTCAGCCCCAATTCGCAAACATATCCTGCCTTGAAAATATCTTTCTTTACAGTATATGAAAGCTATATCAAGTTGAAATGCACTTTGGGACAAACCCTGTTGATCTTTTCCTGAAAGGTAAACACTGTTGTCTTACATTAACAATTAAAACAAAAGAAACATCAACATCAGCAACAGCAAAAGCACAGTTGGCAGATTCCCATAAGTTTTTGCAAAGACATGGGAGGTAACAGGATATGGGGGTTCTGTATTCAGGGCCTCACTAGAAAAGAACCTTTTTCTTGTATCAGAGATTTTTGGCTTGACATCAATCAAATCTAGCATTTACATGTATACAAAACTGTATAATAGTCACGAGTGCGATGGTACAAGATTTTGCACGAGGTGAAAGATAGAGGCACTCTATTCAATGAGGCAAAGCCGAGCAGGGGCCGCGGAACCGGGAGCACACACACACACACACACTTTTGGATCGTGAAAAAAAGAAGAAAAAGAAAGTGGAAAAATCGGGGGGAAAATCACCCTACCCAAATTTCTCACAAAAAGTGTCCTTCAGATCGCTTTATCTTGATTTTAAAAACGCAAAAGCTCCGCGAGTGGGAGGGGGCATCCCTCTCTACCTCATAGACTTTGTACATATACATAGATGATGCACATGCGGAATAAGAGCTAAATGCCGTGATTTTGCTATTAACACTTTCCTGAAAAAAAGTCCAAATTATTTCCAGAAATATTCTTTTTTTTGGGGGGGGGGGGGTGGGGGAGCTAGAAAAAAATCCAAGTATTGCACCAAAAGTTTGCACCAGATCGCTGAATTTCAGGTCTGAAAATGTAAAATCACCTTTGTGTGGGAGGAGAAATATCCCTTTTGTATATAAACCCTCGTGAGCATGCCTTTTCGGTTTGATTGCTTAACAGACAACGTTCATGAAATTGATTGTAACAATAGATCTATACAAGAAGTTTATTTGAATACTACCACTTAATAGACAAATTGTTCAATAATAATCCACATCAAAATATCCTGCTACCTCAAAGAAGTGGGGCCATTTCAAGTCAATAAAGGACGGAAAAACATGTATCAAATTGCACCATTTACAACATAAAAATGCAAAAAGTTCTCACCGTGGGAGGGGGAACACCCCCTCCCACTACCCCCCCCCCCCCCCAGTCCCTCCCCTCGCATAGCAACCATCGCCCTCCCAAACTGAAAAACGTTCCGTGGCCCCTGGTAAAGTCTATGCACTATTTGTTTTATACAACAGCTCAGATGTTAAACAGACGTGCTTGATCCAGATTCTAAATTTGGTACAAAAAAAGGCAACCATTTTTCATGAAAGGCGAAAGAGTAACACAGTCACAATCGTCCTATGCAAAACCAGTTGAAGTCGTTTACAGTTGAATATGAGACAGAATGATTGCTGTATTGGCCTGTTTATTGTGCCATGAGAGTCACGCAATGGAACAAAAACTATAAATCAATCATAATTTTACACAGGAGTCAATGGAAATTGGTGATGTTAAGCCGTGCAATATCCATTTCTACTCAAACAAAATTGCACGGCCAACAGCAACAGCATGCAAAGATACTTGCATGTCAGGCGATGAGCAATCAACAAATCAGATAGCTACATTCTTTTTAGGCGTTGTATAAGACTGCAGAATATCCTCTTTGTTCTACACTTCATGGGTTAATGAGATGAGAGACCACAGACACACAAGTTGCAGGAAACACACACCGGAAGCTATCATCATTTGTGGCACACCTATACACATACACTGACCTGTCCAGTGGATCATTTCGTCATGAGTAGGAATAAGTTACATTTTTTCATACGATTGTATGGACCTGAAATATGGCCATCAAAAGACGCAATCTAACTGATCACAACTGATGCACCAGTAATCAAAGGCAGAATACAAATGACTTGATTCTCTTCTGCATTAAAGGGATCATATAGTTTTGGCCGAGACCTAATTTCAGATTTCTAAAATTTTTGGTGAGATAATGAGAAACCTCTTATGAAATATGAAAGAGCATGTAATTCTACAAGGAATTCAACATTTGATGAAAACATGCCGTCAATCCCTCGTTTGAGGCGAGTCCCCAACTGGGGCATAGCCAAAGTGGGGTGCGTATATTTGTCGTTTGGGAGTTGGGAGTCGAAGGACTTGTCCATTGCAAATAAACTTTCTGCTCAGGCGTGACAAACCTGGAGGCCAAGCCAGGGTTTGATGACTCCAGCAGCTGTCGTATTACGTAAGAGCATGATAAGGATATCTGCCTGTGGCAGACCATTCAAAGTGAACTCAATTTTCTCTATCCTTTCTAAAGTTTTCAATTTTATATTCTATTGAGAAATTCTATGGTCATCCATTTTACATTTCGAACGAAAAAAATTGACCCGTAAATAACGAAAATACAGGAATAAGAAGGAGAGCATTGCTAGTTTGCCGGTGCTGACAATGTGCTATTTGGCGGTGAGTTACAACGGGGAGGTGAGACTACCTCCCTGGTTACAATCAGCCTGCTGACTGGATCGTTGAGAAAGCAGCTGTCGTATTACGTAAGAGCATGATAAGGATATCTGCCTGTGGCAGACCATTCAAAGTGAACTCAATTTTCTCTATCCTTTCTAAAGTTTTCAATTTTATATTCTATTGAGAAATTCTATGGTCATCCATTTTACATTTCGAACGAAAAAAATCGACCCGTAAATAACGAAAATACACGAGGAGAGCATTGCCAGTTTGCCGGTGCTGACAATGTGCTATTTGGCAGTGAGTTACAACAGGGAGGTGAGACTACCTCCCTGGTTACAATCAGCCTGCTGACTGGATCATTGAGAAAGAGAGAGAGAGGGAGAGAGAGAGAGAGGGGGGGGGGGGAGCGAGGGGGAGAGAGGGAGGGAGAGGGGGGAGAGATGGGGGAGGGAGAAGGGGAGAGCAAAATGGAATGACAATAGTTCCGGTCACTACAGTACAGGCATGCTCTGTCTGCATACGCTGAATGTCTACACTCACACACACACACGTACACACACACACGCACCATGGAGCTACATGGCCCATGTTAGTTTTGAAATGTCTGAGATATCCAAAAAAAGAGCAATTCTAATAAAATGTGGGACCCACACTTTATTACGATTGCTTTGTTTTACTTTGTTTTTGGATGTTTCAGTCATTACAAACTCCATTTTCATCAAGAATTCCTCTTAAAATGGTATGCTCTGTACTTGTATATTGTGTTTTCTTGGTATCTCGCAAAAAGTCGAAAGCCCTATTCTCATCTCCACCAACACTGCACCATCCCAAACCATCGATAAATTTCCTGTTGTCTCCCTTCACCCCACCCCACCCTTCCCCTCCTTTCAGCCACCAAGGCAAAGAAACGGGGCCATATTTTACAAACTATGGTATCCCTTCAATTAATGGCAACTTTGCAAGCAAAGTTAACGACTAGACTGAATGATGTAAATTCTTCTCATTCATCCAGTCAAAGTAGGTACAAGATCAATCATTAGTAGAATCAAGAAACTGGAATCAAACTCACTTGTTGTTACGTTTCGCCATGGAATTAAACTCACTTGCTGCGATGTTTTGCCAGTTGGCGAAACAATTGGCGAAACGTCGCAATAAGCGAGTTTGATTCCTGTTTCTTGATTCAACTAAATACTAGTAATGAATATTTACTACTAGAGCAACACCATCCCACAGCCAGTCAGGGACAAGAAATCACTGATGGTTACCACTGATTGCAGAGCTACCAATGATAGTTTAGTACCAACGATCAATGTAACAGGAATTGGTGAATCTTCATCAATAAACACAGTAGCCATGATGAGTGACAAAATCTGATGAACAAGAGCTGCATGTTTTGATCAAAAAGATGATCACTTCTGTCCATGGGGGGTTTGCAGCCTGCTTTGCAACCATATTCAGATATGGCAGTATTTTCAAGATGTTTTTCTGAGAGTTTTTTTTTTTCTTTTTTTTTTTGCCCTAGAAGTCATCGTCGCTGTCCTCCTGAGCCGGTTTCCCTCCCGTTCCCTCAACCTTCAGGTCATCACTGTCACCATCCTGGTCGTCAAGGAGATCGTCCTCGTCGACACTGATGCTGTCGTTGTCATCTATTGACGACCCACTCTCCTGGAAGGATGATTATAAGAGAAGCAAAAATCTAATCATTCAATATGCAAAGAAAAGGACAGCACTTTTGAAATGACAATATGGACGTCCACCTCACTAAAAACATCACCAGATAATTATTTCTGAAGCTGGATATTATGACAAAGCTCTTTCAGAAAAGGACAGTATCAAATTAAACAAATCACTTACACATGACTGGATGACACAAAGCAAATGCTTCATGTATACACACACACACACACAAACACAGACACACACAAAGGCATACGCACACATACATGCACACACAGAAACACACATACAATCAAACAGATCAAAAGCAGCCAAAATACACAGTGCACTCCCATTACAATAAAGTTGCTGTGACCGGCTGTTTTCTTTATTGTTACATGGAAATTTCATTATAACCAAATGGTAAAGCATAAAAAGATAATAGAGATGATAATTCTGAGACCTGAATTTTTCCCTTTGTGGTAACAAGAATTTTGTTTATTAACCCGTTGAGGACGAGTCCCGAGTATACTCGGGCAGGTGTCTATGGGAAATGCATGTTATAGGAAAATCAAACCATCCTCAATGGAAGCATGTTCGTTACAACAGGAGTCCACCGCAACTGTTTTACCAGTGCCATACTCTCTGGCTCTCGGTATATATTATTATGTCAACTACCATTTTCAATCATGCACTGATAGCCTTATCTCTCAATCTCTTTATCTTTTTCTCTTTCCACCTCCCCTGTATTTTCATCTCCTAGTGCAAAGAGATATCTCGCACAATGTGACAGCTGTACATGCTACCAAGAAAAGAAAAGTGCGTTATCACTTCCATTTTTGTTTGGCTAGATGATCAGAACTCAAAGTACTTACATCATCACTGAGGTCAGCGCCCATGTTGCCGAACACTCTTGGATTTTTCTGCTGAATGGCTGCAAAGAAAATCAAAACAGAATGTAATTTTTCTTAAATAGGAAAACACTAAGAATGGTCATTAAGGGCCTACTTTGTGAAAATGTTTCAGCAAAAGAGAAAAGAATATTGCTAACAGCACCATAGAACAACAGAGGTGTTGATACTAAGGCAGAATAGAGCAATTTGATATCATTGTAACATGTACAGGCATTCACATGACTTGCACATGGAATCCCCCCCAATTTAGCATAGCCATAAAAGCCTGGTCTGATTAGGGTTAACCATTACCCAACAAAGTACTTACAGTACATGTAGCATGTGATTCTGCTGCTTCACCTATACAGTATTCTCCTTCAACTATGAAAAAAAAAATGCTACTTTTATCTACAAAGACATAATGTATGCATAAAATTTGCATAATTTCCTCTTTATGAAATATGATGCAATACCTAATGAAAAAAAAAGAAAGATAATGGGCCTATTAACTGAACATGATGTTATGGACTTTGAAAACTACAGCTGATAGTTGTTGCCATGGTGATGGAACCACATCACTTACGTTGCCTGAATTTGCCCCTCCCAGGAGCAGTCTCCTCTTCGTCCTCTTCGTCCTCCTCCTCTTCTTCATCACTCTCGCTCTCCTCGCCATCTTCCACCACGTTCATCTCCTCGTCGCCCAGGATCTCATCCGACATCTTGATGCGGTCCTCCTCCTCCCGTAACCTGGTCTGCATCCTCTTCAAGGTGTTCTCCGTCTCCTGCAGATACAGGAGATGGTGAGAGAGAGAGATAGAGATGAAGGAATATATCATGTACGCTGCAACACCATCATTGTAAAAACATATCATTTAATACAAAATGAAACATACCAAACAACAGCGAAACAGTACGAGAAACAGAGAGACATATTAAGTTGGGCTGCAATGCCATTTTCATACACTCATATATCAATATCACTTAATATGAAATATCAGTAACATTCTGTTTTAATCTATACCAGATATATACCAAACGATAGTAAGACAGTAAGTGTGAGAGAGATAGATGGACACACTACATGCATCATCATGGTACACACACTATATCTATGTTAGTTATTCTGAAATAAAAGTTTACTGTAACCAGATACTTGAAATATAAGAAACATTGGCAAGACAGCAACAGAGAAAAAGAGAGAGAGAGATGTTGCATATTATAATATAAAGACAAATCATATTCTAATGTTTTTATTGTTCTTGTGGTGCTAATTGAAACATATAGATGTAATAAACATATTTCAAGCCATTTTGCACGAAGTCAGTCTACAGCACATTTGTGATAAAGTAAAATCTGTATTTCATCCCTATTTCTTTCATACATGTATTTTAAGACACTTAAACCAAGATTCGCAAAAGTAAAATGCTAGTGACTTTTTTTTTTCTTTTTTCATGATGCCTTGAATGCTAGTGGCAATTCACGAAAATTCCATGCTGCAAAAAAGGGGGTCAGCTCTAATTCGCCGAAGTCTCATGCAGCGAATGTTTCTGATTTTACGGTACTTCCTACATGTGAGAGATTAACTCACAGCAAAGGGTAATTTGGTCAAACAGTGATGTAAATTCTTAACACAAGACTTCAACGTTGCTTGCTGTGATGATGAAACACTAAGATGCATGTTCAACTTGATTCATCAGCTACTAGCAGGGAATGTCAGACTAGAGATCCTACCTCAAACCTGTCCTGCTCTGCTCTGCTGTACTCCTCCAGCTGCTGTTCCAGGTATGTGAGGTTTCGGTATCTCTCAATAAATATCTGTGCAGGAGCGACAGAATTCAAAAAAGTTTAGTCCCAATCACGATAACATAAGTTACATCTGTTACAGGTAACAAAAAATCAGCAAGGTTCTATGCATGAAGCTATTTAAAACTTTGTCATCATATTCCACAAATATAATATTGAAAGCTTCACACATGTATGGTGTCAGCAAATATATTTCACCAGAATAAATGTATCGTTATGACAACATAGCAAAATAAAAGTACATTATTTGGTTATTCTTCTAGCTCTTGTACAGTATTATACACCATTCATCTGCAAGTTGTAAAGCCTGGCTTTCTTAAGAATACCCAAGGTTTTCAAATTTGTCTGCATCTCAACATCACCACCTACAGTGCAGGATAAATAAATTTCACAAGCCATGCACCACCAACCTCCATACCACAAGAGGCCTATTATCCCACCTCTAGGTCAAAAACAGGGAGGCTACCCTGTACATGTGAAAAGGTAGCAACGTATACCACTACTACTGAGGTTCTCTTTCCTTGCATCGACAACTGTTTTCAAGAACACAGACACAGTATTAACGTGAGTTTCGCAGAATGAGAGTCAACCAAATGAAGAAATATTCAGCTAACTTACACAAGATACTTTACTATTTAAAGGAAACTGCACTTCTCTCGATTTTGTCTAGCCTAGCTTGTAGCTATATCTAGCCTGCGTGGGTGTTGCTGACCCATCTCCCAGAAAGCAACACGTTAACTGGACTATCACACTGAACCGAATGAGGACACATGGATTGTGAAATGCGATAACTGCACACAAATCTTCGACTGCAACTCTGCACTCACCTCGTACTGCTTTTGGAGATCCCCCTCCAGCTTCTCGTACTCGTCCATGAATGCCGGCCTCACAGACTGGAGGGTCTGGAGGCGCTTCATGTTTCGCTCCTGCTCTGACTTCTTCTTGTCAATCTTGGCCTCCAGGTTGGCTTCGTCTGATGCCACATTCTCCAGCATCTTCTGAGTCTTCTTCACTTGTTGCTGGAAGAGAGAATATATATAGACACATTGATCTAACACCTACGTAAATAGATCTTTGTCATTGTTTTGATTGGTTGTCTGATACTGATCGTTTGTCCCAATTTACTTCTATGTCATCATTATTGTGCAATTGTGGCGCTATTTACTGTGCAATCTTGGATCCATACAATGTGCTCCATTGAATGCATGCCGAGAGCCTGACAAACTATGTACGTAAAACGCTTGAGATTGCAGTGTGCATGCAATCAAGCTTAGTAATTGACAGGGCGCTGGCGCAAGCGCTCAGTGAGCACTCTCCTGATCTCAGATCTCGCACATTCTCTCGTTTCAAAACACATCAATGACAAGGATCTGTTTTTAGGTGTTATATACAGGTAAACTAATGATAAATGTTTTTCATTCATGCAATGGGCAGAATATTTCATTTGGTGAAAGATGAAATTATTGATCCATTCAACTCGGCTGCATCCTGTTAAATGGATCATTTCATCTTTCACCTCATGAAATATTCCGTCCATTGCACTCATAAGCAGTCATTATTCGTATATCTTATAAACACAACCTGGTATATACAGATTTATAAAACGCCTGGAGAGATCCTTGTCATATGATTGGCTGTTTGACATCGATCATTTGGCCCATTTCACTATGACATCATCATCCGTGCAATTGTGGCTCCATTTACAGTGCAATTTTGGATCCATACGATTTGGTCCATTGCACGCTCACTGAGAGCCCGGCACACACGCGTGTAAAACGCTTGCGTTTGCAGTGTGTGTAGTATGCTACAGCGCGCTAGCAAGAAGCTTGTGTTTGCAGTGTGTGTATGCGACAGCGCGCTAGCGTAAAGCGCTCAGCGAGCACTCTCGCGATCTTAGATTCTCTCCTTGTTTCTAAATTAATAAAACATCAAATGACAAGGATCTATTTTAGGCGTTATATAAAACAAATAATAAATGTTTTTCATTCGTGCGATGGACAGAATATTTCATTCGGTGAAAGATGAAATGTTTGATCCATTCAACTCGGCTGTGCCTCGTTGAATGGGTCATTTCATCTTTCACCTCATGAAATATTCTGTCCATTGCACTCATAAACATTCATTATTTGTATAATACTGAATATACTTGAATATATTATATGTTCTGCATTTTGGTATTAAAGGGTCATGTACAAAAGGATTTTACCTCAGGTTCTACAATACCAGAGACTTCAAAGATATCTTGGCACTGTGTGCACTCAAGATTTATTCAAACTGTGTCAGGGTTCTTTCTGCACAATATTCTCATAAAAAAAACAAAAAACAAAACAAATGAAGAAACAAGTTGCAAAAGAAAACGGGAAAATTGATACTCAACCACTTTAAAAAGACATAATTTTTTCTTACATCAATGTGTATACAGTTATTGTAATCCATGCGCATTAAATTCAAAATAGAGAACAAAAGAATTAATATTATTCACAGTAAAGACTCCTCAAATGAGGTCACTGCACTTTCAAGATCACAATCACGACTATCCTAATGCGCACTCCCATACATAAAGGTAATATATTCAAATAGACAAACAAACAAACAAAGAAAACAAACAATTCTGAAATGGATCTGCTGCAGTTGAAACTAATCTAAAGGGTAAGTGTGTATTGCCTACACTCTTACCTCCACTGCCTTGATGCTATTCTTCAGACCATGCTCAATCTCATTGATTTCTAGAGGTTTGTTGATGGCCATCGTACGTATCTCCTGTGTCAGGCAAAAAAAGCATGCACAACGATTGAGCACTTAACCACTTCCAAACACATGTCCAATGTGCAATGTGCTACGTCAATAGGGAACAACATATTTGGGCAAAAGTTATCATCCCAAATACATTGTCAATGAATACGATGAGTAAGAGGTACACACATCATGTGAACACTTGGTGTTTATGCATACAAGAATATTTCTGTAGCTCACTTTACATGTACCTGATGTGGTGTACATAGTACTTCCCTCACCAAGTATAGATTACTGGTATTTAGATGACATTCAACTTACTGTACATTATATGCACAGAGAAGCATTTCAGGTGAATTATCACAAAAAATAATAGATTGTTCACAAATAAAAATTTTTGACCTTGACTGCATGTTTTCCTATCTTTGTCTAGGAATGATTTCAAATTAGGTTTCGTTTGTTTGGGGGGGGGGGGGCCTTTTTGTTGTCGTTGTTGTTGTTGTTCAGCATGTGTTAGCTTGAATCAACAAAGCAAACTCTGATGGATCAGAACTTCAAATGCCATTTTCCTATGAATGTGTTATGTAAGGTGGTCCACTTTCTGTTAAACTCTTCCTCTGCTAAGTTTCTGGAATTGAACTGACACACAATGATATCACTGGAAAACCTACAAGCAGGAGAACTACGTAATTTAACAACTGGCAGAGCAGAAAGTTGATGCTTGGCGACATTACTAAATAAGCTTCAGACTACACACAGTTTACCACTGGATTCTTACCCTTAGCTCCACCTCCTTGCCTAAAAGGTCGTAGAGACTCGCTCCCTTAGATGTGATCTCTGAGGCCAGCTGTCTTGATGCTTTTAAGTCTTGAATCTGCAAACATAAATGCAGAAGGAAAATGAAAACAAACAGCTACTAGAAAAGCACTCATAGAGTGCAGACCTCAGCCAAGCAGCTAATTTCTACCCATTATTGTGCATGCACGCGGAAAATCACTGAATTTCACAATAACGAAACCTTTTCTTTATGTCATCGGCTTCCAGCTATGCAGTGCGATGCCTGAACAGAGCACGCCCTTCAGAGGGCGTATGAACATGTCAGAACTACATTTATTGTTGTCGTTCTTCTTTGTTCATTTTTGTTTTTTAAACAAATAAACGAACAGATAGAAGACGAATCAAAAATACTTCTCACTCTCTCAAGATGTTTACTTCAAGAATTATTGAATATGATAAATTTTGAGTATCAATGTGTACAGGAAATCAGTGTAAAACAAACAGCATCTTTATTTCCATGCAAAAAAAAAAAAATCATTTCCTTATCAAGTTTTATCTTCTATCAATGTCCTCAAAATCATCTGCAGAGATACATCATGGCAAGCGCCACGTTTTCAAAAGGGGGGGGGGGGGGGGGGGGGGGGTCCAGTTTACAAAAACATCCTTGCCCACGCTCTCCCTCTTCAAGGTTTCATCTTCTAAAAAATAGTTTTAAAAAAAAGAAAGAAAGAATAGCCTATGAACAACTTGCCAAAGTAAACCACATTCTGTTTTTTGTTTTGTTTTTTTTTTTCAGGTGCCACTTCCAGTGTAAGAAAAAAGTGGGTGAGAGTAGTTACACCTTACATATTCCTATGTATTGTGCACAAAATACCCCCCCCCCCCCCCCCCATTTCCCTTTACATAAATCTGTCAAGGAGGATGCCGTGGCTTACCTTGGTGGAGATGTCAAATGACAGTACACTGGAGCCATCTTCATCGTCCCCATCCTGACCTCCGACCTTCGTCTTCATGGCATTGTAGAGGACAGAGGTGACCTTGAGGAGTTCCTTGACAGCGTAGCCATCTGCCTGGTACAGCTTCTTTGTGTTGAGTTTGATGTGTGCCTTGGTTGCCTGTTGGTGTGAGAAAAAGGGTAAACTGTGTATGTGTGTGCCGGCATGAATGTACATTGGTTGGGGACAGAAAAGTAGCTAAGACGCTGTATCATTAGGCTGTTTCTGTTTATTACACTTCTTCAAATTGGGCCTAAATTTTTCCTATTCATTTGATGTGTGTGCATGCTACTTTCCCAATGTAAACATTTTTTTATTTTTTTTTGTATGTACATACTGTATGCCTCTCTGAACTTTCATATGTAGACTTCATTGCAAAATAAATTCCTTTTTTTTTCCAGAAAACTAATCCCCAAGAAAGTTTAATTTAGGTATTTCATTCAATTCCAAGCCCTACTCTGGGGACTGTAATTCATCAAGTGCGTTCAATTAAAATCCCTTTGCACATTTATAGAAAAGGGCATTGTGTATACAGCAGGCCAATGCATCATCAAAAGTTGGTTTGGTTTTAGTTTGCATCATATATAGCACATGGGCCAAGGGGTTACAATTGACAGCAATTCCACAGTTCATAAAAAGTCTCTGCTCCAATACACAAACAGCCTCATACACTTCAACATCTAAGCTTGAATGTACAAGAGAGAACTTGCGATCGCCCATCAACTGACCATAAACTGTGCCGCTGACTTGATGAATATGACTCGATCCTGCTCCGAGTCTGTGTCTGTTGGAATATCTGCATTGGGGTCGTACCTGAGCAGAAAAACAAACCAATACGGAGTCACGCATGTTAAATTGCTACAAATAGGTTTACATGTATGTGTATCTACAGCATGTATGTCTAAATGACACAGAAAATACTCAGAATAGATAAAGGCTGTATAAACTTGCAGTTATAGGAGGAAACTTTTTGTCACATCTTTGACGTGAAGGCACACATTCAAATGTAATATACATACCTGATGTGCACACAGAATGATCTCACCCTACCCACTGTCAATTCACACTACGCCAACAAGAACAGATTATGATAGCTGCCAGTTCACAACAGAGCAGGTAAATGTGTACTAAACATGAGCAAAATGACTTGTAAAGTGGGAAAAATGTCTTAAACTCTGAATACAACAACATTTTTTGATGGGTTGAGATAAACACCAAGCCACCAATTTCAATTCCCTTATTCCAATCTTTGTGCCCATGATCATATTTGCATGAACGAACCTGGGTAACTAATTGGTGTAAACCCCCCACACTCATACTGCACATTATAAGCTCACACATTTCAACAAATTTGATTTTAGGATTCTACTACATGCTTTTATTCTACACACTGTAAAGTTTGTATGAGCTTGTTAGGTCGTGTCTGGCTAAAACTTTGTCTTTGTCTCTGATATTACCTCTTGACAAGCCAGATCAAGACTTCTGCCACCAGCGCAAAGTTTGGTGTGCGGAAATTTTCCATAGAGATGAGGCGTGGATAGCCCAACGCCCGCATCATCTCAGTGAAATCTGGAAAGGAGAAAGGGGGTATAAACAGAAAATGTGCAGATTCAACACTACCGGTAGATGTCCAAATAGAAAAACATGTGTTGCTTAAATTAAACCCTTCGACTCTATTTTTAATATTCTAACAGCTATAACTGTTCATCTTTTGTGTGTGTGTATTCATAAGTTATTGTAACCTGCTGACGACCATCGGAATAGTAATTAGCATGTAGCATTTAACTAGTTAGAGTCATAATCTCATAATATATAGAATATTTATCAAGTCTGGAATGGCAATTGGCATTTAGAATGGCTTTGTCCCAAACATAATCCCTGAAAGTTTTGGTCTTCGTACACAAAAATTGTAACAGTTAGAAATTCTACATCTGAATTCTTTGGTTACAGTTACATCTGAATTCTATTTCTAGGCCCCTGCCCTATTGCTATGTGCAATTACAATAGATCTAATGTGTTGTTTCTAGACCCCATCTATAGATCTAGACTTTGTTAGGCCTATATATAGCCATATGCTTAACATTAATATTGATAACAAGTAGAAGTACCGAAGTTCAAGTAGGCCTATGCTATGGAGGCTATGTTATTGTTAGGACTCTAACAAGTTAATTAATGCACATGATGGGAAATAACAAATATTTGTTAGAAAATTCTAACCATTAATATAACGTTAGATGTCTTTATCAATCAAGGACTCGAAGGACCTGAATAATCTAAAGGCCTCAAGGGGCTACTAAATTCTAGCCTTACTACTACTAGTGCAGGAGTCCTAAATCCTTTACGGCGACACTGTGTAGATTCTAACAAACAGTAATAGACGTATAGACCACGGTCTACATGTCATGCACGCTATAAAAAAAAGGTAATGCCCATGCGTCGGCCGTTGCATGGGCAGTAACGACAGACAGGGTAGGCCTACACTCGGTAAATTGGCCGCCGTAGTTGCGGCGTTCTGCTCATTCAGTTTACGTACACAAACTTAGGACCGTAGCTTCTTGTAAGCAAATAAGTAGTGAACACAAGACATACAATCATGAGGATGAAATTACACAAAATCAAGTTAATATGGTGTAAAAAGTCTGAGCAGCATATTCAGGTGTAATTAAAGACGAATTGAATGATATAAGAGTAAGAATAAAGACTTACTTCTGAGGTCTCGATATGACATTTTGACTGAGGCTATTTGTACTGAAGGAATGCTGCTATAGTTACCTGACGCGAACGTAGATGGCGTTATACTAGCTGCAGGAACCCGCTCGCTCTGAGCTGCAGGGCCGAGCGCAATATCTTGCGCAAACAGCCGACACAGACTGTTCGTAGAACATGATTCGATAAATTCAGCGTAGGCATTACTTTATAATAGCATCTTTTGTCATCTATTGTATGCGATATTCTGTGAAAGAAATTTTAATTCTAATAATTACCGTTTACTTCGCACCCTAAAGTGGATCATCAAAATTTAATTTGATGATCCATGTTTGGACTCTACAGTAGTTATCTGACCAACATTACTTTTCCTTCTCTAGTTTAGAAGGTGGGATATGAGGCCCATATGATTACTAAGTATTCTCCAAAGAGATTTCCCCAGTGAGGGAGGAGAAAAATTTCTTTGGTATTCTCCAACCCTGTGATGCAAATTTTACCGACCCTATCTTTCGAAAGTAAGTGAATGTTTAAATCATGTCTGATGTCAATATATTCACAAAAGCCTAGTGTTCGTAAATGAGCTTGATTTAAAGGGATGATGTAGTTTCGGTTGAGATGGGGTGTCATTAGGTTTTCAACATTTTTTTTTTTTGTTTTTATGATGATTTTTTTTTTTTTTTTGGGAGATTACGAGAAACCCTCTTATGAGCATGGACAGGAATTCGGTTAATTATAAAAATGGCAGAGGTATCCAAAACTATATAAAGCGATCCCAATAAAAGGTGGGACCCATTATACATTAGGATCGCTTTGTTTTACTTTGTTGTTGGACATCTCTGCTATTTCCAAACCAATTTTCATCAAATAAACTAAGTTGATTCCTCCTAGAATTGTATGCTCTTAAATACTATGTAACATTTTGATAAAGTATCTCTCAAAAAGTTTAAAGCTAAATTGAATCTCAATTATTACTATACCATTCCTTTAATCATTGCAAGCTTAGTTGTATATTTCACATTTTAATCTTTGATAAGGAGTTCTTTCATAGTTTCATCAGCGAAATCCACACCATCAATGCGCCAATATTGAGCATAGGATTAATGTTTTCATTGCATTTTATTTTCTGTCACTATATGCTATAGAATGTATAATATATAGGGACTGATCTTGTCATTTAATTTGTCGAGAACTTTTTTATTTTTCTTGTCCGATTTCCGAATGCGTACATCTGTCAATCTTTGTGTTGCTTTTTATTTCTTATTATAAAATTCTAGTGCCTAATTCATGAATAATACATATGGATCCTATACATCTTTAAGTAATTGGCCTCATAGAAAATTATACTGCATCACCTATATAAATTGAGACAGAGTTTAGAAAAGGTCATAGCTCATTTCTTTAACGTGTTTGCAATTATAATATTGATTGTCTGAAATGAATATAAGTGTTTTTTTTTAATTTGCAGGAGGACAAGTCTTCAGAAAAACACAGTTATGAACTGTAGCTACACCACAGAACTCTTACGCAGTGTGTAAGAGTTCTGTGAGCTACACGCGTGCTGCATATTGCAGGCCTATGGTAGGCCTACATAAAACTTATCAGTAGGCCTAATCACTAACAGTTCATTTTTTTTTTTCATTTCTTTCATATTGTTTTATGTCTGACGATAGGGCTACCATGTCAAATCAAAATTTGAGTTCTTGATTCAGACTGATTTGTCGATATTGTAACTATGGAGTGCTACCGGTACCGTTTTACTTATTTTTTGTTTTGTCTTTGTTTAGGTTTTTTGTTTTTTGTGGTCTCTTGGGGTTTTTTTTTTTTTTGTAGTCTCTTGGTTTTTATGTTTGTTTGTTTGTTTGTTTGTTCTGTTTTGTTTTGTTTTGTTTTGTTTTGTTTTTTGTTTTGCTTTGTTTTGTTTTGTGTTTTTTTTTTGCCGGGTCAAAAAGTGCTTGCAGCTCAGGCGCAATAACCGCATCTGCCGTGGTGTTACCAAAGATCCTACAAGATCAGTCTTTGCCAGTTTGGTGTTGTACTCCCTGGCCTAAACCCTAACCCTAACCCTAACCCTAACCCCAACCCTAACCCTAACCCTAACCATAACCATAACCAAAAACCCTAACCCAACGTTTTTCCCATAGGTTTAACACGCGCCATGCCCCAATCTGTGCCGTCTTAAAAAAAAGTGTTTTTTTTTTTTTTTTTAGACGGCACAGATTGGGGAAACTAAAAATCTATCGGGGACCCTATCCCTAAACCTAACCCTAATCCTAATCCTAACCCTAACCATCAAACCCTAACCCTAACCCTAACCCTAACCCTAACCCTAACCCCAACCCTAACCCTAACCCTAACCCTAACCATTACCATAACCAAAAACTCTAACCCAACGTTTTTCCCATAGGTTTAACACGCGCCATGCCCCAATCTGTGCCGTCTTAAAAAAAAACGCTCCCTTCCCTGGCCCTGGCCGCGGCCTTTGCCTCGTCTCACACACAAACACGTGTTTTTACGTATATTTTTCTCGTGCTAAGTGCTAAGCAAAGTGTGGTGCTAGCCAAGGCAGTGTGGTGAATGATCGTGCGTGGACTTCACGAGTATCATGGTACGAATAGAAGATGGAATTTCACTCCTTTCCGTCAACGATGGAACGGAAATACACAATGTTGATGAATTTGGACAGAACCAGAAGTTTGTTTCAACGTCATCCAGAACAGTTGCTGTTTTCAAGGTAGGGAATTGAACGATGGAAGTTCCTCAGTCCCACGTATACATTTTTAGCGCACGTATTTAAGGCCATGTTTGTCATTTCAGCTAACAGCTAGATCTAGACTAGCTAGGCTACGGTCTATGAAATAACAATCAACAATTCAAAACCACATTAGTTAAATTTAAACATTTAAAAGAAAAGAGTTAGATTGTATTTTCGCGTCAAAACAAACGTTTTTGGTTTGGCATGCCCTTTGAATGCTCAACTAAACAACACAAAAATAGAAAAAGAAAAGAAAAGTAAATTTAGATTAGAAATAGAATAGATATGTTTAACTAGATTTACCCTAATTTACAGATCTATCTAGCTTAACGCCGTATAACGGTTAGACTATAGAATTGTTTCAGGTAAATTACATGTAAAATTTAAATTCATAATGTTAGGGGCCTAGTCTAAAGTTTTATAGTAGAAACTTAATATGTGCCAAGACTTCTGCAAGAAGAGGCTAGAATTCGGATAGACAAGAACATGAAGAAAATTCATCTAATAATATTATTAATAGTATAACATAATGTAAATTACGTGACGCAAATTTCTTTGCACAAAGTCAAATGCCACATTGCCAGATGTGTAAATTTTATGGTAACGATGCATTTTTCTAGACCTAATAAATATGCACCCTTGAACCTTGAACCTTGAAGTAGTAATCCCTTTCAGCAGTTCCTTGAAACTATCCCGGGACGGTAGAAGTGTCGTGCGTCAGTGAGAGGTGACATGGTGAACAGGATGATTTTAAATGTCACTAATGTACAATAAAAGTGACGGTGCATAGTGCTAGTAAAAAAACATGCATCTTTTCTTAGAGCATATGTGACCCAACAGGAGGCTGCATCACTCGGATGACTGGAAGAGCAGCCTCTCTGAATGTTAATGGGTTGGTAATTGTGACCACAGGTCCTGGCAGATGGTTCCAGGTTCTAACAGCTCGGGGAAAAAAGGAAAATTTAAACACATCTATGGTCGCAATTGGGATTATGTACTTGAGCTTATGGTCATGCCTTCCTATGTAGGTAGCTGGGAAAATCATATGTGGTAAGCGTAGATGTAGAAGTTGACAGTAGTGTATCTTATGAAAGAGGGTGCACTGTGCAAGGAGGCGTCGTGTGTGGAGACTATCCCAACCAAGAGCGGAGACCAGCGTTGAGGAAGATGTTGAATACCTGTAGTCTCCATGTACAAACCGAGCAGCAGTTTTCTGCACCTGCTCAAGAGAGTTTACCATTGTAGCTGTGTGTGGGTTCCAGGCCTCTGATGCATAGTTGGGGCCGGACAAGTGCGGCATAGGCTCTGGCCTTTACTTCCTTGGTGCGTGGTGATAATGTTCTGCGGAGAAGCCCTAATGTCTTGCTTGGTCTGTGTCTGATGTTCTGGCAATGTTTGTTCCAGCTCAAGTCATGAGTGATTGTCACTCCCAGGTACTTGTATTCCTGTGCCTTAGGTATATGGACATTGTGGAGATGATACTGGAAAACGGAGGGATTACGTTTCCGGGTGATAGATAGGACGGCACATTTCTTCACATTGAAGCTCATAAGCCAAGTTGAAGACCAGGTGGATAATTGCAGGAGGTCTTGTTGTAGTATGTGATGGTCTGAGATTGCATTTATTTCTCTGTAAATGACACAGTCATCAGCAAAGAGGCGGATATTAGACTGGATATTATCTTGTATGTCATTTATGAAGAGGAGAAAAAGAGTTGGTCCTAGTACTGAGCCTTGGGGCACTCCAGACGTGACATTCTTCCATGTGGACTTGGAACCATCAACAACCACAGCTTGCTGTCTGTTGGTGAGAAATGACATAATCCAGTTTAGTGTGTCCCCTGTTATGCCATAATAGCGAAGCTTGGTACACAGACGTTGATGGGGCACCCGATCGAAGGCCTTCTGGAAATCCAAGAAAACAGCATCAACCTGGCTACGCTTCTGGATGGTGGAGGACCAGTCATGTAGTGTAGATGTGAGCTGAGTGGTGGTGGAGAGTCCTCGGCGGAAGCCATGCTGTGCATCTGAGAGGATGTTACAGGATGCAAGATGCTTTGAAACTTGGCTAAGGACAATATGTTCCATTACCTTGCAACAAATGCAGGTTAGTGAAATAGGCCGGTAGTTTGAGGTCTCGCTCTTGTCACCAGACTTGTTGTACAGGAGCTACGAGGGCCTGTCTCCATTGTGATGGAACTAGTACCATCATTGTAGCTCTGTTGGTATAGGAATGACAGAGCTGGGGCTATCTCATGTGCAATAAGCTGCAGGAGTCTGGGTGGGATCTCGTCTGGCCCGCTGGCCTTGGAGGGGTTTAATTGCTTTAGTTGCTTCTCCACTCCAGTCCTGTGAAAGTGCAGGTGACCTATCGATGTATAATCAGAGTGGCCTTTAGATGGGTTCTGTTCAGTATTTTCACTTGAAAAACATCTCATGAAAATAGTCGTTCAAAAGCCTCTGCTTTTTCAGTAGCTGTGGCACACAACTTGATGTAGTACGAAGAGATGGTATTCCGATGTGCTCAGATCTGCAGCTTTTGACGTATGACCAAAAAGCTTTGGGGTTGTCTGCCAGACTTGGTCCCGATTATGTCATTTACATAGTCACGGTGGGCCTTGTGCACAGTTTTTGCCACTTGATTTCTAAACTCTCGGAACTTCCCCATGTGGCTGTACTATTCTGACGAAGGGCACTCTTGAAGAGGCGGTCCCTCTTTCTCATCTGCCGTTTAATTGCTGGGGTGATCCATGGTACGATGTCGCTTACCTTTGGTCATCTTTGATGGTACGAGTTCCGTTAGACATCTCGTCAGGAAGTTTGCGATGATTGTCCAGTTTGTTTCCACATCTCTGTTTCCACACCCATGTACAATAATCCTATTGATAGGCCCTGCATATAGATTATATTCTAGCGTAGTAGTCACATACCAACATAGACAGAAAGATCCGTCTGTCCGAGAACTCTTTTATAATTATATTTTGCCATTAACGCTGTCCTCCGTAGACAGACGGAAGGTACCAGTACCATTGCTGTGTGGATATTCTTAACCACTGTCTCTATGGAAAATTGGGTGAGGTACCTCACCCTTCTCGATTGCGTCTAATTCACGGCCCTAGGTTGGCAAATTTAAGCTTGTATAGTGAAATCAACTATTCAAGTAATACACTACACTCACCAGATTAATGAATAATCCAACATATTCGGTAGAATATTTCAACGTAAAACACACATCAACCAGCCCGTCGCGTCGTCACGTTCAAACTGCAGAAACTTACAGTATGAATCTATTAGCCAATCACATGCGAGGTAGTTTCTATGTGTTTTTTTTTACTGAAACACGTACCTCGCATGTGATTGGTTTACAGAGTTCAAAATGGCGACTTAATACGGCTAGCGAACGTCGATGTTGGCGATATGGATAAAATTTCTGCATTATAACCGAGTTACTGTGAGTATTTTGATTGCACAATGTGAGAAATTGAACTCCAAATATTGCTGCATAATGTGTCATGCCATGTCAAACTTGTTTGAATGTAAAAAAGCTAGACTCTGAAAATTTCGGTTTATCGTAACGTTTTGATCTGTTCGCGATGCTCCACACAGGAGCTGGGATCATTGACTTTGGTCTGTATATGGAGGGGATCCATGAAGCCAGACGCAGTCTACTGCGGAACATTCCCAGACAGACAGATACAGACTGATCTTTCGGTCAAATACCAACACAGTCTTGTAGATTGTATGTAGACATTTTTTTTTTTTTTCACACCATAACACATTATATTTCACTCTTTATTTTTTTTTTAGATTTTACACTGATTTTTTTTCCTTAGTAGTAAATTTTATCTGTTTACCATGCTTATAAAATTAAAAAAAAAAATAGCACCAAATCAGTAGCTTGGTAATTTATGTATCAGTCACACTATGCCATTAATTCATTAACAATTTATCTGTGTAATTTTATCCCATGTTTGCATGATGCAATGGAGGTTCCAGATTCCAAGCCACTTCACAGCTGGTTAACCAAGCTTAGCTCACCTTTCACCTGTGCTGCTGTTTGCTGTGGGGAAAGTGATGAAATTTTGGCAGTTGTCAAACACAAGGTAATGAGACGCATTTCCTAATCGCTGCACTAACTAAGAGGAAGGAATACTGTAGCTACCATTAAAAAAAAACAGCAACAAAGGCAGGAGCTGCATGGTGGCTCTCCCAATCTTATGTGGAATAAGTACTACACTGTCCATGTACAATTACGTTACATAGTCTCAATTACTTTTTTTTTTCAATTGCATTTGACAATTGTGTCCTTTTCCTATGGTATTGTGATCATAAAGACTGGGATATATCATGGAGGTGGGAAGAAATTCCGCCTACTTGGTTATATTGTGTCCTTACCTGACTTATTTCAGTGACATTCTACATTTGTATTTCTCTCCCTTTCTTTAAAACACATCAACAGCAGTGACATTTCTGATCTATTTTAAATCAACAGCAAATTTACCGATGGTCAGTAGAGTGTGCAGACCCACTCAAACAGAAGCCCCTGGTGACACTGAAGTCTCTCATTTCACGCATCTTTCGAGCCCATGACAACCAGATACTTGTCCTGATGATGAATGGCGCCCTCAGGTGGCTGGACCATGCCACAAGGTCACCGGGAACGGTGCGAGAAGGCTGCCTGGAGGATGGGGAAGAAATCCGAGATGCCTGGTTGTGGCAGCAAGGAGCTAAGGAGGAGGTTGGAACAAAGGAGCATCGACCCTGCTACGTCATCTGCCTCATTCAGGAGCAGACGGTAAGATCCACTTTAAAGGTGCATGGTCCCCGTGTTTTAGTCAAATGCGTATGCGGGCGCACGGCGCAAGTTTCCTACAGAGACCTATGCTATCGACTTCTCTCGGGCGCTTACGCTTTGGCCCAGTTTCCCGAGTCCGAAGAAGTCAGATCCACTGTGTCAGTGGTCCGATCACAGTTCGGCTCATGATTCGGCTCAGGGGGATGACAGCTTTAGCAAATTTCTTTTGTGATGTCATAATAAGAAGCACATATGCACGCACCCTGGCATTACTACAGACTGTGTGATGCGTAGAGAAGACAACAAAGGCAACCTTACTTAGCAGCACCTACGCGCTTTACTCTTGATGACAACTCAATTTCGGCAATCTTCGTATCAATGCTAACGGTGATCGGCAGTAGCATCAACAGCGCCATCTACACTACCGGGACTATGCCCCTTTAATGTGGTATACAAAATTCAAAATTCTTGTCAGTAACTGTTACTATACACCTTTGTATGACCATTATTTATTTTGATTGAAGGAGGCATCATGCCATTTACTTTGAAAGTGTTTCACAACTAATTGAGGATTGAAACAGTCATCTCACAGTCAAGGTAATTATCACATGTAGAGCATTAATTTACTGCTGGTCATGATATAAACTTTCAACTTCCTTTCAAGTTTCAGTGGACACATCCACATCAAAAATTCTTTAATCCATTATCCTACATGCATTGAATTGAGGCCTTCAATAAAGAGTCAGACATATTAAAATGCAATGACTTTAACCAACATCCAAAAACACAAAGGCAGCTGACTTCTGCTTAAAGCTCAGCAGATTAAATGTGTAACAGTACTAGGTTTACCAAGCAAGATTTTAGCAGACATGTCTTTGGTTTGTTAGAGAAAAAAGACAGAAAGATGTGTTGAGTGTGACAATCGTGACACTGTATTGTGTCAGTAATGAATTGTTCTTTGCTGATTTGTGACCTCAAATAAGAGCTTGTAGAGTATATATATTGGCTGTTTCAATTATGATTGTAAAAGAAGGTGGCCTGTGAAGTTATGTGTGGTAGGTGTGCTTGAAGTCCAGTAATTAATGAAAAAAAATGGAAGGATCACTCTTCCTTCATTTAGTGAAATTTGTGAAGTAGAAGTACAGTGCAAGGATAAAACTAATTTTATGTAATTTTAGATTGCAAGTGAAGACCAAAGGATTTGCAAATTGCAGTTCTTTCTTCTTTTCTTTTTCAGAAAATGAAGTATAGCTTGCTGGTTCACAATGTTGGCAAAATTGGCACGGAGGAAGGAGAGAGCAAAGATGCCGTCAGGATACACCTAGAACCACCAGTTTCTGGAGAGGATGAGACTCCTGCTATTCTCTCAGCATCCTGTCTCACAGATTCCAGTGCCATCCTCTACACATTATGTGAGCTTAGTCAGCCTTCCTCAAGTTTACACTGTATCTGCAAACTGTCAGTTACGTTGGTTTATAAGCTTTATAATATCATTCCCCTTCCTCTGCAGTAAAGTGACTTGTAATTACTAAGAGAGGAAAAGACATTGTACTACATTTTGAGTAAAAACTGTGAGGGGAATTCATCTGTGCGCATGCGTTGCCTTTTGCATTATACCTTGATAGTCAAGGGAGATTAAAACAAAGATAATGTGGAATGTCTGCAAAAATCTAGAACAGCAGCACAAGGATACTTGTTGTCAGGCTGTCTTGGGTTTGTTTTGTGTGTGTATGTGGTTATCTTGTTTGAACCAAAAATATTGCAAATTTGACATTACAGTTTGGTGTTATTATGCTTTCCCCCTGTCCCTTGCTGAGTGTTTATATTTATGTATTTATTTATTTTTAGAGTTGAGTCAAAAAGATGCATTATGTAATACATGCAGTTCCAGAAACAGCAGAATTGTGGTGCTGTGTTTATTATGGTACAATGTATTACTATCATTGCTTTTGTCTCGTAAGGTAAAGTAAATTCTCATGCACTTTAGCATTTTAGTAAAACATACTTGATTGTTTTCATTTGAAGAATATTTAAAAGCCTCTTCATTGCTAAATTCTGAACTTATTCTTGAATTGGTGACAAATTTTAAGGTGATTAAAGCATCCATTCCTTTCCATTTTTTAAACCAATTTACTGAATTTGATTTATTCCATCTTATCTTCCTCAAATGAAAGATCTGCAGTGGAAATCAGCTGTGTCAAATTAATGATGACAAGATGATACCTTCTGCAGCATAATTCCCGAGAAGTTGATGGGTGAAAACTCAGTAAATCAGATTATAATGAAACTTTAACAATCTTCTAATTGTCCTTTGCAGGGGAAGGAGGACATGTGTGCTGCACTCACATACCAAAGTCAAAGCTCGAAGGAAAACAGGAGCCTCAGACATTGGTGTGTCATCTTAAATTCACTGTTTCAGGCAGTGAGCAGGAGGTAGGCTGAGTACCAGATACAAGTGTATGTGACCCGCTGCAACACAAAAGGATCCGAAAGTTGGGGGAGGACAATTTTCTGAAAATGACATGCTAGTATTCCATTACTGTTTCTGCTTTAATGTCAGATATAACATGACTTATAAAAGTACTCGTTTGCAGAGATATCAATGATTTTATTAGCGCATGTCTAGTGGTTTAGGAAATCAGCGTTTCAAGAAAGCCACCTTCAAGGTTTTCCTTCCGACGCTATCAGGATCATGGGAAAGCTAGACAGTTTTCACCGTTTGACAGTAGAAGGTATGCTCCTAGCAACCTCTGCGATGTTCATTCAAGCTTAGCCCCAGCGGCCTACACACGACCAATCAGTAGCCAGAATGCAACGCACTGACCAATAAGATCATTCCTTCGCTGCTAGGGGCGGAGTCTAGCTGCAGCGCAAAATCCAAATCTTCGGACACGTTTCTGTTCCATAGAGAATCAGAAAATCATGGCCCAGAAAAACACATTTTTCTTGCCTTTCCTTTGATCATTTAGCTTCGAAAGTTTGGCAGATGATAGAGGATACATTAGATTACAAAATTTTGTCTAAAACAGAAATTCGAACGTTCTGACGGATTTTGATGATCTCACTTCAAACTCAATTTTCTCGGCTCAGCCGTCGGTGACTTTAGGATCTTTTCGTTGTAGCGGGTCACATACAGTATGTTTGCGTGTGTTTGTGTGTTGTTTTGTTGTTTCGATATTTGTTTTGTTTAGAAGTTATCGAAAGCAGTCAGGTATTTTTTTCTTATGTCTGAATCTGTGTGTCAGCATGTTTCTGGTTTCTTGGAATAAGTCATCATTTCTGTCTTTGTTTCCTTCATTGTTTTTAGAGTAATAATTTCTAGAGGTTGACCCCTGTTTTTTTAACTCGGATGCCAGGAGAATGAATATATTTCAAGAATAGGTAAAACAGATCCTTGCAATCACGATCAAACAAGTATGCATAGTAGGAAATACATAAAGAATGTTGAACCTAGTTCAAATTCTTAAAGTGGTACTGTCATTGATCCTTTGTTGTCCTGCAATAAGTGATGCTTACTATCACCGGTACTACCCTTAATGTGTCTGGAAAGTATAGTATGACATGATTACCATTGGCGTTAAGAATATTTCATGTTATTTCTTTCTATATGCCTGTCTTTGAAACCATGCCTTTGTTTCATTAGTTCATATGATCATGTGTATTTTTAATGCTCCATTTCATATAGATGAGGATAGCAGCTATCAATGACAGACTTGTTGCAATAGCAGGTTCCCAGAGACTGCCCTCTAGTGGTGAACACAAAGGTATGCAATTTTTCACCTATGCACTGACTTTATTTCTATAATTTATACCTCTTGTATGCCATTCATTCTTTACATGTGACATGAATTGTGTGCAAGGTTTTGTAGTTCTTTCCATCAGAGGTGGTAATTATATCATACAATTTCTGCTGTTTGTATGTTTCAGGAAATTTTACATGGTTCAGGTACATCATACAACAGCTCTAAATAGCATATTGATTTGTCATCAGCATAGTAGACATTTTATAGCGTTTGAAAACTGACTTAAAAACCCTGAATGAATTACAGTTATACCTCGACGGCAGAAGGTGATGTGAAAATTGAATCACAAAGCCTCATCAACTATTACAAAAGTTTGATGATGTATCTTTCACTTTGCTCTGTTGTGGCTCATGCAGGAAACAAATTGCATTTCAATCAGTATTATAGCAACTTTGGCCTGTTGTCTGTCTTAACAGTTCACTACAGAAGTGATAACACCATTTGTGACCCTGCACCTCAAAACAAACAAAAAGTCGCCAGACATGAATTTTTAGTTAAGACCATATTCTGAAAGCACAGACTTCAAGTTTTAAAATGATGTATAACTCAGATCAAATGGACTCTCCTAACCTATCTAGATATTGGAAAGAAAGCACAAACTCAGGAAAAGTGTGAACTGAGAAAAGAGGCTCTGAAGTACAGTGTCTATTCAAGCGCTTAATCTTTACCAAACCGTGCTGGCTGTGCGATGAATGGGACAAAAAACAGGAAGTGAACCACCAGAGTAACAACAATGAAGGGATTATTAGATTAAACTGAAATTAAGCGTGCCTCATTAACACATTCTGTTCATTCTGTCCAAAAGTTATAAGAGTTGAAAGTGAAGAGTGTGGACAAGGTTTTTCAGAAATGATAAAGGGATTCTAAAGACACACCTAATCACACTATTTTACCAAAAATGTTCGAGATAAACTGCTTAAAAAAACACACTTTCCTGCCCATTTCATGATGCCAAATTTTAGCATAATGTAAAAGAAGACCCGCTCTTTCAGAAAATATGAAAAAATCAAGTTCGGCTAGGTTGACCCATTTCACTTATTTTCAGTCCTCACGCAAAATCAGTGTGTGCGACTTTATGTTCGTTTTGAGGTGCACGGTCACATTTGATGATGCAAATATCAACTCATTCTTTTTTTTTCATTTTTCTTCTGCCACAGAACATGACATAATGTATTGGTGAAATGTAGTCTGTATCAAACTATCATTTAATTGATGAGCTCGAGCTCTCTCTCACCCACGTGCTTATGAATTCTGTAGACTTTCAGCCAACCTCTCATCTAATCTACATCTATCTAAATTTTCTATATATAGCAACCCTGTCCGTATGGGACACAACCTACGGCACTTTGCAGGCCCAGCGTTCGCTTGTTGGTGAAGAAGAGGAAGGTCTTCCCTCATTTCTGAAAGTTATCGCCGGCCCACATTTTCCTCGCAACAAAATCAATCGTGAGCCTGCACAGGTACATTATGCTTGATGAATTTTTAATAATCTGTCTAATTTGGTGACCTAGGAACCTAGGACCTTGTTACTATTACTAATATTTCCAATTTTTCAGATGCTCTAATGGTCATACTTTCAACCTCAGTCTCATGCACATTCTTAACCTAGCAGCAGATTTTGTTTCTCTTTTTTTTTCTTTGTTTTTGCTTATGTACATGTCCATTCTATATTTTTTTTTTGCTTTTATGCTTTTTACATTTTAATTTGCTGTTGGGGACCTGTCTGGAAACTATTCTGATGTAGGTTGCAGGAGTAGAATTATCTTCTCACTTAATTTGGAAAAAAAAATGCTTGGTGTAATAGGCCTGTTTGTGGGTTTACTTCTTTGTTCTACATTTCTTCATCTTCCATATCTTGAAAGTGACTCAAGGTATTACCATGAAACTTAGTACATATCTATACAGATGCATGTTCTACCAGACAGTGATTCTCTGGGGAATTTTAGGGTCATAGAGTCAAAGGTCCAGGGTCAAAGGCCAAGTTAAAATGCAAAAATTTTACTATTTGATACAGTATTCATCGCATAATCGGGCATCTGATAATCGGGAACCTCGCTTAAATGACATACGCTTCCCAGAAACATTTCCAATGCATGTTATTTTCACTGGATAATCGGGCGGGGACCTCTGATAAACGGGACAATTTTTCTTCAAGCGATCTTTGATTTTGTTGATATTTTACACAAAAAATCTACCAAAATACCACAACAATATTTCAAAGATTCCCTATCAGTTGTCGTTTACATCGAACTTACAAAGCAAGCTTCGGACTGGTGTGTTTTGACCTCCGTCCATCCAGTGCACGTACATGCATAGCCACGAAAAAGCCGTGTATAAGTATCCATGCCATTGCGAAACACATGCTTTCGCGAACATTCTTCTCCCCTACATAAGCAAAGCCATGTGCTCGCTTGCAATTCCTACTCACATCCAATAAAAAACATGCCTTGCTCACACAGCTCAGGCTGTGTATGTTGTTTAATCTCAGTCATACACTTTGAGGGCAAAGTCCAAATTCCTCGTCTCTGAGTGTTTGAACTTTCAATACACTGTGATCTGTGTGTACATCACAATTTTCCTCAGTTGTGAATGAGCTAGAGGGTCGCGCCGAGGGGTAGTGTGGTTGTGTATTCATGTACATTTACAGTACGTTAGTATGCATGTGTGTGTGTGTGTGTGTGTGTGTGTGTGTGTGCGCACTACATGTACATATCGTATGCCATTAGTGTATGGTGAGTGCTCATGGCGAAATCGGGCACCCCGCTTAAAGGGGCCGTGTTTGCTACTCCCAACCTGCCCCGATTATGTGATGAATACTGTAGTAGAATTACACTTTTTCTCCATACCTTGCAAGTTAGTTTATGCATAGACTAATAAAAAAGATGCATACACAAGCATGATTACATTTCTTTTCTTTTCTTTTTTTCTGGTACAAGGCTACAGATGTGATTCTAGCAGTGTCCCTTTCGTAGCTTAGCTGATGCAGAGATAGGCCTGAACTGGACCTACCAGTCTTAGTCCAGGCAGGAGACTGGGCCTGCCAGGAAGAGACTTCCAAGGTGGTAAAATCTTACACATTTAACCCATTTCATACTGAATTCTGAAACCCCCATAGACTTAGTACAAAGACCACCAGGTTCCAGTACGAAAAGGGGTAAGACATACAGCCAACCTTACCTAAGTCGAATCTATTCGGCCTGAAGAAATGACTTCGACTTAGAGAAAATTCATCTTGAGAGGAATTCAAATTGATAGAATATAAAGAGAAGAGGACTTGAAAAGACCTTCGACTTGAGGTAATTATTCGACATGTGCGAGGTTGAATTAAGCAAGGTTGGCTGTATACCTTTTTTTCTCCCTTATTTCACATACAGTTGTTATCACTTGACATTATCTTTGTGGCTTTTACTTGGTACTGTAAAAGTGGAACATTTTTGTGCAAGTTATCTTTGCTCTTGGCAGGGTGAGATGAATTTCACATGTTTTTTATTCAGTAGTATCAAACTTTTATTAAATATTGTTACATTATAATATAACTACATTTTGTTTTTTTCTGTGACACAGAAACCAAGACGGAAATCTGGTGTGACAAAAGAAACAGCAAAGAGTGGAACTAAACTTACAGCACTGGTGCAGAAAGTCTGTGATCAGACAAAGGTAACAGCTATTCAAGTTAAACCTCTGTGTCAGGGTCTTTGGACAGTGTCTATAGTGCTATGGCATTTTCTGTTCCAAGTACATTGTATATTCAAATAAACTAGTTGTTCATAGTTACACTACGTACAGGATGATTACACAAAATTTTCCTCGGCTGTGATGTTTGCATCCTGCATACTTGTTGAAATTGTTAACTCTTTCTTCACTACTAGCAGCTAAACTACAAGAGATGTCAATGGAATTTTTAAACCAGTGGTCCTAGAAGAGTTACTGTTGCACTACAATCAAATTGTTCATCTGCACTGTTCATTTAAACTGGGATTTCCAGCAGTGTTCCATGTCTGTGAACAATTTTTAGATTTCACACCATTTTACATGACATGATGTAGAAGATGACATTGATGTAATGTGAATAATGGAACCTTGTTCTTGATTCATTATACCATGAAACTTTCAGGTTTTACAGATAGGGCCTATATTGAGTGTGCTTTCACTTGATTGCATTTATATGTCCTATTGTGTGCAGATTCACAGAAGCCTATGTGTGAGTGCAAGCTGATGTCAATTTTCATGTCTATGCCATTGTAATGCATTTAGTCTTCGATGATGCACTGCAGATGCACTTTGCTGTTTGTTCCAGGAGGCCAGTTCAGTTGTTGTTGTTGTTGTCGTCGTTGTCGTTATCGTGGTTGTTGTCGTTGTGGTTGTCGTCATTGTCGTCATCATCGTCGTAGTTGTTTGCAGTTTTTTGCATCTTGTCAAAAAAGGAACCAAAATTAAATCAATTCATCTGGACTTACTGTTTTACTTCCTAGAACGGTTTCACGTCCGATCCTGGACGCTTCATCAGCTCGTCTGATTTGATGGCGGGAAGACGTCATTGCTAATTGGCGCAGACGCACTACCGACGTTATTGTTCGAAGTCAGTCGCCAAGGAATTCTCCAGATGACAGAGCTGTACACCCGGGAGAGGTTGTGTCGCAGTCCCCCACCCTTGTTGAGGGAGGGGTTTTCAGAGTTGAGGTAGACGGCTTCCCGGACCCCCCTCTCAAACCACCGAGGCTCCTTATCTAAGATACGCACATCTTTGTCCTTGAAGTTATGTTTGAAGGTCTTCAGGTGGGAGAAGACGGCCGAATCGTTGCCCAATGTACCTGGTCTTCTATGTTGATATAAGCGCTTATGTAGCGGCTGCTTGGTTTCGCCAATATAATTCTCTTGGCAACCCTCTCCTTGACACTGTATGGCGTAGACCACATTGCTTCTCTTTTCCTTCGGTACCTTATCTTTTGGGTGGACCAGTTTCTGTTTTAGTGTGTACAGCTCTGTCAGTACAGCTCTGTGTACAGCTCTGTCATCCGGAGAATTCCTTGGCGACTGACTTCGAACAATAACGTCGGTAGTGCGTCTGCGCCGATTAGCAACGACTTCTTCCCGCCATCAAATCAGACGAGCTGATGAAGCGTCCAGGATCGGACGTGAAACCGTTCTCGGAAGTAAAACAGTAAGTCCAGATGAATTGATTTAATTTTGGGTCCTTTATTGATCGTTACCTGGATGAATCACAACTTACACCATTTCATCTTGTCCAACCTTTCTCTTCCAAATGTCACAGACCAATACAGCAAAGAAGTTTTCATCAGCTGTCCAGGAACTTTTGAAGTCATTCCAGGATTGCGTACCGGACAGCTCGGCCCTGACCCTGGTGCTCAAGTCAGTCGTAAGAAGAATTGAGGAGAACACTGGGTTCTGGAGTGAGAAAGCACTGCACGACATCATCGCTACTAATGTGCTAGCAGCAAGGTTAGACCATATTCCATCAGTTTACATATTGTGAATGGTCATGAGTGTGATGGTACAAGTTTTCATACAAGGTGAAAGATAGAGGCATGCTATTCAACAAGGCTAAAAGGAGTTGAATAGTGCACCTCATCTTTCACTGAGTTTGAAATCTTGTTCCATTGCACGAATAAAGACCATAAACTATTTGTTTTATACGACTGTTCAGCTTAGACGTCAGCAGATGTAGTCCACACAGATTTTTTACTTTAGCACAGAAATGGCAACCATTTTCCATGAAAGGTGAATAAGTATCTGCACAGTCACTGTTGGCTGTGTATGTACATACACGAAACGGATGGGTTATAGTTTAAAAAATGAGTGACAAAAGTACCCGTTGTAATTGTCGAGTGCGGGCGCAAATGTTTGTTTGTTGTGGCATCAGAGCTGTGCAATAGAACAAAATCTTGGAGTCAATCATGAGTTAAACATGGGAGTCAGTGGAAATTGGTGACGTGGGCCATGCACCATCCATTTTTTGCTCAAACAAAATTGCACAGCTGACAGCCACAGTGTGCAGTGGTACTTATAACCAGAGACTCCAACCCCAAGCACCTTGTGATCTGGAGATTCTCCCGCCTAAAACCTCAAGCAAACGGGAGACTCTAAGTTGATGAGCACGAAGTGCACATCATAAGCATGAAGCGTGAAGTTTCTTGCGGAAGACGGTCCAGGGCGAGGGCCCTGGAAGCTCTAGGGTTCTAGATGTCTATCGTGCTATCCAAGGCTTATTTTTAAACATACGATGGCAATATTAAAGTAAGAAATCCTTTCCAATGGGAGACACAGAGCCAAGGCGGGAGAAATTAAATTTCGAGCGGGAGAATGGGAGATTTTGCAAAAGTGGACTTTCGCCGGGAGATCTCCAGTCGAAAGCAGGAGAGTTGGAGTCTCTGTATAACTGAATGACACATGATGGGTAATCAATCCATAGCTAAATTTTTTAGGTGTTGTATAATGTGCTCTGTCTTTTGTCTTTCTGTCACTTTGTCACTACCTGTCTGTCTGTCCGTCCGTCCATCTGTCCATGCCCCTCTAACTCCT
Source organism: Diadema antillarum (assembly GCF_040938485.1). Taxonomy (NCBI): domain Eukaryota; kingdom Metazoa; phylum Echinodermata; class Echinoidea; order Diadematoida; family Diadematidae; genus Diadema; species Diadema antillarum. The sequence goes on along the minus strand of NW_027272550.1, from coordinate 295,497 downwards.
TCTCTGTTGTTTTTGCCTCTGTCATACCAATCCTAGCTCCTGCCCAGAGTTTGTTGGTATGCTGGCCAGACGAGGGGAAGTCTCCCTGCTGCTGGACTGTCTCTCCTTCATGCGAGACTTCCCAGAACTCTCCCTGGTCCAGTGTCTACAGGTCTTCTTGAGGTGAGGTCTCTCAGAGATTTGTCTCTTATTGACTGATTTGGGTTCGTTGAGGGCAGCAGACAATTTGTGGTACAGGATGCAGCCATTAGCTCATTTTGCAGTGTCCCAGCTGACCCCCCTCCTCTCCCCCACCCCCTGGTAACATGTTTATCGCAACACTTGTAACAAAGGTTCGCGCACTAAGCAAGCATTTGCGCACTCAGTATGAGATGCCTATGGGCTAAAGCAACCATGCATCAGTTTTTCATTCCGTGCGTGTGAGAGGGGTGGGGGAGTGGGAGGAGGGGTCGGCTAAGACGCCGCAGTAATGGCTTGCCCATGCCAAAAATACACATAGGGCGTCACAGAATCGGTCAATACCTTAACTCTCTATGTGCCACGTTCGCAGGTCCAACTCAGTCAAGCCGACTTCGCATATTCTGCTCAAACGCACTAATCCCCCTATACATAATCCAATCGATAAATCGCCAAATGCCGCGGTGCAATGAAAGCGTTTCTCACGCTTCCGTTGCTCTCAAATAAAACTTGCATTTCATGTTGTGATTGACTATCAACAGGTGTTCTCTACTGGATTTTAGAGAAGTTTCTAAGTTCCTGTCATTGTTTTGTGTGCAAAAGTCATGCCCTTGCAGTAATGTAACTGCTGGTCATGTGAAAGAAAAACAATCATAGATTTGTCATACAATAATACATCAAAGCAAAGATTGGCATATTCTTTACATCTTTACTCACTATTTGCCCCAGCTCAACAGAAATCTAAAGAAGTTACATAGACTTGAAAAACAGAACGTTTTCTCAAAGCATGAAACTGTTAGTGTCTCAAAATAGTGTGGCACAAAGGGGATTTCCACCATGGCACATGAAGAGTAAAAACCACTGTTTACCATTGGGAACAATGATTAAAAAAATTATTTGAGTTATCACATTTGATGCATATGTGTAGGTCAGCTGTATCACAAAACATCCGAACTACCTTATAGAAATCTGGCAGTAAGACCTAAGATATATTAGGAGATATCACTATTTTTCTCAATAAACCATTAAAACTGTAGATGGATAATTCTAGAAACAAGTTTGATAAAATTATTGTTCACTTTTCGTATACTATACTTTACTCTGATTATACCGATTAAGATTTTCACATTGGTTGTTTCTTTATGTACCTCACATTCAGAACTGTTTCATTGCACTAAAACTGCATTTTTGTTTCATCTGCAAATGGTAGTTAGTGCTCTTTTTAAGATATGCTAAACTGTATGTTTGTGTATGTACATGATCATGTTTATTTCTTCAAGTACTCTTTAGATACTCGTATCTATGTTTTGATGAGAGTTTTGTTGACTTTGTCATAGTGATTTCATTTGTACAAGTAAAATAATAAAACAATTTGAAACTGAAGTGAAAAAAAAAAAGTTTGGGGTATGTCAGTGTTTCACACAGATTCCTGTAACTCTGCCTTTTATTCTATTATGAATTTGGGTGCCAGATAATTATGTTATTTGCCTATCAGTCATTTCCTAAACTTGTATCGGGACTAGTGCAAAAGGGAGAAATCAAAGCATATGGCCTTTAATACAAACAATAGCAACCAACTAGCCATCTTATTAGGCTGTAAATTTTTGGTTTATAAGGTTTGAGTTAAACATTACTCCCCATTACCAAAAAGGTAGTCAGGTTGTCAGGACTTTGTTTTGTTTTGTTTTGTTTACCAAATTTGTGGTATGAATACTTGTGCTCGGAATTTTTTAAAACATATGTTGAAGAAAGGTTGGGATTTTATCATTCTTGCAGTATTGATGAAGACAAACTTTCAGCCATGGACACGTCAACAGAAGATAACAACATGGTAGTCTCAACCAGCAACCCTGATGAGGATGTTATCTCTGTTGCTAGGAGACAACTTGTGTATCCTTTGACTATGAGAGATCCTTATGGAGCAGAAGCTGAGCCAATTATGCTCTACAGCTGACTAGTTAGCCAGGCATGGTGAATAGTTAAATAAAGTGATTGCCAGTAAAGTACAAATAGTGGGAATGGTGATGCACTCATGAAAAGCTTGCTGTATGTACACCAGTCTGCAAGAATGCGGTCCATAAGCAGTGGCGGATCCAGAGGGGGGCGCAACCGGGGCACGCCCCCCCCCCCTTTATTTTTCGTTAAAAACAAAAGAAATAAAAAGAAAAAAATGAAATGAAACCCGGAAGAAATATTAGTCAAGCCCCCCCCCCCCCCCCCCCTTTACAGAATTCCTGGATCCGCCCCTGCATTTAAGAGCATTTTTCAATGTATGAAACATAAATACTGACACACATACAACTGTATACATGTAAGTGCAAATACTATACAATGATGATGTATGTATGTGATATGCATGAAATGTTGAATAGATCTGTCTACAGGGGCCGCCTGTCTACAGCGACAACTCTTTGCATCTCCCTTGGATGTCTGCCCTAGACAGGTGTGAACGTATGTGTTTCCTTGACAACCCTTTCAACCCTCAGAGACGAAGCTCTGTCCAAGCCATTCACAGATAGCTTCATGCTGGATGCCGTCAAACACTTACACTTCAAAGAAGTTGTTGTGAGTATACATGGACCATTTGAGAAGTTTTTGACAATAGCGAGTCTGCACTTTTGTAGGTATGTAAAATTGCTATAATGGTAGAATTATTTGCCCTTGCAGTGTTAGTAGTCAAAAACCTTGCAATGTATCATTTAAAAGCAAATTAAGCTGCTTGTTCCACTTTAATCAAATGTGAACAGTGCTCATTGACCAGGTGATGTGAAGCATACACAAATTGTTGTTGGGGTAGCAGCATGCATGCATCTATAGCAGTCTGCAGGATATGGCTGCCGAAGAATTTGTGAAGATGAGTGAGTGCCGCACTGTTCAGCAGGCAAATTTCCTGATACTGCACTGATCAACACATTCTTGTTACATCTTTTTGTTTCAGCTGCTCCTGAAGTATCTTTATCTGCTACTCACCAACTCCTTCTCAGGGAAGATGGGAGCCCATTCTGAAGTCAGCATGGATAATGTAAGTTTTTCTTAAAATATTAGATATATGTGTCCAGGTGACCGTGTTAAAATGCTCTGTATATCTTAAGATGTAAGTATTTAAAGATAAGAGGGAGTTGACACATCCACAATGGCACATCAACTCAGAAAACATGATGGTAATGATGATAATCAATGATGATAATGATGATGAAGAAGATGATGATGCTGCTGCTGTTGCTGCTGGTAATATTTATGATGAGAACAATGTTAATGATGATGATGTTATTGATGATGATGATAATGATGATGATGATGAAGATGATAATGATAATGATAATAATGATGAAAATAATAATGTTATTATTACAAAAACCTTTAAATCTCAAGTTGTAAAACTGCTGCTCAAATTGGCAATATTTGGTATCTCTCTCTCTCTCTCTCTCTCGTCAGGTTGTGGATTGGATTGGCGTGCTGCTAGATGCCCATTTTGCCCAGCTGGTTCTAGTTCCGGATGTCCGACCCCTAATTGCCAAATTGCAGGAGGCTGTGAAGCAGCAGGTAATCATGTGTATTAGTTATACAACGTGTAGGTGACTCCCGTTGATTATAACGAAGTCCTTGGGACTAGCAGTTGTGTTGTGTTATACCTAAACAGTAGGGCCCTAAAGGATACAAGATATATAGATGATAATTTGGGGACCTGATTTTTTACTTTGTTGAGAGGAGATTTTCATTATAACTGTTTCTTTTAAAATATATTTATGTATCTAACGGAAGTACACTGCATTTGACATTAGAGCAAGTCAGTAAAGAATGCTCTCTGGTTGATGTACATGTATCACTCTGTGAATGAAGCAAAGTGAAAGGTTAAAGCCAATTGGTTCTGTGACATGCACACTCTACTATTGATGGGCAGATCCTTGCTGTGAATCCTAACCGTGCAAGGATTTATGTAGTCAATTCGTGACCCAGATAATGTTCGATAAAGGTACAAGACTCATGACCCAGATAATGTTCGATAAAGGTACAAGACTCATGACCCAGATAATGTTCGATAAAGGTACAAGATTGAAGCAATTCATCTGAACTAATGTTTAAAATTCTGAGGATGGTGTCACGTCCGATCCTGGATGATTCATCAGCCCATCTGATTTGGTTGCGGGAAAACTTTGCCCATTGAGGCAGACGCACTGTTGACATTAATGTTCAGAGTCTGTCGTCACTGTGTACAGTCCATTCTGGAGGAATTCTCAAGATTTCAGAGCTGTTCACCTGGGAGAGCTTGTGTCACAGTCTCCCACCCTTGGTAAGGGTATTTGATGGACAATAGACAGTTTCCTGGAAACCCCCCCCCCCCCCCCCCCCCCCCCCCCCGGGAGGGTTGCCAAGAGGGATTCAATGTGCAACCAAGCAGCCACTACATAAGTGGTTATATCAGTGTTGAAGACCATGGACATTGGGCAACGATTCAGCCGTCTTCTCCCACCTGAAGACAGCTAAACACAACCTCACAGATAGAGATGTGTGCATCTTTAATAGACAAGGACCTTGATGGTTGGGGGGGGGGGGGCATCTGGGAAGCCATCTACGGATCACTGTACGTAAACAACTCTGAGAACCCCCACCTTCAAAAAGGGTAGGGTACTGTAGACTGCTACACAACCTCTCCCAGGTGTACAGCTCTGTAATCTAGGGAATTCCTTGACGACTGACTCCAAACAATTTGTGTCAACAGTGAGGATGACATTGACCGTGCATCTTCATTAATCAGCAAAACATTTTCCTGCCACCAAATTAGACATGCTGATGAAGCATAAATGATTGGACCTAAAACCATTTTGGTATATAGAATAGTAAGTCCAGATGGCAATTAATTTAGTTTTCTATATTCAAGGATTTACCAACTCTGAGAGGATGGATTCACATTTTGATGCTCAAGCAGCATGGAAGTGCTCTTCATCCATTTGCCTTTCAGAAAATGCTGTCACTATCAACGATTGATAGTGCTACATGTCATGGGGAAGTCATTGTGTTTATGTGCTTTGAGGACCAATTTCTTAAGAAACTGCTCTAGAATAACACAATATTGCTCTGTGTGATATCGACTAGTGGTCCAAATGCATCTATAGGGCCTACCGAAAGTATGATTTAGTTTTAGCCTAGATTGTTTTTTCATAATATCAATAATGCTGCTATATTGACAAGAATGTGTTTCCTCTCTCGGTCTGTATTTCTCAGGTTGCCTTCTCATTGGAAGTGAATGCCATTCAGAATCTCTTGCATCACGCCAGCAGCCCCAAATCTCGCGTCAAATCTCAGCCCAAGAATGCATCGCAGTCATACAGCATCGAAATCCTCAAGATATGAAAGGCCAGGCTAAAGGCGTGATGTGACTTACTTTTGGCACACAATAAGCTGTGTATTTATTCCTTTCTGGTCTTGACGTATGCCTCATATCATGTGATGTCATCTGCCTCTGAAGCTTACCTCATGCCATGATCAGTTTGAAATTTGATAACTACAATTTAAAATCAAGCCAACAATCAACACTCTTCCATAATGACCTATGAAATGTTCTTCCAGTTAGAAAATTTCAAAAGGCAGTATTAAACACTGCTTTTCATATTTGTTGTTCATCCTGGTGTTTCAATATTCCAGTGATGACAGAAATATATTTGATGTAGCCCTCCAGCACAAATTGCTCCTGCAACACTTTACAAGGAGAAATGACAGGAAAATGAATGGAAGTATGTTAAGTCTTCAGATATCTCCTAAAAGTTGCAAGAGAGGGTACAGTTCCAGCATTTAAGAAACTGATACCAGAGGTGAGGTGTGTAACATCAGAAAGCATTACTGAGCCTTCGACTCAGGTGAGCTAACAATAAGAAAAAAAAATATGAAAAAGAAAGTAGGGGCTACACGTATTGCACGAGTCAAGTTGGATTTTGTTAGTAAGCGGCTAATTAGAGACTACCAGAATCGATTATAATCGTTGACATCGTTCTCTGTGAAATCAGTGCACTACTTACATCGGAGAATATGTTCGCGACCGCGACCAACGTACTTTTCAACTCCGATTTCTCATTTTTCTTACCTTTTCGGCTTTCTAATTCCATGAAAACTCTTTGATATGGTTCAATTTAGCATCTCCAATAGCTGCACAAAATTTTATTGACAGACGGCGAAGCAAATGGTAGGTGTGCATTTCTACATGATTACCCAAAATGTTTCATGAAATGCCCCTAGAACAACCAGCTGTGTGCAGTGGTGTAAGCCAGTATTCGTAGTACAGTATTTCCCCCCCCCCCCCCCCAAAAAAAAAAAAAAAAAAAAAAAAAAAATGTTTCACACCCTGAAATTGTATTTGGATTGACTCACTATTTTTCAAGTTATTGTTATGGAGGGTCCCCAATTATTGTATTATGTTTCTTTGTGTTTTTTTTTTGGGGGGGGGAGGGGGGGGGATGGGAGGAGGAGGGTGGACATCTGGTACTTGCTAATGTAGGTTTACAACTACACAGTATGATGTTTCAGAGGTGTATCCAATGTGATAACAAATCAAATATCTTCATCACAAGTAGACACATATATTGTTCTTTTTGTCTGCAGTGAAATCAGTTCCTTCTCTTTAAAAAAAAAAAAGTCGGTTGTTTTATTTCAGATCAAATTCCGTACAGAATGTATACATGTATTACCAACCATGCATGATAATGAAATCACATTGCATACATGTACACTGTATATCTCTTTAATTTTTGTTCATGACAGTGCTTTTAATCAGTTAAAAGCGACATTCCAGACGATTTTCATAATTTCACATCATGTAGTACATAAATCGACTACTCCATGTATAGATTTGTGGAATTTATTGTGGTTCTTGAGCAGAGAAACAATACTTTGAAAAATCTTAAACAAATTACACTGAACAAGGATGATGACATACTTGTAGGAGGTTCACATATTTCAGAAATGTAGCAGTGTAATTCCATAACAATACCGCTTGCTTGCGAGCTCACCTGCGTATAATCTATGCATGCCTTCTTCTTTTGTTCTGCTTCCTTGAGCCCCAACTCAACATTCTTATGGTGACTCTGCCATGTCATCATCCTTGTTCATTGCAATTTGTTCTAAATTTTGAAAATATTCTTATTCTTTACATGTATCCCCATTATCACAAATTCTGAACCTCTGTCCTCAGTAAAACTAATTTATAGGTGATCAAATGTAAAAATCTGAAAATCATCTGGAGGTCTCCTTTATTTATAGGCACAAGATTTGCAGACAGTGTAATCAGTCGGATTTGTCTTATTTATACAATGTGTACATTTCTCTACGTACAAGGTGCATGTCGTGATACAAAGGCAAAAGTAACTGTCTTTCTTCCTTCTGAATCATCCACAATAGTCATCAGCTTATTGCCATCATTATGTTGAAATTCATCAAATGATTGGTGCTGTGTGTGAAAGCATGGTATTGTACATAGTGCTGTACAGATGGTCAATAAAACTTATTGAGTACACGTAAAGAAGAGTACACGTAAATGTTGTCTCTTGGGTCATACATTGCAATGCACGTTGAGGGATATATTTAGGGAGTGATGGATAAGATATTTGGTGAGGAAACAATGTGAGTGTGGGTAAAAGTTCATTTGTGAAATGCTTGCGAAAATCAAACAAAACAAAAACAAAAATAACAGTTGTATGTCTGTGTGTGTGTGTGTGTGTGTGTATATACAGTAGGCCTAAACCTCGGATAAGTCCCGATTTTTATGCCTCCGCCACGAAGTGGTGCCGGAGGCATTATGTTTTCGGGTTGTCCGTCTGTCCGTCCGTCCGTCCGTCCGTCCGTCCTTCCGTCCGTCCGTCCTTCCGTCCGTCCGTCCGTCCGTCCTTCCGTCCGTCCGTCCGTCCGTCCGTCCGTCCGTCCTTCCGTCCGTCCGTCCGTCCGTCCGTCCGTCCTTCCGTCCGTCCGTCCGTCCGTCCTTCCGTCCGTCCGTCCGTCCGTCTTTCCGTCCGTCCGTAATGAATTTTGTGGACAAGGTAACTATCAAAAGCTGTTGAGGTATCCTAATGAAACTTGGCATGTATGTGTATTAGGGGGTGAAGTTGTGCCTATCAACTTTTGGGTGCACGTGCTCAAGGTCAAAGGTCAAGGTCAAATACATAAAATTTCACTATTTCCACCATATCTATGCGATGCCTGAAGATATTTTCTTGAAACTTAGTGCATACATGTATTACCCAATTTAGATTCCCTGGTGAAAGTTTGGGTCATGAGGTCAAAGGTCAAAGGTCAAAAGGTCGAGTAGAAGTATTAAAACTTTTTTTTTTCTCTGTAAATTGGAAAATTGTTCAAGGTATCTTCATGGAACATAGTATATACATGTACTGACTGGCAGTGATTATCTAGAGAATGTAGGGTTCATGGGATCAAAGGTCAGGGGTCAAAGGTCAAGTGCAACACTTCAAAATTTTACTATTTCCCTCATGTTCATGCAATGCCAGCAGGATTATTATTTTTTTTTTTACACTTGGTGTATGCATGTGTAACCTAATAGAAATTCTCTGGAGAGTTTTTTTTTTTTTTTTTTTTGCCTCAAAGGTCAAAAGGTCAAAGATCAAGTGAAAGTGCTGAACTATCATTTGTAACTTTTTCCTCCATATCTCGGAAGTGGCTCAATTTATCTTGAAACTTACTGCATATTTATGCATGTTCTACCTGAAAGTGATTATCTTATGAATTTTAGGGTCAAAGGCCAGATGAACATGGTAACAATTTACTATTCAGTACAGAAATTGCACTTTTTCTCCATACTGGTGCATGAAAATTACTCAATGCATAAATGTATGAATGGGTCAAAGTCAAGTTAAAGTCCTTAAATCCCCAAATACATGCTCTCCTATTCATCCAATTAAACCAAGGTCAAGGAAGGTGAACATTCAACACATTTGTGACAAACTTGTCATTTCAATATTTTGCCAGTTTTGTGAAAATGTAATCACACATTGTCCACATGTACTATCTAGACCTATTAGGAGAATCATGCATTATGGCGGAGGCATACCAGTCGCCATAGCGACATTTCTAGTTCCCTATGTATTTTCTCTAAGAAAATATGTGGATAAGGCGAAGTACGAGAGTCGAATTTTGGCTGTGTCGAAGTAAAACATTCGGTCCCTTTTGTACAAGATACAGGTAGTTTACATCACTTGAGCCGAAGAAGATTTGTCTGGCGTACTCATTACATTAGAGGAGAACAAAAAAATTGGCATGTCGCAGAACACTCAATATCTTACACCGTACCGCTCCGCACGCATGTCGAACGTGTATACATGTATACACACAGCTCATCGATCCATACTTTATCCATACACACAGCACATCCATACTTTATCCATGTCAAGCCAGGGCCCTGTTTTATGAAGAGTTAAAATCAATTATAAAGTTGATTTCAACTGTAAGTCTATATGGCAGACTGTGTGGTACGGAAATTTAAAATCAATTTTATCTTTTGATAAAACGGGGCCCAGAACTCCTTGGTCAAGCCAATCGCTGCTTTATTATTTTAGTGACAGGCCAATTGGGCGGAGCTTGTTTGTGCGGACCTGGCTGGCTGTATAGTTTTGTTCAATGGAGGTGGGATGGGCCTGGGAGAGTGTTTTGTCTTGGGGTTGACAGAGATGAAAGCACGCAGCTGAGAGAATGTCTGCCAGCAATGGCTACCTGTGTTGCACCATAGACATAGCACATGCACATTGCCACATTAGCGCAGACATTCTCAGAACTACGTTTAACTACAGTGTACTATCTTACCGTCTTACTGGTCCCTTGACCGGGCGTGGTCGTGGGAGTGCTGCAATGACGTGGACACCAGTCTCCTCCATCTTTGTCTATCTTGGGCCAATGCCTGGGTCTCTGCAAAAGGTTTTCCAGTCCACTCTGCGATGTTGTCAGCCCATTTCTTCTTCTGTCTACCTCTTCTTCTTCCCCCCTGGACTGTGCCCTGCAGTATGATCTTTGAGAGGCCGTCCGATCGTGTGCTAGTATTGATACAAATTCCATTACAATGTATTAATTTAGAACAAAATAAGAACATTATCTTAAAGAACAGACAAATTTGAATGCAAACACACGCACGCACACACACACACACAAACACACACTCATGCATGCATGCAAATGTACTATATACATGTACATAACTGTGAGTTGAAAAAAAAAAGATTGACTCTTGCGAGAGTCAAAGTTCACTTAAGTCGACGCATTTTTTTCAGTCCCGAGAGCTTCGACTCATATATATATATAGGCCTAAGATAGTAGTATTCCACTCGTCTATATGATATGATATATATATATAATTATATATATATATATATATATATATATATAATAGGCCTAAAGATAGTCGTATTTCACTCGTCTAGATGTAGCTTCTACTGGCCAAATGGGCCTTCATCAGGATCTATTAACAAAGGCACAGAATGACATATTGTGTCAATGCCAGCAATGCATGTTGAAAATAATAACATAACTTACAGTGCTATAAGGCTCTGTGGTGTATGCATTCTGTATGTATACTGTTATATGCATGTGTTACAAAAAGCATTTTCCACTTTTGATCCTATGGGTAAATTAAAAAAAAAAACTGTATATCAGATAACACTGACATTGATATGAGCATTAGCTGAATACCTCTTAGTGTACAATTTTGTTGAAGATAATTTTGAAAATGAAAGCATAAATCAGTTTCATTAAATTAAATATTTATTTTTTAAGTTGGGTTTCAGAATTTTTGTACAGAGTGTCCATATTTGACCAAAATCTGGAAATTAACTTTGTAAGTAATGATGAAACTGAAAAGAAAATCCCTATAAAATGATGAAACTGATTCATGCTCTCATAATCAAATCACATCCAACTATAAAATTGCACACTATTCAGCTATTTCTCATATCAGTGACAGTGTTAGGCCTATCTGATGTACAGTTATAGAACTAAAGTATGATCAAATGTGGGAAATGTTTTTGTAACACCTAGTACATTTATTTCCCTTTGCATGGATGTAATGGGAAGTACCGGTACTGTTAACTGCGACCAGCCCCAACACGCAATGTTGGCTCCCACAGTGTGTAACTGTATACGGAGCGTCCCGGGGTTACGGTACTGTGTATTCGCACGCACGTCGTAAGTGTACACTAGCAGACGACGCTTTAGGCGCTGATTTGGATAGTTTTCGCATTCCATACTATAAATACCGTAACAAACCTGCTACGTCCCCTGCTGCGCCTGCTGCATGCATCACGACCTCGTAGCACAGACCATTCCACAACACCAATTTTCCGCGAAAGAGGTGTGTTTCGTGTGAGAATGTTGCTCAGATTTTGATGGGGATCCGAAGTCATTTTAGGCTGCCTTAGACTCCTAAAACCCAGGATATCCCCGTGGTATATTCAGGTCAGTAGTTAACCCGGTAGTTTGTAGTAAATTATAAATCTACAGTGTGTATAAGAATTTGTAACTCTTTAATAAAGTCTAGGTCTATAAACATTTGATAAACGCCAGTAGTGAAACGCAGTCCCACACGTACAACTACAAGTAAGTTTTAATGAACAAACTGCTATACTGGCTACACAAGTTCTAACTTCTGAGTTCTCTAGACTTCATAGAAGATAGAACTATAGATCTTTAAATTCTACACTGTAATGGCAACTCCATACTGGAATGATTGTATCATCCCACAGTAAATTTACCCAGTATTCAGCACAGTTCACACCACACCACACACCTCCTTCAGCCTCTCGTTAATGACACTTCAACAGCAACATTAAAATTTTAACTGTTAGTGTTACCATTATTTAAACAACAATACTTCGACAGCAACATTGACTTTTACCATTAAACAACAACAATTTAAATTTCATATTGCCATGAACTTCACTTCTTTAGTTTGCCCCTGTTTATTTATTTATTACATGTAGGGGTATCCGGATCGAGCTAGCTGTAATAAGTGTGAGGTAAAATATTACGGCACTAATAATGCCCGATTGAATAGGAGGATCGGGGTAGATGGATAAAGCCCTTCTCATTTCAGCCCAGACCGGCAGGTAGGGCCTAGGCGTATAAAAGATTAAGGTAGCATGCAATGTCTTCATATATTGTATTTTGTACAGTTGGACTGCATTGTCTTGGTCAAATAGATGAATGATAGTGATAAATTTCCCCTGTTGTGTTTGGTAAAGCACATACAAGATGGATTCCTTGGTTGCTTTGATACTCGTATAAGATAGTATAAATACCGGTACTCTTGTGAAATTATACTACAGTGGAAACTCGATATAACGAGATGGTCGGGACCGAGTCATTTTCCTCGTTACAGCCGATATCTCGTTATATCAGTAGGCATAAAAGAAGGCATAAAATAAAGACATTAATTTGCACATGTGGGACTACCCATCATATTTCAATCAATACTGATAACTTGATATTGTGTGTGAGGGAATTACTCACCTTATGGGTAAGAAGATGTTTTTCGCCAAGGAAATCCAATATCAAGAATATGTTTCTTATTAATTGTAGATGTTTGAATTTGTAAATTTATATAGCTTGCGATTGTATCAATTACAAGATCGTCTGTGGATTGGTATGTGGTTATCGTATGGGTGTGTGTTGTGTGGAAAGCTTGAATATGGTCTGCACAATGCTGTGTGTGTATGTGACACATTCTGTATGTACATTATGACTGCGTGTGTGTGAAGACGGGGAATTTCCTAAGTAGAAGGCCAATCACAGCATAAGATTGCCTCACACCTGCTAAACGTCATGATGATGTCATGTATACATATGGCCGTCCCACTACATTTTCTGCATGTATCAGTGTGCGTGCACACACACACTTCACACGTACAACATGCAGTGCTAGCTGGAGTGCTTAATGATTATGTGTGTACAAGACAGTTTTTGGCGCATCAAGCTGTACAATCTCGGAAGATGATAGCACAGGCGAAGTAAAGCTTTACCGAAGGCATTTTGCTTTACCTCGCTATAGCAGGTTTGATTTACTATGGTTTTCTTTGTTTGGAAGTCACAACATTTATCTCGTTATAGCAGTTATTTCGTTATAGCCGATCTCGCTATAAGAGTAGCATTTTACATAGACTTGTGTGGAAGGAAATTTGGGACCGAGAAAATTTCCTCGTTATAACCGATATCTCGTTACAGCAGTGTTCGTTATACCGAGTTTCCCCTGTATTTGTTGCACTGCATATAGTAATCTGTGCTTTCTGTCTTATCTGTTCTCAGGAATATAAGGCAGCCAAACTAAAGACAATGGACTGCACTCAAGCAATAAGGAAAAGAACTCGCGAAAGTGAAGATGAGGTAAGTACCGTATTGTGTTTGAGGGTGTTTTTGTTTTCTTTGAAATTTCATCCCTGTTCATTGATATCAAATAAAATGATAAGTGATTTATATCTGTATGTGTACTAGGTGTAAACATCTAGACCAAGATAACACATGTAAGTGGGTCAAAGATTATTAATGTTACATTAATAATCTTTGACCCACTATTAAGCCATATAAATATATTTGTTATTATGTATACATGCGCACACACACACACACACATATCGTTGGTGGGGTGACAAAACCTGATATCTCAAAAATGTCAAATGTTCAGGAGAGCTAAAAAACATGGCTGCCACAACATGTAAGTCAATGGAAACAACCAACTTTAATTTATCATTTGTGACCTTATTTTTGCAGATGGGCATATAAGGATTGGGAATTACATAGTTATGGTTCCTAGCTTCAATATAATGAAGAAAACTCATTTTCACCAAATATTGAGATACGAGGTTTTGTCACCCCACCAACGATATATATATGTGTATGTGTGTGTGTAATGTGGAAAAGGCTGTCATGGATGCTACAGGTGATTCAAGTTTGAGCTGTATATTTTATGGGAAAAAAAAAAACACTAAAACAAAATGCAAAATGAAATTGCACATGTAAATCTGAATCAGTTGAAGTTGTACAGCTTTTTACAATAAAATTAAAAAGAATGTGATATCTCAAATGTTGGCTTTTTTACAATTTGTATATTTCTAGGAGTTGAACATGAGGGAAGACGTCTCGGCAAAGTGGAAAGATCGCAAAACTTACCGAGGAGCAGTAGGTGAGATTGAGTCTGGAGACCTGGGGGAGTTTCAAGTTCAATTTGGGGATAGTGTTTTCTATCTTCTGAAATCACTGAGTTAGTGCTTCTGCCCTGTGTATTAACATAATCACAGTATTCACAAAGAGGGAATCCCATCCATATCTTGTGAAGTATGTGTATAGTTGAATGTATCTCCAAACAGCATTTGAATTGTAGGCCTCCAAACAGTCCCATTAATATTTCTTTTTTAAAAAAGACAAATGTGCTGCAAAAGAATAAAAGCCGGACTTAGAACAACAGGTCCGCTCTTGTAAAGGCGTACAACTTGGTACTCACAAGGATGGCATTTAGTTACTCTCATTTCACAAGTAGCAAAGCAGGGTCTTCAGCTACTGAAATCGCGTTGATGCGGAAAAAAATTGATCTTCCCTTTATGTTTGTTTGTTCGTGTGTTTGTTTTTAAATCAAACTACATGTACATGTAATTTATCAAATTTGTCGTATTGCAGATGCTGATGTGACATCAGAGTGCTTGACAGAGGTTAGTGAACCTAACAATGTAATTCATGCAGAAGTCGCTGAAGACATGAAAGTCTGTGAAGTGGAGGTAGTCGAGAGCACTGGGGGCAATGCAGCAATGGAGGAAGATGGTGCTGCCGTCGGAGAAATGGGTGCCAGTCCAGAGGTGGAAGTCAGAGGAACAAAGACAGCAAACAAAGGAGAAAAATCCAGTACAGCAGAGAAGACTAACGACAATGAACTTGACAGACATGGTGCTAGCAGTGATAGTAAGTGATTGACTGTGAATATGAAATGCTTTTTCAATATTCAGGGGCGGATCCAGGAATTCCGTAAAGAGGGGGCGTGCGCCGGTTGCGGTCCTCCCTGGATCCGCCCCTGATATTATAGAACTAAAATTATTATTCAAAGGACAATCATCGCAGAGTGTAAGGACCTACAATGTATAGGGCGATAGGGAAGGAAACAGCGATTGCATGGAGAATATTTCCAGTGTACTTGCAGAAAAATCAACAAGAAAATGAAGATGTCATTTTTTCCCACAAGAATGTGTAGGTCTTTTACTTGGTGGTCTGCAATGCATTTTAGCGGAATATGGGCAAAAGAGACGGGGGGGGGGGGGGGGGGGGGGTGGAGCTAATTTTTCTGAGTATGGTAAACACTTTCAGTAGAAATTAGCAGAATTATTCTGCATTGTGGTCAGGATTTTAGGGCATTTGCAGGATATTAATGCAATATAGCAAAGCAACCAAGCTTGGAGTGGAAGGAAGGTTTAGGGACTTTAATATTGAGAATACGCGTAGTGAATATTCCTAAGCGTTCAGAATATATGTTTTTAAGGCAGAATTTAGTGAAATCATTTTGCATTTCAGCAAGGATTTCATGCATGGTATGGAGGATGTGTGCAAGGGGATAATCCCACTCTTATCAAATGAGGAACTTTTCTTTTTTTTTTCAAAATATGCATGGGGGGGGGGGGGGGGGGCATCTCTACTTTTTTCTCTCCCCACATATAACCGTACCTACCTTACACCATTTTATGATTACTAGTTAGCTTCTGTAGCCATATCAATGACTTCTCATGAATTCTTAAACAATTTAAACAATTGAAGGGGCCGGTGCAATATAGTGCTTACCCACACAAACGTCATCTTGAGATAATCGATGTAGAATGTTTGGAAAGTCCATACATTGTAAATTGATAAAACATGAATGCATGCACGTTTTACCATTTTGTTGGTTGAATTCAAATATGATGTTTTCACAGAGGTTTAATAGAGTGAAGGATAAGGATTATGAAAATGCGTGCAACTCAATTTTGACAAAAGTGTGGGTTAGCACTATATTGCACCGACCCCCTCAATTTTCAAGGTAGGAGTCGAATTTGCAAATCTCCCCAATCTCCATCAAAACATAATATATCACCGGGAATATTAAAAAAAAAATCTCTTGTTTTTTGAGATCTGGGAAGTCAGTTGGCTTGTAGAACTTCAAATAAAAAAAAAAAAATCTATAAAACAGCCTATTGGCATGGTTAGTCAATGAGTGTATAATATATTCTGTCCCTCAGCCCTTGCTTAACTGTTCCCTGCAGTATTAAAGGCATAATTTACCATTGCAGATGAAACAAAAACCCAGCATTAGTGCTTCAAAATAGTTTTAAACTGTGAGTTAGGACTAGAAACGAGCAGTGTAAAAATTTGAACCAGTATAATCGATGTTAAGTATTGCTGAATATACAAAATGTGAACTTTAGTTATAATAGAAATGTTTCCAGACTAAACTCAACAGTTATGGTTTAATGAGAAAAATAGTGATATCTCCTTATATTTTAAGGCTTTATTGCAAAAATGTTATATGGTAGGATGTTTCGTGATACAACTGACCTACACATATGCATCAAAAGTGATTTCTTGAACACTTTTTAAATCACTGCTCCCAAAGGTAAACAGGACCTTTAACATTAAACATAGCCATATGATAAACATGATTGTGGAGTCCCTTGCTTACTATTCCAGCCAAGGGATATAGACTTTTTATTTGTCGTGCTGCAGTAATGCATTATCAGCACTAATGTACATGAAATAAAGATATGTTGTTTTCATGCAACTAGCCTTCCTGCAGGACACCCTTTCACCAAATGTTTAATTCCCAAATTATCGCTATCAATAAAGCAAAATTAATTTGAAATGGGCGGTCATAAAGTCAGCAATCCAAACTTTCAATTTCTGCAGTTATTTTCTGAACTTGCATTAGCATCGAAATGCTACTACATGTATTGTGGACCTTCTGCATTATATGCTTGCAGTATGGGCCCACCATCTTGATTGAATGGTGGTCACAAAAATATCTCCATATTTCCGCTCATACATCATATGCAAGACATCTTTTTGTTTCTCTTACAGTGTTACCGCCCATCGCTGATAAAAGTTCCTACAGTGACGAGTCCGATGAAGATGACCCCAACTACAGCAAAGATACTTCAGATTACTCTTGGCATGAATCTGATCATAAATTTGATGCAGTTCCTATTGCTATGGATAGTCGGAATGTAGTGATCAAGACACGTGCTGGAGGCACAACTGTTACTGAAATTAACGCCGAAGACGTAGATGAAAACAATGGACCAGGTGAAGTAAACGATCAGCAAAAGAAAGAAAATAATCCTATAGATGCAGAACAGGAGAGAAGCATGCAAAATGATGCTACCCAAGGAAAGGACACGTACCTGAGCAGAGTAAACAAGTCACATTTTTCCGGAAATACAGCTGAGAAAACAGAAGAACAAGTGAGAAAAAAGAAAACGACCAAAGAGAAACCACAGGAAAGCGGAAGATTTGTTGTTTTCGAGATATCATGGGAGAAAAGAAATGACTACCGAACACCACAAAAAGAACAATATCACGGGAAAATATCAGTCATGAGAAGTGACAATAAAAAGTATGACAAGGTAGCGTATTGCATGGTGTGCAATGAAGCAAAGAAAGAACTCAGAACCCATCTGCTGCAACATAAAGATGAACCACTGATCGCAAAATACTTAGCTACAACAGATCAGAATGAACGACGACAACTGCTTGCCCAGATTAGAAACACTGGGAACCACTTACATAATTGCAGGGTACTTAAGGAAGGGGAAGGTGTGATTGTCCCTGTTTATCGCCCCAAGTATGATGCCGATCACAAATTGTACCAACCGTGCAACTCTTGCCTGGGTTGGTATGCTGAATCAGATTTTCAGAAACATGCGTGTAAAATAGGAGAAAGGAACGCCGAAAGTGCGGACGGTCGAATGATGAATCCAACGCCATGTGAAGAGAGAACGTATAACAAGGTGGTAGAAGGCGTAAACAAAGATATGTACCTGAAGAGAGTAAGCAAACCCTCGGATGCTTTCCAAAGTTCAGCAAAGAAAAGAAGAAAAGGATTGAGGAAGAACGAAACTACAGAAAAGAAAACACAGCAAAGTGGAAGCAACAGTCATGTCCAGGTATCATGTGACAAAAGCACAGACGGCGGAACATCACAAAAAGAACGAGGAAATCAAGGGAAAATAACAGTTATGAAAACTGACAATAAAGGAGGAAGGAAGTTTGCATATTGCATGGTTTGCAGTGTAGCAAAGGTAGATCTCAGAGCCCATCTCCCGCAACATGAAGATGAACCACTGATTGCAAAATACTTTGCTACAACCGATCAGAAGGAACGACTACAGCTCCTTAGCCAGATTAGAAACACTGGGAACCACCTACATAATTGCCAGGTGCTTAAGGAAGGCGAAGGTGTGATTGTCCCTTTTTATCGCCCGGATCATGATGTTGATCACGAACTGTTCCAGCCGTGTGTCTCTTGCCTTGGTTGGTATTCTAAGTCAGAAATGTTGAAACATGCCTGTAAAGTGGGGAAAAGCAACTCGATTCGTGGAAAGTCAGTAGAAGAAATAGAGCTACAGTGTGATGAAGGTTTGTGAAATATCAGGAATTTTAAATCTTGCTGTACAGGAAGTCATTTAGAGTTATTACTTCTTTGGATTCGGAGGGGGGGGGGGCTTTTTGTCCCCCCCCCCCCCCTCCCCTTCAGATCTCGGTCATGGATTATGTGATCCTCGCAAAAATTTGCACTAAGGTTAGGTAGAGGCCAATGTAATCTACAAAACTGAATAGTTAGATTTTTCAAATTTTAATTTATGTATTATATAATCAATTGATTTATGCTAATTATGAATAAAAAAAATAAAGCTCCAAGACTTCTAATTTTTGGTTAAAATATTCATTTTAGCCCTAACTAGGCCCGGGGAGGGGGGGTTTGCGTGATGTATCGCTATCACGAGAAGCTATCACCGCGACGTTTCATGACTTTTTTCTTTCGAGTCTTCTGCATCTGTTGACACCAAATTTGTGATGCCCGGGCGCACGGTTCTGAAGTTGTGCATAAATATGCATGTGCATGTCAGACCCAAAATTGCTCAAAAACGTGAATTTGTGTACAATTTCAATGCAAACTGTGTTTACAGGCAAATTTCATAAAAGCATATTTATTTGGGGGTTTTATTGTTTAAAATCAATTAATGACATATTTTCTTGTTCAGAACAATGTCGCGGACAAATTTCATCGAAAAAACAATGAAAAACATTTCTCTTCCATTTTCAAAGGACAATAAAAAGAATATTTGACCAAAAACTGTGCCTGTTTTGAGCTTTTTTTTAATGATTTATACCAAATTGTCTGATTTCATGCATCATTATGCATAAATTCGCATAATTTAGCGTAAAATGATAATTTGTGAAAAAATTAACTTCATGGTACTTTAGATTACATCATAGGCAATGTGTGTGCCAATTTTTGTCGCGATCGCATAGTCAACGGCCGAGATCTGGAGGGGGGGCCTGGGAGGCCCCCCCCCCCCTATCATCTACTAGTACCTAAATAGCACTGCCTAGTTAGGGTTAATTGAAGCAAAAATTCGGCTTCATAATTATTTCTTATGTATTTTATTGTTTATTGAATTTCTGATGTATTTCTCTGTTTTTTACTCTTTTTTTGTTTTTTTTTTTCATTAAAATTTGTTGCAGAAACTTTTTAAAGCGTAATCAAGCTAAAAAAAAAAAATCGTTATCAGCCATTTAAAGTAGAAATATTTATTTTTATATGAATTTATTGCAAAAACACAGTTTACGATGGATTTGTACAGTGGACTCCCGGCTATAACGAAGTCCTCGGGACCGGCAGTTTTCTTTCGTTATATCGGAATTTCATTATAACCGAACAAATAAACAATAGAAATACATAGAGTGGATGACATTGCAGCCCAAATTTTTACTTCGTTATAACCGTGTTCGTTATAACGGGAGTGCACTGCACACAAAATTGCGTTTTTGAGCAATTTTTGGGTCGGTCAATGAGTTTTTTCAAAGGGGCGTAGCTTCAAAACGGTATGCGCGGGTTCAACAAATTTGGTCTCAAAAGTTGGACAATACCTGAAAGAAAAAAGTTATAAAATGTCGCAGCGAGAGCATCACGCGTTGCAGGATAATCACATGAAACGTCAAGGGGGGTATAGGGTTAAGTCATCATGTATAGAGATTTTAATAGCAGCTGAATTCTTCACTATTAGATTTTTTTTTTTTTGCAAAAAAAAAAAGAAATAGAGGAACTAGACTTTTAAACTAAAGACATTAAACTAAGTTCCATGATCCAGTCATAATCTTTTCAGACAACCATTTTTTTTTTTTGAAATACTTCAAAATTAATTTGCTATTTCGCTTGTTGGGACTCACTTTAGCATATCCCATTGTGATCAATCAATGATTCCTCACATAATGGCTTTGTGTCAAATCAGTTGATAATATTCCAGGCTTTTGTTCCATCATTTTTGACAGAGTGCGCTTCAGAAATCGACCAAGTACCGGAGCCAGACGACACCACTGAACTTTGGCTGTGGGTTGAAAATGTTAATGATGAACCAAATGACTCACATGCAGAACATGTTGGCATGGAAGCCAGAGAAGGAGAACCTGAAGTAAAAGGTATTATTGACTGATATTATTTTAGATATAACATTCTTTGGACTGCCATGGAGTTATATTTTCCTGAGGGATTTGATTTTATATATTTTGAATACATGTATAATTAATATAAACAACTACAGTGGACTCCCATTATAACGAAGTCCTCGGGACCGGCAGTTTTCTTTCGTTATATCGGAATTTCGTTATAATCGAACAAAGAAACAATAGAAATACATAGAGTGGATGACATTGCAGCCCAAATTTTTACTTCGTTATAACCGGAATTTCGTTATAACCGTGTTTGTTATAACGGGAGTGCACTGTATCCGTATATGCCAAAAAAATTACAACGGGAGCTCCACAATGATATCTTTAGAAATAGTAAATCAATCTAAATACAAATAGTAAATCAATCTAAATACAAATTCAGGGTATGAAACTGTAACTCATTGCCCACATCTTACAGAAAACCCCATTCGATATGCTTCAGTGTTCAAAGAAATGAGAAATTTTACAGAGGATGTCAGGAATCTCTTCCCTCCAAGTTTTGTCTATTGTATTCACGCACAAGATCATCGAAATGCTAAACTTGTAAGAATCAGATTTGTGACATGCTTTGCACAATCCACATTTCTTTGTAACAGCTTAACCAAATTAAATTGTGTTTTCTGCAAAATAGAGCTAAGATGATATATTTTAAGACCTTGAAGTAGCATTCAGACAGTTTAATCATATTGGGTGTTATCAATGCGAAAATTTGATTGTATTTTTTTTTTTTTGGGGGGGGGACATACTGAACACTGTACTATATTCAAACCTGTATGCCTATACTCTAAATAATGATGCTAGTTCTAATTGCCTATAATTACATTACAGTTAATACATTACATTTTATTAGCTCACGCGTTTGCGTAGATTAACAGTTTTAACTGTTTCAGAACCTATAGCAAAATATTCTCGAAGCTTAATTATTTTATAACTTGCCTCATGTTTATCAGGTTTTGTTCAAATTTTCATTGTTGCACTCAAAAATTGTACTCGTTCATTTCAGATTAATTTGAAGCTGATCAAGAAGTGCCTTTTTGTAAGCTGTAAGCAAATAACACTTGATCAGCCATGGAGAGTTTTGGTGTTCGATGTCTTTAGTTGTTTGAAGTTACCCTGCCCTTATTATCCATAAAGATCAGATTTGAGATATTAAATGGGATTATAATAATGATAATAATAATAATAATAATGATAATAATTATCATTATTAGTAGTAGTTGTAGTAGTAGTATTAGTGTTGTTATTATTATTATTATTTTATTATTATTATTATATATTTATTTGGCATTTGTAAAACAATACAAGTGATAACAGAGAAACAAAATAAACAACCAAAACAGAAGAAAACAAAGTGTCAGGCTTTCCCTGTTGAGCTTCCGTAAGGAGCCAGGTTGGAAAAAAGCAATCAAAATCACTATGACCCTTGGGCCTGTCCAACCAACTTAAGGAAGCACATCAGGGAGTAGTTGAACATAAAAGAAAAGAAACAGTACAATTTTGAATTAAGCGTGTACACCAGGTGGATTATTCTACATGCAAACTAAAAATATCATTGTGGCAAATGGGTATTCATTCCACCTCCTCCCGTAAAAAAATGAAAAAAAAAAATCCACCATACAAAAAGTATTTACCAGAGTACATCTCAACAACAACAAAATATATGTCCCCTCTAACTGCACTACTGACTAATAATGTATTCTTTGCACCCAAACCCTATCCCAAGGATAAAGATTGACGTACCTACTACATCTACTAGTATTACGACTTGTTTACTTGCACCTGCTATGAGTAAATTAACATTACAGGTAAAATGACAATTGCAAATTGAACACAAAATATACTAAAATGTACCTTTCGGTTGTTGTTGTTTTTTTATGATGCACAGCGAAGAGGTGTAAAAGGAGAATCCGTGATCGTGAGAACTGGACGTGGACTCCAGCCGAACGAGCTGCAGTAGAAAGGCAACTTTCAGTATTTCTTGCTGTTGGGATCCTTCCCAGAAAACGAGAATGTCAGGAGTGCATAGATAATGAGGAGGTATTAAAACATAGAACATGGACAAACATCAAAGACTTTGTCAGATCCTGTATCATCAGAAGAAACCGAAAAGCAACGACTTGAGAACGTCTGGTCATGCAGTTGATGAGCCGATATAAGATGCAACAAGAAGGTGGTATATGTTGTGTAATCACAATGTGCTAGGTTTGGAATGACCACTCAGAACCACAAGGAAACAGTTTCAAGTGTAATATTTGCAGTGCAGGTTGTACTTTTGAAATTTTGCCTCGATCTCTACAATCCCGAAAGAGAGTGCTTCATTTGTATTAAATGCATCATGCTCATCAGTCGTATTGTTTTGAATTAGATCAACGCACACCTGCAGATGAATGTAAAAAGATACATAATAATCTGGCAAAGTAGCTCCAAATTCTGGCACGATTGAGTGTTCGAGTGTAATAATAAGGCCAATGTTTTCTTTGGGTTTCAAGTAGGCATAAATGACAAGGCTGAATATGTGGTATGAAATATCGGTAGATATAATATCTTAATGTGGACATGTCATTTCACACATAGCTGTAATGTATAATTTTCATCAACCGCTAAATACCGTATTCGCCGGCAATAAGGCCGCAGCACCGGATAAGCCGCATCTCGACTTGGGTGATGCAAAGAAAAGAAAATAAATAAAATAACCCAAAAAAAATCTTGTCTGATCAAAACTTCATTAATTTTCTACATTGTATTGCTGAGAAACTTGGATATTTCTCCATCTTTTCCACAAGTTTCATGACAAGCATTTATGTTTGTGCTGGATTAAGTTTTTTTTTTCAGTTGATGCAAACTTTGTGTCAGGATTTTGAATGATATTTCTGTGTGTACAACTGTAAAAGGGAATGTCGAGTCAGTAGCTAGGCATCTTTCAGTAATGCTTGCTGTTGGGGTCATTCCCAGAAAACGGGACTGTCAGGAGTGCATAGATAAAGAGGAGGTACTAAAACATAGAACATGGACAAACATCAAAGACTTTGTCAGATATAGTGTTGTCCGAAGAGCCCGGAAAGCAACGACTATTGAGGACGTCTGTTGTAGTTGATTAATGAGCCGATAAAACGCAACCTGAAGGTGGTATGAAAGTATGTTGTGTAATCATAATGTGATAAGTTTGGAATGACCACTCAGAACCACAAGGAAACAGTTTCAAGTGTAATATTTGCAGTGCAGGTTGTACTTTTGAAATTTCGCCTCGATCTCTACAATCCCGAAAGAGAGTGCATCATTATGTATTAAATGCATCATGCTCATCAGTCGTATTGTTTTGAATTAGATCAACGCACACCTGCTGATGAATGTAAAAAGATACATAATAATCTGGCAAAGTAGCTCCAAATTCTGGCACGATTGAGTGTTCGAGTGTAATAATAAGGCCAATGTTTTCTTTGGGTTTCAAATAGGCACAAATGACAAGGCTGAATATGTGGTATGAAATATTGGTAGATATTAATGTGAACATGTCATTTCCCACAGAGCTGTCATGTATAATTTTCATCAACCACTGAATACCGTATTCACTGGCAATAAGGCCGCAGCACCGGATAAGCCACATCTCGACTTGGGTGATGCAAAGAAGAGAAAATAGATACAATAACCCCCCCCCCCCCCCCCCCAAAAAAAAAAAAAAAAAAAAAAAAAACTAAGTTATTTTTCTGATCAAAACTTCATTATTTTTCTACTGAGAAGCTGAGAAACTTGGTTATTTTTCTCCATCTTTTCCACGAGTTTCATAACAAGAATTTATGTTTGTGTTAGATTAAGTTTTGTTTGTTTTTTTCAGTTGATGCAAACTTCGTGTCAGGATTTGAATGATATTTCTATGTGTACAACTGTAAAAGGGAATGTCGAGTCAGTAGCTAGGCATCTTTCAGTAATGCTTGCTGTTGGGGTCATTCCCAGAAAATGGAAATGTCAGGAGTGCATAGATAATGAGGAGGTACTAAAACATAGAACATGGACAAACATCAAAGACTTTGTCAGATATAGTGTTGTCCGATGAGCCCTGAAAGCAACAACTATTGAGGACGTCTGGTCTTATACATGTAGTTGATTAATGAGCCGATAAGACGCAACCTGAAGGTGGTATGAAAGTATGTTGTGTAGTCACAATGTGCTAAGTTTTGGAATGACCACTCAGAACCACAAGGAAACAGTTTCAAGTGTAATATTTGCAGTGCAGGTTGTACTTTGAAATTTCGCCTCGATCTCTACAATCCCGAAAGAGAGTGCATCATTATGTATTAAATGCATGCTCATCAGTCGTATTGTTTTGAATTAGATCAACGCACACCTGCTGATGAATGTAAAAAGATACATAATAATCTGGCAAAGTAGCTCCAAATTCTGGCACGATTGAGTGTTCGAGTGTAATAATAAGGCCAATGTTTTCTTTGGGTTTCAAATAGGCACAAATGACAAGGCTGAATATGTGGTATGAAATATGTATTGGTAGATATAATATCTTAATGTGGACATGTCATTTCCCACAGAGCTGTCATGTATAATTTTCATCAACCACTAAATACCGTATTCACTGGCAATAAGGCCGCAGCACCGGATAAGCCACATCTCGACTTCGGTGATGCAAAGAAGAGAAAATAGATACAATAACCCCCCCCCCCCCCCCCCCCCCCCCCCCCCCCCAAAAAAAAAAAAAAAAAAAAAAATCTAAGTTATTTTTCTGATCAAAACTTCATTATTTTTCTACTGAGAAGCTGAGAAACTTGGTTATTTTTCTCCATTTTTTCCACGAGTTTCATAACAAGAATTTATGTTTGTGTTAGATTAAGTTTTGTTTTGTTTTTTTCAGTTGATGCAAACTTCGTGTCAGGATTTGAATGATATTTCTATGTGTACAACTGTAAACGGGAATGTCGAGTCAGTAGCTAGGCATCTTTCAGTAATGCTTGCTGTTGGGGTCATTCCCAGAAAATGGAAATGTCAGGAGTGCATAGATAATGAGGAGGTACTAAAACATAGAACATGGACAAACATCAAAGACTTTGTCAGATATAGTGTTGTCCGACGAGCCCTGAAAGCAACAACTATTGAGGACGTCTGGTCTTATACATGTAGTTGATTAATGAGCCGATAAGACGCAACCGGAAGGTGGTATGAAAGTATGTTGTGTAATCATAATGTGATAAGTTTGGAATGACCACTCAGAACCACAAGGAAACAGTTTCAAGTGTAATATTTGCAGTGCAGGTTGTACTTTTGAAATTTCGCCTCGATCTCTACAATCCCGAAAGAGAGTGCATCATTATGTATTAAATGCATGCTCATCAGTCGTATTGTTTTGAATTAGATCAACGCACACCTGCAGATGAATGTAAAAAGATACATAATAATCTGGCAAAGTAGCTCCAAAATCTGGCACGATTGAGTGTTCGAGTGTAATAATAAGGCCAATGTTTTCTTTGGGTTTCAAATAGGCACAAATAACAAGGCTGAATATGTGGTACTTGTATGAAATATTGGTAGATATTAATGTGGACATGTCATTCAGTTCCAAAGACATGTAATATTTGCAGTGCAGGGTGTACTGTGAAATTTTGCCGCGATCTCTACAATCCCAAAAGAGTGCATCATTTGCATTAAATGCATGCTCATCAATTGTCTTGTTTTGAATTAGATGAACACACACCTGCAGATGAATGTAAGAAAATAAATATAGTCTGGCAAAGTAACTCCAAATTCTGGCACATATTGACTGCTCGAGTGTAGCAATTAAAGACCAAAGAATGTTTTCTTTGGGTTTCTAATACGCATAAATGGCAAGGCTGAATAAGAGTAGGTAGATATATCTTTGGACATTACATGACATAGATATGATATCTTTTGGACATTACAGAGCTGTAATATACAGTGTATAATTTCCGTCCATTGAATATGTTTATTTCCACTTTTAAACTGACTATAATTTTTGCCGTATTATACAGAAAGTAAGAATTGCGCTAGCAACGAAGCTCATCAAATTTTCTAATTAGATGGCTTCATTGAGCAACTGCATTCAATGCATATGATAATATACGTTTTCTAAGAATGAGAAGTAAAAGTAATGTTTATCATGTGAGTCTGAATTACATGGGTGAAACTTCAAACCTTTTCATCGTTTTGTGAGTCGTACTGGTATCAGGATGTTAGAAATTTCATATCATTCTCCAATTATATTTTCTTGACTTATACCTCAAGGTATTTTGTGATGGTTATAAGGAAAAATCGATGAATAACATGAATCATCTTGCTGTCTGTGTGCCTTGCAAGAAATGAGTTTAATCTTCCCCTTTGTATAGGATTGTATTTCTTTCATTCTCATTTGGTATTAATGTATACTGGTTCATCACGTTACGTGACATTACTCTACATGTATTTTTTTTTATACACTTCCTGAGGTCGAAATAAGTCTACATACATTTTGAAGTACATTTGCTTATACATGTATAATGACGAACTACAGATAAACTATCTCGAGAGTTTAAAGTTGATGCTACTGGCTGTTGTGGGTAGGCCGTGAGGCAGTTACCTTCGAACTCCTTACCAAATGTTGTTGTTTTTTAATTCTTACAGTATCTCTTACATGACTGTCAAAAGTAGCTATTTGAATGAATAGTGGACAAAACGAAGCATAATTCTGTAAAAGTTTTCATGTCATGTAAGCTATGCTCTTTTGACCAAAGTTTAACACAATTTGCTACGATTTAAGCACAAGTACATGGATGAGAATCTACTCAATTACCTACCAGCCTCCGAACGTTGTCAGCATTTATATCTTGAGATAATGGCAGTGAAGTTTTCATGTCAAAGCGTAACATTTCCTCATGTTCTGTGTCAAGGTAATTGGATACGGTTACGGATCACTACAGAATGTTAAAAAAGAAAACAAGTCGACATGGTACGCTGACGTTAATTCATTTTACACTTGTACTTAATTTCACACGAGGATGGTCAAAATGAGGGGGTTTTAGATCTAAACAAGATTGTTTTCTACATTTTTAAAGTGACACCTTCAGTTGGAGATGCTGTCCATAACTATTACAAACAATGTAACTTGAACTTTTTGGTGTTAGTGTTGATGTTACTGCAAGTGTTATGGAACAACAACAAAATGTGTTTACTGATGTGCTCTGTATTGTATTATGTTGAAATTCATCGAATGATAAGTTCTGTTGGAAAGCAGGGCATTGTAACGAAACAGAACAATGCAAATGGGCAATAAATCCTGACAGAAGAGTAGATGCAGTTGTTTGTTGTGCCATATACGTGTATTTCAAATGCACATTAGCCCTATTTTAACTGGGCTATTTGAGACCAAGTTTTTACTGGGGTGGGGGGGGGGGGGTGAAGATAGAGCTGGATGTTAACTACAAGATTACATGGGCATACAACAGAAAAATATTGCCTTTCTATTTATGATAAATTAATTATGCAAATTTGTGCATGAAATCATATTTTCACTTATAACTTTTTGAACACTTTTGGTGTCATGATTCCTTAAGACACGTCAAACAATTTTCGTGTAAAAAAATAGCACAATCAAAATCAATTTCTTTTATTTCTTATTGTTTTGTTAATTTATGTATTCTATTGTTTTTTCGACCTTTTGTTTTCTATTGTTTTTTGTCAAAATTTGTTCCAGGCACTTTTCAGGCTTATCTGCACTAGAATTTATTAATTTAAATGGTTAAAAGTTAAAATAATCTAATTTATATCATTTTAACCAAAAAACACAATTTGCACTGGATATGCACGATAGATGTATCATGAATTTGAGCTATTTTCGGGTTGACATGCATAGGGCCTATGCAAAACATTACGTAACTTTAGAACGGTGTACCCGGACGTCGCAGATTTGGTCTCAAAATTCAATGAAAATGAAAAAAGTCATGAAACGACGCGGCAAAAACTTTGCCCGTTGCGGAATCGTGGCGCGAAACGTCGAGGAGGGGGGTCAATTTAATCCCCCCCCCCCCCTCCAGTTAATTAAAATAGGGTTAAGGGATATAGTTGGCGAGGAAATGAATACATGTACATGCATAAGTGTAGGGAAGAGTTCAGTTGTATGCTTGCAAAGATTATCATAATGTGTTTGTGTGTGTGAAATATATGAGTGTATTATTATATTAATTTATTCATGATACAACTGTTGAATGGCTCCATTTGGTGGGTGAACATGTAAGTGTAAGTTTCAAGAGGCTGGGTAGACAAGGCACATCTTCACACCATGAATGC
This sequence comes from Diadema antillarum, assembly GCF_040938485.1. Classification (NCBI taxonomy): domain Eukaryota; kingdom Metazoa; phylum Echinodermata; class Echinoidea; order Diadematoida; family Diadematidae; genus Diadema; species Diadema antillarum. The sequence continues at coordinate 266,322 of NW_027272550.1, read as the reverse complement.
TTAAAACAGACTGCCCCTGGGTTTCTACCTAAAACTCCGTTTTGGGGGTTTTTCTTATTCAAATACAGACATTAAACTCAAAGGGTTCTGGGTCCATATGACCATACAGTCACTCTGGACATGAATGGACGACTAAAAATCACTTGTTAAAAGAAGTTTAGTGATGAAAAGAAATTTCAGTGTTCAGTTTAATGTACTTCTATAGTACACTTACTTTAAAAGAGTAGACCTTGCAATAAGCAGCTTAAATATACATGTAGCTATAATGGGAGAACCATTCTTGACTAGCACTTGTGCTAACTTTTGGTTCCCCCTTTAACCCGTTGAGGACGAGTCCCGAGTATACTCGGGCAGGTGTCTACGGGAAATGCGTGTTGTAGCAAAATCAAACCGTCCTCAACGGGTTAACAACATTATCTTCTGTTTTTCTATTATTTTTTTCGATTATTTTTTCCAGAACCTCTGTCTATGCATATAAATGTCTACATTACATACTTATTCATTCTCTTTGCCTTTTCAGTGATAAATGTATCACAACGAAACCAAATCTATTACAACACATGTATTCTTATGTAAGGTAGATATAAGAATATAAAATATATGCTTGCAAAGCTGTAAGAACCGTGTACAAAATCATTGTATTCTCATTAAAATTTTATGTTATTGTATCTTACACTGCGGAAGTTATGTTATCATGTTCACATGTGTGTTGTTAATAAACTCAACTCAACACAACTCAACCAATGAGTGTACATACAATGTGCATGAGTGTATGTGTGTGTGTGTATGTGTGTGTGGCCATCTTTACATTTTAATGAATTACATCTCTACACAACTTTTAAACAGTAATCGATTTTTAAGTCAACATTTTATTCTCTGAAGCAAAATTGTATGTATGCATGTATATATTATATATATATATATATATATATATATATATATATATTGATTATATATATATACTAGCATATACAATCCATGTACATATACAGCACATCTTAGTGTCTCACTATAATGTAAAGAGATATGAACATGCATGTTCAAATCTCTTTAGATTACATTGAGACACTGAAATTTATTTTTGTATATTGATTTCATATATTTCTCAACAGGAATTTTTATACCGACTTCATCCTATAAATGAGTATATATATATATATATATATATATATATATATATATATATATATATATCTTAATATATTCCCAAAGGCTCAGGCTCACCTTTGGATGGATGAAAGGAATCTTTTTCAATCGGGGAAACCCAAATGAGTAGATGTTCATCTGATGACATCTGAAAAGAATATAGAGAATGTCATGCATTTATACCTGTACAACAAAAGATCTGTTGAAAACTAGAAATCTTGTGCCAGGCTTGCCAGACAAAGCACCAACCTATAAATTGTTTTACGCTAATAAGTTTTGAAATCAGTCGAGCATGAGTACAGAAAACTGGAATAGTATGATACGTGGTCAAGGGAGTATAAATTTCCATAAATCCGAACGTATTAGAAATCGTTAAAAGTTTCCTGAAATTGAGTACAACTTGTGGAAATATTTGAAATCATAGATATAATTACTGTCGTAATCAACACATGCCTTAAAAAAATAAAATCGGTATACAGGCGAGGTAGTAACATTACTTACCTCTATTTCTCTTCTCCCCTTTCCCACTATACATAAAGGTTGCGAATGCTCTGCTTCACTCTTTGGTTAATATTGCTCATATTTAGAGTATTATCCCAAATATCAACCATGGAAATGCTTTCATTTCAGTGTCAAATGTCATATATATATATATATATATATATATATATATATATACATGTATATGATACACTCTTTAAAAAAGAAGAGTGAAAATTTTTCACTCTTGAAGGAGTGAATAACAGAAAAGAGTGAATTTTGAGTGAAATGAACATTTTCACTCAAAATTCACTCCAATTTCACTTGAAACTCACTCTTTGCTGTTTTTTCTTTTTATGGAGAGTATAATATAATTGTATACACATATATATCTATATACATGTATATACATACATTTATATATTATGTATATGTATATATGATACATATAGCGAAAACTTTGAGCAAAGAAAGTTTTCGCTATTTATTATTACAATTGTTTCTGGTCAGTTTTTCCTTCCTTGTTTCAAAATATGATATATATATATATATATATATATATATATATATATATATATAATATGACATTGCACGTAAGTTTACTAATAGGTGATGATAATAGACTACTGCAAAGCATGACGAGTTGCATGTTTAACATGGGATTATTATGACATAACGTATCTACTCCATGACAGCTTGTGTGAGGGAGGGGGGTGTCAAAGCGTGAGCTGGAAGTACTTATTGTCTTGCGATTTTGAAAAATGCGATACGCCACTGACGCAATCTCTGAACTTCAATTTACTATAGACTATATAAAACACGATCTAAGAGTTTTGAAAATAACGTCTATTTTATCAACATTATACAAAGATAGATTATTAGATGATTTTATATAGTGTATCATTGTGTCACTTCTTTAACGTCCCTGAATGATATTTGGCATAATCACACTGCGATTAAACAATCATTGATCTATCTAGTATACTACTTTTCATTCCGTTCATACCATTTAAAGGCGTGAGATGGCAGCATCTGTTTGGGGATTTGTTTCTGTTTTCCCCCGCTTTTTATTCTCTCAAAGCATTGATCGGGATGCAGTACTGCTCTGCGCAATACTCTTATTCAATGGAGAAGCGGCACTATCATACACACTCGCTCCATGAGGATGGTGGTACGAGCAGTGGGTATACGGCACTGGGCTCGATGCTCGATACACACGTTAATACACACACTCGCATCGCAACGCATTATGAGTAATACATAGCTGGCGCCTGTGTGTATGTGTGCATGGAGTATGAACGATGATCTGCCGCCTCCCTACATTTTGCGCGTTCCCTCGGCCTCGTCGTCGTCGGGGTAAGATAGCAGGTGCATACCAAACACCATCAAGATGGCGCCCAGACGTGAATGCGACATTCTCGCCAAGTTTATGCACGCATTCGTCAACCTCTCATTGCTGATTTGCGTTCTCCTGTTTATCATTTCGTTCTCTTGTGCTCTAAAAGACGGTGATGTGGTCGGCTACAACCCTTCTGAACCGGACGAGCTTCAATTCTGTACATTTTTCAATAATCGTGCGCCCGAGGTACAGCCTGATTTGGAAAACTGCACATGGTACCGGGACAATAGCTGTTGTCGGCAAATAGAGATTGAGGTTACGTTCCGCAAGATGAAAGCTCTGCCCGGGGCTTCCAAGCAATGTCAACGGTACATCAACTATCTAATGTGTTACATCTGCTCGCCCTACCAACATCGCTTTTACATTCAGCAGACCCTGACCGTGTGCGTGGAGTTCTGCGACGCCATACTAAAACACTGCAGTTCCGCCATGATGAAAGGAAGGAAGATAGGCGAGCTCTTCGGAAAGAACGGCAAGGCGTTTTGCAGGAGCAGACGACTCAACGTTGGGGACCTTAATTCCGGGCGGTGTTTCTACTTCAACGAAAGTATGGACACCACGCTAACGAGCAGCGCCACAGGTAGTGGGCAAATGACATCGCAATGGCTCCTGAGTTTGACGATTCTATCAATGCTCTACTTAGCGGTCGTAAGGAGATGATGACCACCGGACCACGGGAAAGACCACTCTTGGATCTTGAAGTGAACTAGTACCAAAGCAATACTGTACTGTGGAGGAAAGACAGTAGCATCGTTATAAACTATATTGTGTGCGGCAGTTTCAAGAGCATTCATATATAAGTATTTAACATACTGAAAGAAAAGTAAACCTTGTGCATGTAGGATTAGATAATATTTCTAAACATACCTAATCTAAACACGCCTGATACTACCTACTGAGAATTATTGTGTATTAAAGTTTTCTGTCTGGACAATTAGACCGTTAAACAGTTTGGACGATGCAGTGTTGCGAACATTGGCTGTACAAGACATGTTAGATTTTACAATGAAGAACTTCTGCACCACTGTTCAAAGCCAACAAAATATTTAATATTGGGCCTAGTCTCTATAACAATGAATTTGATGTCAGCTTCAGTATCAGTGGCAATCTTGATACAAAAGTTTATCCGAATTGCATAATTCCTTCTATCTTCGTATATTCCTCGCAAACAGGCCTAGCCTATATGAAGACTACTATCACTAAATGCAATGTGTACATAATCAGCTGTATATATCTTTGATGTGTGATATAGAGCATTTAGCTTTTGTATGGGTGTTTGTTTATGTAGTTTAATTCAGTAGGATCATTTTATAGTGATATCTTTCTGATCTTTTGCTTTCAACAGACAAACTGACAAAACTAGTGTATATTATAGCACAGGCGAGAGAGCCGTTTTAGATATTGTTGTGCTATCATGTTTAAAAGATACGGACTGTTTAATAACGATTTACAATGTTGCATTTACTAACATTTATATACGGTCAAAACATCAATTATGAGTGCATGGTGCGGGGACAACCCTACTTGAGAGTCTTACAACTACATGGCTGGTACACAGTTTCATCTCCGGGCTGAATACTTTGTACTCGTTGTGTTTGTTTGTTTGTTTGTTCGAAAATGAGAGGAAACTTTTGTATAAGAAAAGGGCAATTGCATCAGACACCAACGTCATGATGAGAATGAATTTGTTCTTGACGAACTATAGAAAACACAAAACCATGCAGCGGTGGCCTGCATGGATGAAGAACAGTCTGACTGGCCACGTAAAGCATATTTTGGATTTGCTATACACGACTAAGATGGATTTTAATCGGTCAGTCGTCTTCATTGGTCTCATTCAAATCTTCTTTAAAGACTTATTTATTTGTGATTTGATTTTTTTTCTTTGTATGCTACATGTGTGTGTGTATTGAAAGTAAATTGTTATTATTACAGTATGTTTTGTGATTTAAAGCGCATAGGGAACATTCATTTGTTATAATTATGCGCTAAAGAAATTTCATTATCATTATTATTATCATTATTATCATTATTATTGTTATTATTGCTATTATTATTATTGTTATTATTATTATTATCATGATTATTGTTATTATTACTATTATTATCATTATCATTATTATTGTTATTATTATTGTTATTTTACAAACCAAACCATAGATGACATAATCTTAGTGAATATTGTTGCATTTCAACTGTAGCTTCACTTCAACTATAGTCGTATACATTCATTGTTAGAAAAAATGTTTACTTACCCAGTGAAGTTATGCAACATTACTTAATTTTAGGATCTACAACCCTTGGTACCATTATATTCATCTTATCATAACTCAAGAAGTAATGCAGGGTCAGTTAATAGACGATACCTTATGGGAAATACACAGGTAGGCCTATATTGTGGGTATGTTTTTATGCAAGAGACATATTCCCATGTTTTATTTGAGCTACTTGAAGTACTAAACCATGTGAAAACAGGCGCCACAGCTCGAAGAAAATTAGATGATTAGATCCTTATCATTTTGGCATTTGTTCCGACGAAGTGACTTCCCTGACGAGCACTGGTATGTAAAGCCACATCAAGTACCATTAGCATCTCTCCTGATTGCCCCTGTTACTAAACTGTGTTAACATAAACAAAATATTGTTGATTACTAAAGAATGACTGATAATTACGTAAATGAATGAAATATATTGTATAAAAAATAGTGACATCAGCTATACAGAAAATTAACTAAAACATTGGGCTCAGAGTTCTAACTTAATGTGATGTGATGTACAGCAATGCTTACATTCAGGGAAGATATTGCTTGGACAGTGTTGGAGTTTTAGCTGTATTTGACCACTGTGGCATTTTTATATGAAATATTAACACATTATGCCACATTATTTGTTATTTCAGTTAATTTCATATATTGACTGATGCAATGTATTTTCATGAAATTAACAAGACGGTAAATGGGAAGAGTTTGATCGAAAAAAAGTGTTAACTCTAATCTTATGGAATTTGATGTAGTATAATATACTTGCGATTAAACTGCTAAAAAACGAAGCAAATAATAAGAAATAATAAGAAAAATATTCCCTTTTATGTAACAAGTGAAGTAGCACTGCAACGATTTTGTTTTATCTGATGACGGAATCACTTTGAAATGTTTATAAGGACGCATCCGCAGCTGTTCCATAATACAGCCACCCTCGTGATAACATAAGTGGAAATCAAAGGTCCTTCGACTTTACTTAATGCGTGAATTTCGTAGAAAGGACACATTATGTATCCATTGGTTTAAATATTTATTCTTCGACCTAGCCAATTTGATGCTACATAGCGTCATGTGTATTATGTACCATATACAGTGTATTGCAAAGATTCACCATCCTTTATTGTTCCTATATTCTTTTATCTTTAATATATATGATTAAAATTTACAATTTTCCAGATGCCCTGACAAATAGCAAAAAAGGGTATAATAAATTGTAGATCTCTTTCAGTTCTTCCAGGCAAATATTGCGAAAGTCCTTGAGAAAGTAGTAAATGGGTGTGCAACTGACTTTCTAGAATCCAATGATGTTTTGTATTTAGGCATAAGTATTGCTTTCGTAAGAGATACAGTCCAAAATAAACTAGAACTATCACTGAAGGTGATTAATACCCCCGCTCCAGCAGCTCAGACTCCTTTATGATTATGAAAAAAAAATTGAACCAGGGTTTTATAAAAGGCTGTGTACCTGTGTGTGTGTGTGTGTGTGTGTTTGTGTGTGTGTGTGTGTTTGTGTGTGTGTGTGTGTGTGTGTAGTACCTTGTGAGTACTTTGTGAGTTTGATCAGGTCTGCCGGGGTTTTTTTTCGTGTACACCAAAATTGTGGAAAAATTTTGCTCTTTTAAAATTTTTTTTTTCCAAATATATGTGGTTACCATGGCAATGCAAGCACAAAAGACATTTCGCGCAAAAAAAAATATATATATACACCTGTAGATCTTCACACACGTCAAATTTGACATTTTTGATTGCTTCAGTTTGATACAAAAATGTGTGGTTACCATGGCAATGCCTTTTTCTCATGCTAACACAATGGTGTCTACACCTAGGGATCATACATACTAAATTTGACCTTCATTGCTTGAATTCTATGAAAATAATACAAATGTACGATTCACAAGGTTTTGGTCAAATTGTGGTTACCATGGAAAAGCTTTATCTGGCAAACACAAATATCATGTCTACACATCTATACCTCAATGCCATGAGGTCCACCAAATTTGATTTCAATTGCCTCAAGATTAAGTTGTCGAAGCACTTCACTCCACAAGATTTTCAAGAAAATAATGCAGTTGTTATGGCAACGCCTTGTCGAGTACAACCACAAATGGTGTCTTGTATACACCTTTAGATCATTAATACATACCAAATTTGAAATAAAATGCTTAAATACTGGTGGAAGTTGTTTGCTCCTCAGGGTTTTGGGTAAATTGTGGTTACCATGGCAACGCTTTCTCCGGCAAACACAAAAACGTGCCTTGCACATCTACACTTCAATGTCATTATGTACTAGTATCCTAAGTTTCATCTAACTTGCTTAAAAATTCTAGGAGTTCGCGACGCAAGATTTGTAACGGACCGCCCGACCGCCCGCCCGATCACACGCTGATTCCTATCATACCCCCTTATACACTTCGTGTACGCGGGGGTATGAACATTTTCATAGTAACATTTTTCACTGACCTTTGAAACCATGACTATAATATTTCCCTACAAAATCATTGTGCAGTAATGCATATTCTAATACATAGTTAAAATTTAGGCATTGGGTAATTTCCAAGGTATAGGGAAAAAGTGACATTTCAATATCAAATATAGAATTTTTGAATTATAGCCTTACCTTTGACTTACTAGTATGACCCAAGATTCCCAAGAGGATTGTTATCAAACAGTACACGAATAATGTGCTATTAAGTTTCATTAAGATACCTTGAGCTATTTAGGAAATAAAGAGAAAAAAATGTGAAGTTTATCATTTTTATTTCACCTTTGATCCCATCGTCCAAACTTTCTCGCGATATTTTTTTTTTCTGGTATAATGCACGTGTACACTAAGTTTCAAGAAAATACCGTCAGATAACTACATAAATATGGAGGAAATAGTGAAATTTAAAGAATTTGACCTTGTGAGCATTTTCATCCAATGACATAATTATGCCAGGTTTCATTAGGATGCCTTAAAACAGTTTTTAAGTTACAAACTGTCCACAAAATTGATTACGGACGGACGGACGGACGGACGGACGGACGGACGGACAACTCAAAAAACATAATGCCTCTGGCAACATTTCGTGGTAGAAGCATTAAAAAAGAAACAAAATAGTAATGGTACTTGAATGAAAGATATTAGTTTGAATACTGAACACTTTTAAGTGTCTGTATTAAAGTATACTTGCAGAGCCATTTTTTGTTTTGTTTTGTGTTGTTTTGTTTTGTTTTTGTTTTCTCATGATGCACAGCAAAGAGCCATTATAGGGAATTCCTCATCGTCCGAAAAGGAATTGGACTCCACCTAAACAAAAGCTACAGGTTTTTGTCAAAGAATCTCGCTATCGGGGTCATTCCCGGAAATGGAAATATCAAGAGAGCTAGCATAATAAATACGGAGAACGTACTCAAAGATAGAACGTGGAATAGCATCAAAGACATTGTTGAAAAGTTTCCCTTTCCCTCGTATAGCATCTTATTTCTTTCTTACTTATTTTTGTTAATCTATACTGGTTCATCAGGCTACAAGTTACTACTGTATTCCATTCAACACTTAGTCTTCCTTAAGTAAAGATCAGTCTCTACATGCATTTTGAAGTATATAAAACGAAAGACCGGTGAATAGCCACCTGAAAAGTGTAAATGTGTTGTTAGTACATGTATTGTTTGTTTGTTTGTTTGTTTTTTAAGGGACTGTACTTCATGATGTAGTTATTTGCGAAAAGAAAAATCATAAGGACTTTGTATTCATATCAAAGAAGGTCTTCCTAAAGTAAAATCAGTCCCTATAAATGCATCTTGAAGTACATGATTATAAAACGACAAACCGGTAAATAGCCACCTGGTAGAGTGTAAATGTGTCGTATATATCTATTTATTATGATTATTGGTTGTTTGGTTTTTTTTGGGGGTGTGATTGATGATGTAGTTATTTTCAACAACAACAAAAAAAGAAAAATCAAAAAGGACTTTGTATTTATATCACAGAAGGTTGCTTGAATTAGGGACAAAACGAGTACTAACGAATTCATGTCTTTTAAGCATCGCTCTTTGACAAGAGTTTGCACAAATATTTTTTATGTAAGATTTTAACCCAAGTATGAGCATTTGCTAGGACTTGCCAGCTTCTGCATTTTATCAGCCTAATATCTTCAGATGTCAGTAAAGTCATAGGATGAAAGAATAACCTTTCTTCATGCTTTGTGTCAAGATATAGTTGAACACGGTTACAGAATGTTCATAAAGCATGAAAGTCAACGTGGTGCATTCACTAGGACCCACTACCTTAGTTGCATTACTTCGCACCAGGATGGTCAAAATAATAAAGAATTAGGTCCGAACAAGAATGTTTCCTACATTTTTAAAGTGAGAACGTCAGTTACATGTATAAAAACTGGTCCCAGGCGGCAAATAATTTAATTTCGGTAGTGTTAGTATCAATGTTAATGTTAGTGTTATGGAACAAAAACAAAATTTCTGGATAGGTTTATATGTAACGTGAAATCTTGTCTTAATTGATGTCTTGTACAACTTATCGTACTTTCCAGGAGTCGGGAAACTTTTTTTTTTTTTTTTTTTTTTTTGGGGGGGGGGGGGTCAAGATGGCCAGGGGTTGGCAGCATGTTGTATTTGTGGGATATACGTACACATAGTTTTCCATTTTTGTTTGCTAGGAGGTTAAAGTGGTTCGATTGAAAGTTCACCTGTTCATTTTAATTTCATCCCCACTACGTAGTGTAAGGCCTAAGATAGTAGTATTCTACTCGTCCAGACGTAGCTTCTGCTTTCTCTTTCCTTTCAACTTCTCAAGGTTTTGGCCAAATAGGCCTTCATCAGGATCTAAACAAAGGTACAGAATGACGTGATTAGTGTGCAGTGCCAGCAATATTAAAAGTAATATCATATAGTACAGTGCTGTAAGGCGCTGTGTCCATGGTGTATAATGCATACAGTAAGATACTGTTATATGCATGTGTTGTGCAACGGTGAACTTAATTGGTTGCCTATAATCTCAATTTATGCCCGTTATGTGCAGTAGGATTTATTATGTCCGCATACCAGTCACAAAGGCGCCTAATACTCATTTTTCAATACACTCAAACCTGTCTATATGGGCCACCCAGGGGAGACGAAAAGAGTGCGATGGGTATTATAGACGGGAGGCCGGATGTATATATAGACAGGTTATCCAACTTGTGTGTGCATTAATTGCCTATCATACATGAATAGGGGCGGATCCAGGAATTCTGTAAAGGGAGTTACCTTTGCAAAATTAAATCGGGGCGCACGCACCCCCCCCCCCATTTTTTTCTTTTTATTTCTTTTGTTTTAACCAAAAATAAAGAGGGGCCCATTCCCGCGGTACGTTATATATACATCAATTAGTACTTACACGTATAATGTACCGGTATAGTGCTGCATGGTGCATCACACGTATATAGTGTATATTCAGCACTTGGTTGCCTTACAAGGCATACCCTGGTATGGTACAGGATTGTCGTGATTGGGAGGATATGGATTAGCATTGGAAAAGACAGCGTCACAAAGTACATATGTCTAAATAGGTGTTCAAAAAAGAATCCCACTTTTGATCCTTGATGAGCAATAGCTATGAATATAGTGTACAGTTTTGTTCGAGGTAATTTGAAAATGAAAGCTTAAATCAATTTCATGAAAATAAACATCTATTTTTAAGTTAGGTTTCAGATTTTGCTCTATATTTCAACCCTCTGTACAAAACCCTTACGAAAAAGTCCTGTGGTACTCCTGTGGTAATTACCACAGGACGGTACCACAGGACAGTACCACAGGAAAGTACCACAGGACAGTACCACAGGACAGTACCACAGGAATTGTCCTGTGGTATTTTGGGACATACCACAGGACAGTACCACAGGAATTCCTGTGGTATTTTGGGACGTACCACAGGGCAGTACCACAGGAAAGTACCACAGGACTGGTACCACAGAACAGTGCCACAGGACAGTACCACAGGAATTCCTGTGGTATTTTGGGACGTACCACAGGGCAGTACCACAGGAATTCCTGTGGTATTTTGGGACGTACCACAGGGCAGTACCACAGGACTAGTACCACAGTACAGTACCACAGGAACTGTCCTATGGTATTTTGGGACAGGACCACAGGTCGATCATTACCACACAGCATTACCACAGGGCAGTACCACACAGCATTTCCATGGTACCACAGGAGAGTACCACACAGGATAGATCGAAAAAAAAAATCTGGGAGAATTTTAGCCACATATCAAGGAATATTCCTGATAGGTGAGTGATGGATTTCAGGACAAACATGGCCCTACTTAATAACCTGTCCTACTCCTAACATATAACCTCAAACGAGAGTCTAATGGCCAAGTGCCAATCTAGTCCTATAATAGATCTATATAGTCATATTCTATTCCTAGGTAGCCATCGACCGTATCAGTACATATATATATGGCCGTCTATCCGTAAAGCATTAAGGCATGGTTACTAACTCGATTATACTTTATTATCAAGATATGAAATTACACTTTCATAACAATATCTATGATATTGGGAATAACATAACATAATTAGACAATCTTTCATAAAGTTCAAAGTAAGTTCCATCATTAATACTTTGACTTTTTAAGTCATATATGTATTTTCTAAAATCTAGAGTGCTTTTTATGAATATTCATGAGCTATGTAAAAATTTGTACCACAGGAGTACCACAGGAGTACCACAGGAGTACCACAGAAGTCCTTATGAAATTTCTCATGCTTTACATCAGCACTTTCACTAAATAGGTAATACTGTAGGAGTATAGGACAGGATAAGTAATGGCAAATCAATTGTTATAGTTCACAGCATAACTCATCTATCAATTAATTGAGGAATATTAATATGTGCTTTTTTGTTTGTATTTTTGTTATAAATTTCAGTTGATTCTGCCTTACAATTTTCCTGTGTGGTACTCCTGTGTGGTACTGCTGTTTGATATTCTCCTGATGTGATAGTCCTTTGGTATAAAATGTTAAGAAAAAAAAAGAATACCCTGTAGCATTTTTCTGTGGTACTTAATTATTTAATTTGCTGTGTGGTACTTCTGTGTGGAATAGCACCATATTATGATTTTCCTGTGGGATTTTGGACAGTTCCTGTGGTACTCTCCTGTGGTATACATCGAAAATTACCACAGGAATTCCTGTCGTACTGTCCTGTGGTACGTGCCAAAATTCCACAGGACAAGTCATGTGGTACTGTCCTGTGGTACTATCCTGTGGTACTTTCCTGTGGTACTGTCCTGTGGTACTGCCCTGTGGTACTGCCCTGTGGTACTGTCCTGTGGTACGTCCCAAAATACCACAGGACAAGTCGTGTGGTACTGTCCTGTGGTACGTCCCAAAATACCACAGGACAATTCCTGTGGTACTGTCCTGTGGTACGTCCCAAAATACCACAGGACAAGTCGTGTGGTACTGTCTTGTGGTACGTCCCAAAATACCACAGGACAAGTCATGTGGTACTGTCCTGTGGTACTATCCTGTGGTACTGCCCTGTGGTACGTCCCAAAATACCACAGGACAAGTCGTGTGGTACTGTCCTGTGGTACTATCCTGTGGTACTTTCCTGTGGTACTGTCCTGTGGTACTGTCCTGTGGTACTGTTCTGTGGTACGTCCCAAAACACCACAGGACAATTCCTGTGGTACTGTCCTGTGGTATGTCCCAAAATACCACAGGACAAGTCGTGTGGTACTGTCCTGTGGTACTTTCCTGTGGTACTGCCCTGTGGTACTGTCCTGTGGTACGTCCCAAAATACCACAGGACAAGTCGTGTGGTACTGTCCTGTGGTACTATCCTGTGGTACTTTCCTGTGGTACTGTCCTGTGGTACGTCCCAAAATACCGCAGGACAAGTCGTGTGGTACTATCCTGTGGTACTTTCCTGTGGTACTGTCCTGTGGTACGTCCCAAAATACCACAGGACAATTCCTGTGGTACTGTCCTGTGGTATGTCCCAAAATACCACAGGACAAGTCGTGTGGTACTGTCCTGTGGTACTTTCCTGTGGTACTGTCCTGTGGTACTGCCCTGTGGTACGTCCCAAAATACCGCAGGAGAAGTCGTGTGGTACTGTCGTGTGGTACTATCCTGTGGTACTTTCCTGTGGTACTGCTCTGTGGTACTGTCCTGTGGTACTGCCCTGTGGTACTGTCCTGTGGTACGTCCCAAAATACCACAGGACAAGTCGTGAGGTACTGTCCTGTGGTACTATCCTGTGGTACTGTCCTGTGGTACGTCCCAAAATACATGTACCACAGGACAATTCCTGTGGTACTGTCCTGTGGTACTATCCTGTGGTACTTTCCTGTGGTACTGTCCTGTGGTACTGCCCTGTGGTACTGCCCTGTGGTACTGTCCTGTGGTACGTCCCAAAATACCACAGGACAAGTCGTGTGGTACTGTCCTGTGGTACGTCCCAAAATACCACAGGACAATTCCTGTGGTACTGTCCTGTGGTACGTCCCAAAATACCACAGGACAAGTCGTGTGGTACTGTCTTGTGGTACGTCCCAAAATACCACAGGACAAGTCATGTGGTACTGTCCTGTGGTACTATCCTGTGGTACTGCCCTGTGGTACGTCCCAAAATACCACAGGACAAGTCGTGTGGTACTGTCCTGTGGTACTATCCTGTGGTACTTTCCTGTGGTACTGTCCTGTGGTACTGTCCTGTGGTACTGTTCTGTGGTACGTCCCAAAACACCACAGGACAATTCCTGTGGTACTGTCCTGTGGTATGTCCCAAAATACCACAGGACAAGTCGTGTGGTACTGTCCTGTGGTACTTTCCTGTGGTACTGCCCTGTGGTACTGTCCTGTGGTACGTCCCAAAATACCACAGGACAAGTCGTGTGGTACTGTCCTGTGGTACTATCCTGTGGTACTTTCCTGTGGTACTGTCCTGTGGTACGTCCCAAAATACCGCAGGACAAGTCGTGTGGTACTATCCTGTGGTACTTTCCTGTGGTACTGTCCTGTGGTACGTCCCAAAATACCACAGGACAATTCCTGTGGTACTGTCCTGTGGTATGTCCCAAAATACCACAGGACAAGTCGTGTGGTACTGTCCTGTGGTACTTTCCTGTGGTACTGTCCTGTGGTACTGCCCTGTGGTACGTCCCAAAATACCGCAGAAGTCGTGTGGTACTGTCGTGTGGTACTATCCTGTGGTACTTTCCTGTGGTACTGCTCTGTGGTACTGTCCTGTGGTACTGCCCTGTGGTACTGTCCTGTGGTACGTCCCAAAATACCACAGGACAAGTCGTGAGGTACTGTCCTGTGGTACTATCCTGTGGTACTGTCCTGTGGTACGTCCCAAAATACATGTACCACAGGACAATTCCTGTGGTACTGTCCTGTGGTACTATCCTGTGGTACTTTCCTGTGGTACTGTCCTGTGGTATGTCCTAAAATACCACAGAACAAGTCGTGTGGTACTGTCCTGTGGTACTATCCTGTGGTACTTTCCTGTTGTACTCTCCTGTGGTACGTCCCAAAATACCACAGGACAATTCATGTGGTACTGTCCTGTGGTACTGTCGTGTGGTATACGTCCCAAAATACCACAGGACAATTTGTGTGTATACTGTCTTGTGGTACTGTCCTGTGGTACTTTCCTGTGGTAATGTCCTGTGGTACTGCCCTGTGGTACATCCCAGAGTACCACACGAGCCTGTGACACAGTACCACACAGTTCCTGTGTTAACATATATTTGTGTGGTACATTGTGTGGTACCAACCAGTACCACAGGGAGTACCACATGAGCCTGTAAAACAGTACCATACAGTTCCTGTGGTAACATTTATTTATGTGGTACATTGTGTGGTACTGACAAGTACTACAGGGAGTACCCTACAAGCCTGTGGTACAGTACCACACAGTTCCTGTGGTAACATTACAAGTGTGTGGTACATTGTGTGGTACCGACAAGTACCACAGGGAGTACCACAGGACTTTTTTGTTAGGGAAGTTTTGACAAGGGGTCAATTGGTGTGTATGGGAGTGTGTGGTTAATACCTACACAATGGTCCTGAACAGTGGACAAGGTTTGACTGTTCTACTACTTGATATTCATGAGAAATTCCATTATCACAGCTAGTCTTTATTCATTCTGAAATACAGTACTAGTAGCCGTACACACAAACATGTGCTTACTTTTTTTCATGTGCATGTATTTTACCCTTTACTATGAATTCAGATACGGAAAAAAAAATCGCCAGCAGGGCACGCCATCATGATTTACTGAGGTATACCTAGCCTTTTGTCAAGGCCCTCTCGCTGTATGGTGTACCGAGCCCAGCCGAGTGGGTTCGTTCGCACGTCCGTTACAGCGAGAGGGCCTTGACAAAAGGCTAAGGTATACCCTGAGGCAAATCTCTCGTTTGAAGAAGCTACACCCCTGTAATGCCACAGTGCATTATCTTGGCAATCTCTAGGACTTATAAACCAAAGATATAAAACACCTGTTTCTTGACCCTGGCCTAAGCATCAGTCACCGCCACAGCGGGGGGGGGGGGGGGGGGGGGGGGGGCACCCGCGAGAGGAGGAGATTGTTTTGGTTTTGGCATGGGCTATGTAGCTCCGGTGCGTGTTTGCGTGTACGTGTGTGTGTGTGTGTGTGTGTGTGTGAGCGTATTTTCGTTCTTTATGGGTCAAATTTTTCGTTCGAAATTTAAAACGGATGACCATAGAATTTCTCAATAGAATATAAAATTGAAAACTTTAGAAAGAATAGAGAAAATTGAGTTCACTTTGAATGGTCTGCCACAGGCAGATATCCTTATCATGCTCTTACGTAATATGACAGCTGTTGTAGTCATTAAACCCTGGCTTGGCCTCCAGGTTTGCCACGCCTGAGTAGGAAGTTATTTTGCAATGGGCAAATACATATCCTCCCACCAAAGAGTATCTAAGCGTACGCACTGCGTGCGCTCTCTCTCAGACGAGGACTCGTTAGGGGGGGGGGGGGGGGGGGGGGTATAATGCCCCATCAACTTCGTTTGCCGATAGGATCTCGTCTCAAACGGGGGTTTGACGGCATCAAGCATTCATGTGCCTTGGAGCAGGAGACCAAAGCCGTGTCAGCAGAGCTCTGAAAGGTACGTGGTGTATCCGTGGTATTCATGTCTATTGTTCAGGGTCATTGTAAAGCATATTCACATAGGCCTACACTTCATTGGTTCCTGCATGTAAAGTTCAATTTTTGTACAGAGGATTCAAATTTGACCCAAATCTGGAACTTAACTTTGAAATTAATCATGGATTTCCAATGAAACTGATTCATGCTCTCATATTGAAATCACGTACCTTCAACTAATGCTCTCATATTGAAATCACGTATACCTTCAACTAAATTGCACACTTTTCAGCTATGGATTACTCATATCGATGGCAGTGTTTGATGTAAAGTTTCGCACTACAGTAAAGATCAAAAGTGCATGGGAAAATGTTTTTTACAACACCTAGTATTGTAATTCCCTTTGCATGGATGGGAAGTATGGTTGGGTGTTCCACATCGACCACCTAGCGTTTTTCTATCAATAGAAACGTGAAAAATCTCACAATTTGCCTGAAATTTTACTCACGTATATGGAGAAAATACTCCGGATTCACAAGCGCCCACTGAAAATGCGATCTGAGGTACGCGCTCTATAGATGGCGGCTTCGAACGCGTGGGGTGTCATTTTTTTCCCCACTCGGCTCGGTTGCCCTGTACATTTAAACCGACCACCCTGACAATGCGTATAAAAGCGCACTTAGAGGACAGGTTCACCTTCATAAACATAAGGATTGAGAAAATGCAGCAATATAAATAGAACACATCAGTGAAAGTTTGAGGAAAATTGGACAATCGATGCAAAAGTTATGAATTTTTAAAATTTTTGTGTTGGAACCGCTGGATGAGGAGACTACTAAAGCTTGTGAGTCATATGCGTACAACAGTATAAAGAAAATGTAAAGAAAATTTAACATATTTTCACTTTTTTCACATAATAAAAGACCACTTGACTTGCCTCTTTCTAAAGCAGGGGGAATGATATTATATACCCATACCATATGTCGGTAACTAGTCAAGGGAATGCGTACTTTTTTCAAAAGATGAAATTTTGAGAAATTCTCTTTACATTTTCCTTATATTGTTGTACGCATGTGACATCTAAGTTATTCATACACTGCAGTAGTCTTCTCATCCAGCGGTTACTGCACAAAAACTTTAAAAATTCATAACTTTTGAGCGGATTGTCTGATTTTCCTCAAACTTTCAATGATGTGTTCTACTAAACATTCTCTCAATCCTTATGTTAATGAAGGTGAACTTGTCCTTTAAATGCGTTTTTTTTTCGACAAGATGTTGTTTTTGGGGGTTTTTTTCTACATGCCGTCAATCCCTCGTTTGAGGCGAGTCCCCAACTGGGGTTCCCTAAAGTGGGGTGCGTATATTTGTCGTTTGGGAGTTGGGAGTCGAAGTACTTGTCCATTGCAAATAAACTTTCTGCTCAGGCGTGACAAACCTGGAGGCCAAGCCAGGGTTTGATGACTCCAGCAGCTGTCGTATTACGGATGAGCATGATAAGGATATCTGCCTGTGGCAGACCATTCAAAGTGAACACAATTTTCTCTATCCTTTTTAAAGTTTTCAATTTTATATTCTATTGAGAAATTCTATGGTCATCCATTTTACATTTCGAACGAAAAAAATTGACCCGTAAATAACGAAAATACAGGAATAAGAAGGAGAGCATTGCCAGTTTGCCGGTGCTGACAATGTGCTATTTGGCAGTGAGTTACAACGGGGAGGTGAGACTACTCCCTGGTTACAATCAGCCTGCTGACTGGATCATTGAGAAAGCAGCTGTCGTATTACGTAAGAGCATGATAAGGATATCTGCCTGTGGCAGACCATTCAAAGTGAACTCAATTTTCTCCATCCTTTCTAAAGTTTTCAATTTTATATTCTATTGAGAAATTCTATGGTCATCCATTTTACATTTCGAACGAAAAAAATTGACCCGTAAATAACGAAAATACAGGAATAAGAAGGAGAGCATTGCCAGTTTGCCGGTGCTGACAATGTGCTATTTGGCAGTGAGTTACAACGGGGAGGTGAGACTACTCCCTGGTTACAATCAGCCTGCTGACTGGATCATTGAGAAAGCAGCTGTCGTATTACGTAAGAGCATGATAAGGATATCTGCCTGTGGCAGACCATTCAAAGTGAACTCAATTTTCTCTATCCTTTCTAAAGTTTTCAATTTTATATTCTATTGAGAAATTCTATGGTCATCCATTTTACATTTCGAACGAAAAAAATTGACCCGTAAATAACGAAAATACAGGAATAAGAAGGAGAGCATTGCCAGTTTGCCGGTGCTGACAATGTGCTATTTGGCAGTGAGTTACAACGGGGAGGTGAGACTACCTCCCTGGTTACAATCAGCCTGCTGACTGGATCATTGAGAAAGCAGCTGTCGTATTACGTAAGAGCATGATAAGGATATCTGCCTGTGGCAGACCATTCAAAGTGAACTCAATTTTCTCTATCCTTTCTAAAGTTTTCAATTTTATATTCTATTGAGAAATTCTATGGTCATCCATTTTACATTTCGAACGAAAAAAATTGACCTGTAAATAACGAAAATACAGGAATAAGAAGGAGAGCATTGCCAGTTTGCCGGTGCTGACAATGTGCTATTTGGCAGTGAGTTACAACAGGGAGGTGAGACTACCTCCCTGGTTACAATCAGCCTGCTGACTGGATCATTGAGAAAGAGAGAGAGAGGGAGAGCGAGAGAGAGAGAGAGGGAGAGCGAGAGCGAGAGAGGGAGGGAGAGGGGGGGGGGAGAGATGGGGGAGGGAGAAGGGGAGAGCAAAATGGAATGACAATAGTTCCGGTCACTACAGTACAGGCATGCTCTGTCTGCATACGCTGAATGTCTACACTCACACACACACACGTACACACACACACACGCACCATGGAGCTACATGGCCCATGCCAAAACCAAAACAATCTCCTCCTCTCGCGGTGCCCCCCCCCCCCCCCTCCTGTGGCGCTGTGGCGATGACTGATGCTTAGATTAGGCCAGGGTCAAGAAACAGGTGTTTTATATCTTTGACTTTAAGTCATTGATTGCCAAGATATGCACTGGCATTATTTACTGGGGTGTAGCCTCTTCAAACGAGAGATTTGCGTCATGAGCGGTCAGTTTTCCCCAGTTATTTTAAATACATTTTGAATCCTTCGATATTCCTTTGGAAGGACTGTTTGATGAATTTGAATTGATTTTCATTATAGGAAACTTTACATCGTAATTGAAATAAATTAAATGAGTCGGTTTGAAGAGCTTGTTCGCAAAAACCGATACGTTCATATTTGCCAAATGGAGATATTTGCGATTAAAGGTCAGGAAAAATAAAGAGAATAATAAGAAAATGTGAGCTTCTTTTGACCATAACTTCAAAAATATACCTTTATATGTAGTGACCAATATATCATTTAAAAGGTATTATTCTGTACATTATGACAGAGATCGTACTTCAAACTCTTCAAAAATGGACTTATCGGTTTTTGCAAACAAACCCTTCGTTTGTTTTTCACATTCATTTCTCGTTTCCGCTTTACAACTCGTACGGTCGTAGCGGGCGACATTAATGATTATGTCATCATTGTGTACGTGTCCACGTATCAGGTAACGATCGTACAAGCGGCGGAGTTTGAGAGAGCGGCATAATGACAATTTTTGCGGTCAAAACCGTCAAATTTATTACGGAAGGATACAACCCCCGTTTGAGACGAGACCCCATCATTGGCAAACGAAGCTGATGGGGTGCTATACCCCCCTAACGAGTCGTCGTTTGGGTGGTAGACCTATTTGCCCATTGCGTGGCAAACCTGGAGTCCAAGCCAGGGTTTAATGACTACAACAGCTGTCATATTACGTAAGAGCACGATAAGGAATATATCTGCCTGTGGCAGACCATTCAAAGTGAACTCAATTTTCTCTATTCTTTCTAAAGTTTTCAATTTTATATTCTATATTTATTGGGAAATTCTATGGTGATCCGTTTTAAATATCAAACGAAAAAATTTGACCCATAAATAACGAAAATACAGGAATAAGAAGGAAAGCATTGTAGAGCATTGAAACACAACCAGACTGAAGATCGTGTACGGCTAGTTGGCAGTGAATCAGTCTTGTGCTGTCTGGAATAAAGATTAATCGTTGAGAAAGAGAGAGACAGAGAGAGAAGGGGGGGGGAGATGGGGGGGGGGGGGAGCTTATGGGGATAAGAGACATCCAGTCACATGCATGCTCTGTCTGCATACACTTCGCACCCGCGAGCCTATTAATACTGAATGTATACACTCACACACACACACACGTACACACACATGCACCATGGAGCTACATGCCAAAACCAAAACAATCTCCTCCTCTCGCAGGTGCCCCCTCCCGGTCGCTGTGGTGGTGACTGATTCTTAGTCACCCAGGGGTCAAGAAACGGGTGTTTTATATCTTTGGTTTATTATGCCCTTGATTGCCAAGATATACACTGGCATTGTCTACAGGGGTGTAGCTTCTTCAAACGAGAGATTTGCCTCATCTAACAACGAGTCAGCAAAGGTAGGCCTAGTTATATGTAGTTACACGATAGATCTTATTCGATTTTGCTAAATTTCGGTAATTTAGATGGAATTCTTACAGTTGTTTTCGCCTCATTCTACTCGGTAGCGTAGCCGTAGCCCAGAGAAGAATCGAACACCGTTGCGCGTAGTCCCCGCCCTAGCTTAGTCCACTTCCTGGACTGTATTCGTATGCAGTGTACCCGCGTACGTACGGACGTACGTTGATGGTGTCTGTATATACACTGTATTACACAATTCACCCCTCCTTTTTTTCGGTAGTACCAATTGGTGGAGTGTCGCAACCATCAGCATTTGGGCGCATTGTGTGTGGGTGCATGCATGTGTATGCGTGTGTTACTAATAGTGGGGAATGCGGCAGTGTTGCCAGATGGTGATTTCGGGAACCAAAAAGGGTGAAATTTGGTGATTTTTGAAGTTGTTTGGTGACAAAATTTTAGCCTGGTAACCAAATCAAAATTTGGTGATTTTTGGTAACTTTTTGGTGATTTTTAGACCAATGAAAAATAATCACACTAATTGAAAATGAAAATGCATTTTGCCCAAAGTTTTCCCCTTATTTCCTGTAGAAACATAAGATGTGCCCCTTTTTTGTCACTCGACACACACAAACACTCACATATCCATACACATCGTACACATTTTGCATTTAGTATGTGTGACTACGGCGCGCCGAAAATTGCACCGAGACTCGCTCAGAGTGTTTGATAAAGGTTTATTGACATAATCTTGTCTTGAAATTGAAGCCTTACCTACGCTTTTCCAAATTTGGTGATTTTTGATGGCTTTTGGTGATTTTTTACAAGCCTTTTGGTGATTTTGCTCTGTTGGGACCTAGCAACGCTGGAATGCGGACGATTAAAATCGATCTCCAGTATCTGGACTAGTAGTCCCCATGCTAACCGGAGGGCCAAACCCCAAAAAGTCGCTTACTTAACGAGTGATCGAGTTCCACTCTCTCTACAAACTAAGTAGACCATGCTTACTTTCAAGTTTTTATTGTAACAAACAACACTCCACTGGTCTACCTCAAAACAAAAAAAAATTGTTGCGAAAGCCTCCAAATCCAAGATAGCGTCAAAGATGGCCGCCATATTTACTGAATTTGTTATTTGAAAGATAGAATTTGATTGAAACACCAGATTTCAATAAATTTGATGTTGTATGAAAGAGAATAAAATTTTCTACAAGTTGATGCCATTTTTGTGGGTTATTGTGATAACTGGATTGAGATTTTAAGGAAAAAAAACACTAATTTTTTGATATTTTTCTGAAAAAAGGAAAATCATGAAAATGCTTAATTCAGCGTAAATCAAAGAAAGACTGAAGGATTATCTTGAAACGTTTCAAGAATTTTGTTTGACATATAATTAATATTTGGAGAAAATTAGGGGTCAGTACCGTTTGCGGTTCAGGAGTTATAATGTCTCAAACATGAAAACTCACTGTGAAAAAATGGCCACTATTTAGTTGTGACAAGACCTTGTTGGTCGTAAAAAACGCCTGCGGGCGCCAAGATTACTACACGCACCACTGGCACTGACCACCGAACTAAAACATAGTGGAATGCGTGTCCCTATTCCCAACATACACAAGACCGTGCAGCCAAATTACAGTGTTGCGTCGCCATCTTGTACGGTCAATTTTTCCTTATATGGAGTGCACGCTTAGGCGCGGTCAGACTGGGCCACTGGTACGCGCGCAAGCAAGAGTACGCCGTCCAGTGGCTAGTGATTATGACGTAACAATGCACGTTTGTACATGACAATGGTCTTGCGCTTCGGGCACACAGCCCGCACTCCATATAAGGAAAAATTGACCGAACAAAATGGCGGTGGTAGCAAGTTTTGGTGGCTGCGTATTTCCTGGGTGAACACGCATTCCACTATGTTTTAGTTCGGTGGCACTGACTGGCGCTTGTAGCGTACAGTGCCAGTGGTGCGTGTAGTATTCTTGGCAAACGCAGACTTTTTTGTCTCGCCCACCGGAGGTGAAGGCGAGACTAAGGGATCCAAATGGCGTCCGTCCGTCGTCCGTCCGTCGTCCGTCACAAATGTTAAAGTTTACCTGCAAGACTCTCTTATGATGCATAACTTGGCAACTGTTACAGCAATGGCAGCCACACTTGGGTGATAGAAGCACTAGGGGTATCTTCATGTTATGGTGTTGTCGGAGGTCATGTGATGATGTCAAAGGTCATTTGAGGTCATATATTTAAACAGTATACATTGCAAGACTCTCTTTTCTATGTTAAAGTTTACCTGCAAGACTCTCTTTTGACAAATAACTTCACATAAGTTGCTTGGAATACAGCCTAACTTGGGTCATAGATGGACTTGGGGTACCTTCATGTTATGGTGCCGTTGGAGGTCACAGGATAAGGTCAAAGGTCATTTGAGGTCATACGTTAAAGTCTACTTGCAAGACTCTTATCACACGTAACTCGACACGTGTTGCTACAATGGCAATCAAACTTGGGTGATGGATGCACTGGGGGTACCTTCATGTTGTGGTGCCGTAAGAGGTCACATAAGGTCAAAGGTCATTTGAGGTCATACGTTAAAGTTTACTTGCAAGACTCTCTTATCACACATAACTCAGCACATGTTGCTACAATGGCAATCAAACTTGGGTGATGGTAAATGTCTCTTGGGAAGTTGAAGATAACCACAAGGTCAAAGGTTACAGACAGGGGTCAACGAACTTTTAGGGCCCAATGTTAAGTTTTTAGGGCGCATTTCGTTAATGGCTCATAACTTTTGATCCCTTTGTCCGTTTGTGACCAAACTTGGATGGAAGATGTCCCTTGGGGAGTTAAAGGTCATCACAAGGTCAAAGGTCACAGAAAGGGGTCAACCAAATTTTTAGGGCCCAATGTTAAGTTTTTATGGCGCGTTTCGATTATGGCTCATTACTTTTGATCCCTTTGTCCGTTTGTGACCAAACTTGGATGGTGAATGTCCCTTAGGGTGTTGAAGGTCACCACAAGGTCAAAGGTCATAAGCAGGTCAATTAACTTCTGGGAGTTATAAAAGAATATTAATTCCTTGTACGCGAATGGGCGAGACACAATTTGGCGATTGCCTTGTCTTTGACAAACAAGGGTTTCTGCCTGCAAACTAACTTTTCATACCAAGTGGTAGCTCAGGTGACGCTGATTGCTATTATTTCAAAGTAGATTGTTCTGAAGCAGAAGAGATGAAGCAAAAAATATCTTTCAAATAGAGGTAGAAGCTTGAAACAACCTTGCTATAGAAAGTTTAAAACAAAATTTGGATCAATCACTCAAAAAATTCAAGATTGCAGGCATCAATGCTGATATATATAGTGTATTGCGCCTAAGTAAATGTATCATTTCGATTGTAATACAATTTTGTCTGTTTTGTTGTCTATTTATATGGTTTTTATTCGAAACATTTTGATGCTATTTCAAACCATCTTAGGTTTTTATGGAGACATTTTTCAGAATGCACCTGAATATTTCTCTAAAAGTTTTTAAAAATGAAATAAAAAATGTTTATGAAAACCATGCAGAAATTAACATCTTTCCCATACAATCAATATTTGAAGAGTTTGTTCGCAAAAACCGATAAGTCCATATTTGCCAAATGGAGATATTTGCGATTAAAGGTAAAGAAAAATAAAAAGAATAATAAGAAATGTTTTGCTTCTTTTGACCATAACTTCAAAAATGCACCTTTTATGTAGTGACCAATATATCATTCAAAAGGTATTATTCAAATCCAAGATCGTGCTTACTTTTCGAGTTCCACTCTCTCTATAAACAAGACCATACATAATATTAAGCATACTAAGCAATGTTCCGTAAGTATACACCTCGGTAGATTTGTTGCAAAAACCTCCAAAGTACAGATGCGGTCCAATAGGGCCATCATTTTTATTGAATAAAAATATATTTAACATTTCAAACATAAAATTTGATAGAGACATTGGATTGCAACAAATTTAATGTCATATGAAGGAGAGTAAAACTTCCTAAAAGTTGATACCACTTTAGCTGTGTATTGTGATAAATTGGGGGGGGGGGGCTTGTTTGCTTCTCTTTTGGGGATCCATATTTTTATAATTTTTTTAAGGAAGAAATGTAAAAATGCATGATTTAGTATTTATCAAAGAAGAACTAAAGAATTATTTTGAAACCTGCGATTGAGACATAATTCATATTTCTGGAATTACAGGCAATATCATACACTGTTGACAAGTTAACATCTAAAACTTGAAGAAATAATATTTATTCATTATAAATATTGCATACAATGTGTTTAAATTGTCAGATGTAATACTGTAATGTCTAGTGACTTGCAAGTACCTGCAAACTAACTTTTCTTGCCAAGTGGTAGGTGACGCTGGTCGCTATTACTGTAGCATTTCATCATAGTAGATTGTTTTGTGGCAGATAAGATTGAACAGAAAGTATTTTCCAAAAAGAGATAGTAGCTTGGAATTTGGCACAAATTTTGCCAATGTGTAATATTTAGCGATAGAAATAGTATCCACACAAAATTGAAGATGGCGGTAATTAATCGAGGTTGTCGTTCAAGGCATTATTTACTATTAGTGCACGTAAAACAAAAACCCAGCTTAATTCCTCAAACTAGTTCTAAACTGTGAGTTAGGGATAAAACAATTAATGTACAAACTTAAATCAGTATAATTAATGCTAAATATTGTTAGATAATACTAAATAGATCTGATAAGAATGTTTTTTTTTATATACTAAATTGTCAACAGTTATCATGGTTATGGTTTCCTGAAAAGAAATGGTGATATCTCCGTATATTTTAGGCTTTATCATATTTTTTTTTTTCATGGTAGAATGTTTTGTAATACAACTAACCTGCACATATAAATCGAATGTGATATCTCTCCCAATGGTAAACAATACCTTCAGTGTGTTGCGTCTAAGTTAAATCTCAACTTATAACTTATAATTTGATATATTTTTTAATCTTCATAAAATTGTCCAAATTAATTATTCGTGCTGTATATTCACATTTACAAATAAGCATGCTGAAACTGTATTTTCTGTTATCAGATTTTTCTTCCATTGTTTTTAGGCTGATTTCATGTTGGTTATAGTGTCACAATTTATCTGAACTTATGCCATTGGTAAATGCTTTCCCATATTAGATATCAGGATCACTCGAGAGTGAAAATGTTCATTTTAATTCATTTTAGAGTGACCTCGGGGATCACTCGAAGAGTCACGAGTGATCCCTAAGGCAGGGCTCGACACTAACGGTGGTCCGGTGGCTCGGGGCCACTAAAAACGCACGTCGGGCCACCAAAATGTCAGAAATGAAGAATTTGGTGGCCTGATCGGGCCACCAAAAAAGGTCGGATATTTGCCTTTGGGCCACCAAAAATAAAAGTTAGTGTGGAGCCCGGCCTAAGGTCACTCTAAAATGAGTGAACAATGAACATTTTCACTCAAAAGTCACTCCAATTTCACTCTAAATTCACCGTTTTCTGTTCTATACACTCCTCACATCAAAAGTAAAAACTTCCACTCGATTTGTTTTTTTCTTTTTCGGTAGTATATCACTGGTTTCAAAAGTGTGTCCATAAAAACCTAAGACGGTTTAAGATAGCACAACAGACACAATTGTATCAAAAACGAAACTAATACATTTAATTTGGCGCAATACACTATGTCAACTTTGATGGTTGTCATCTTGATTTTTTTTTTTTTGAGCAGTTAATCTAAATTCTATAACAAGATTGGTGCCAAGTTTCAAGCTACTACCTCTATTTGACATTTTTTTTTTTTTTGCTTCATCTCATCTGCTTCAGAACAATCTACTTTGAAATAATAGCGATCAGTGTCACCTGGGCTACCACTTGGTATGAAAAGTTAGTTTGCAGGCACAAACCCTTGTTTGTCAAAGAAAAAGTCTGCATTTGCCAAGACTGTTACATGCACCACTGGCACTGCTACAACCGCCAGTGCCAGTGGTGCGTGTAGTAGTCTTGGCGCGCGCAGACTTTTTTTATGACCAACAAGGTCTTGTTCACAACTAAAGTGGCCATTTTTACATAGTGAGTTTTCAAGTTTGAGACATTATAACTCCTGAACCGAAAACGGTACTGACCCCTAATTTTCTCCAAATATTAATTATGTGTCAAACAAAGTTCTTGAAACGTTTCAAGATAATCCTTCAGTCTTTCTTTGATTTGTGCTGAATCAAGTATTTTTATGATTTTCCTTTTTTCAGAAAAATATCAAAAAATTAGTGTTTTTTCCTTAAAATCTCAATCCAGTTATCATAATAACCCACACAATGGTATCAACTTGTAGAAAATTTTATTGTCTTTCATATGACATCACATTTGTTGAAATCTGATGTTTCTATCGAATTCTATCTTTTAAATAACAAATTCAGTAAATACGGCGGCCATCATGGACGCCATCTTGGATTTGGAGGCTTTCACAACAAATTTTTTTGAGGTAGACCAGTGGAATGTTGTTTGTTAATACAAAAAAAACTTGAAAATAAGCATGGTCTACTTAGTTTGTAGAGAGAGTGCAACTCGACCTCTGTTTTTAGCTTTTGGCCCCCGGTTATGCGTATACATTTTCTTTCTGTACGCGCAATGCCATTATAGAGCGCGGTCGGTTTCTATAGACACGGTCGGTGTGTTGAACACCTTCCATACTGTGCATAATTGGCCCGAATTCACGAAGGTGGTACAAATGAAACCATGGTTTAAACCATGGACAAAAACCATGGAGCGCCAAGTATCGCTGGAATATTTCGTTACGAAATTGGTCATTTCGTTGATAAAATGACCGTTTCGTAAACGAAATTATCATTTCGTGGACGAAATGTTTATCAGTTACAAAATGTTGTCATTTAGTTACAAAATAATCATTTCATCGACGAAATGAATGATTTCGTAACGAAATATTCCAACTTGCGCGTACGTCATTAGACCAGATACTGGCCGTTCATTATCATATGCCTCCGATCGTGCGCCAGCGTAAATCACACGTCTACCACACTGATCGCGTGATACCCATCGATCGCGTATCCCGGATCCCCTCTGATTTGTCCGCCCGAATATTCTCAGGTTGTGTGTCCGTGCGTGCGTGTCCGCACAGTAAGTGCTTTATAGTATTTGATAAAATGGGTTCAAGAATGTAGCCAATTGAAAGCGCTGAGATGAGTCATGGGTGCTCTCATGATTTTCTTATTAACATGCACGGCCGTGCTAAAAGTATGCAACGAAAAGTCAAACAGCACGGCGTGTTATCGTATGGGACATTGCAGAGAAAGCGTATTATAAAATGGGTTCAAGAACGTAGCCAATAGGAAGCGCTAAAAAAGTGACCAATCAAGTCAAAGGTTAAGATTGAAAAGTTAGTCAAAACTTTACTAATCCATTGAATTGCACTCAAATATTAACCCACTTCCCCCCCCCCCCCCCTCCAGATCTCGGCCGTCGACTGCGCGATCGCGACGAAAATTGGCACACACATTGCCTATGATGTAATCTAAAGTACCACGAAGTTAAATTTTTAAAAGATTATCGTTTATGCTAAATTATGCTAATTTATGCATAATGATGCGTGAAATCTGACAATTTGGTATAAATCACTAAATAAAGCTCAAAATGGGCACATTTTTTGTGTAATTATTCTTTATAGTGTCCTGAGCAAATATAAGAGAAAAAATTATGACATCAGCAAAAATTTCTTAAGTATTTTATTGTTTTTTGAATATCTTATGTATTTCTTTGTTTTTTCAACTTTATGTTTTTCATTGTTTTTTCGATGAAACTTGTCCGCGACATTGTTGCGAACAAGAAAATATGTTATCAATTGATTTTAATCAATAAAACCCCCAAATAATCATGCTTTTATGAAATTTGCCTGTAAGCACAGTGTACATTGAAATTGTACACAAATTCACGTTTTTGAGCAATTTTTGGTCTGACATGCACGTACATATTTATGCGCATCTTCAGAACCACGAGCCCGGGCATCGCAAATTTGGTGTCAAAAGATGCGGGAGACTCGAAAGAAAAAAGTCATGAAACGTCGCGGCGATAGCTTTTCACGTAAGTGCCCCCCCCCCCCCCCCCCCCCCCCGGCCTAGTTAGGGTTAATACAACTATAGTTGCATTGTCTTCGTCAAATGAATAAATCATGATTTCCCCTGTTGTGTTCGGTAAAGTATACAAAAATGGATTCCTTGGTTGTGTAGATAGTATGATACCTTTGTGTAATTATTGCACTGTTTGTTGTACTGCATATCATTGCTTTCCGTCTTATCTGTTCTCAGGAATATTAGGCCCCTAATCGTCCAACCAAACTGTGGACAATGGACATGGACTGCCCTAGAGCAATGAGGAAAAGAACACACAAAAGTGAAGATGAGGCAAGTATTGTGCTCAAGGGTGTTTTTTTTTTAATGAAATTTCATCCCTGTTCATTAATATGCAATAAAATAATGAGTAGTCTACATTTGTACTGGGTGTAACATAGACAAACACATGTACACTAATAATCTTTGACCTACTGTAATAGGCCATTATAATATTTATATTACACACACACACACCCATATCTATATACACATATAATTTATATCTCTTTTTGGAATGTGGAATACTCTGTCATGGTTAGGTGATCCAGGTTAGAGTTGTATATTTTATTTTTAAAAAAACACTAAAAAAGAAAATGTCATATGAAATTGCACATGTAAAGCTGAATCAGTTGAAGTTGTACAGGTTTTTACAATAAAAAATAAAAATTACAAAAAACTCAGATTTTGGATTTTTTTTCCTTTCTAGGAGTTGAACTTCTCAGCAAAGTGGAAAGAGCGCAAAACTTACCAAGGAGCAGGAGATGAGAATGAGGCTGGAGACCCGGAGGAGTTTCAAGTTCTTTATGGAGATAGTGATTTCTATCTTCTGAAATCACTGAGTGAGTGCTTGTGTCCAGTGTATTATCATAATCACAGTACATGTATTCACAAAGAAGGAGTCCCATCCATATCTTGTCAAGTATGTGTATACTCGTAGTTGAATGTATCTCTCAACTGCATCTAAATTGTAGGCCTCCAAACAGTCCTATGATATTTCCACACACGAAAAAAAAAATGTGTTGCAAAAGAATAAAAGCCAGATTTATAACAAGAGGTCCACTCTGTCTTGTATTGGTGTACAACCTGGTGTACTCACAAGGATGGCGTGCAGTAACTCTCAATTCACAAGTAGCAAAGCAGGGTCTTCAGCTACTGAAATTGCATGGATGCGTAAGAAGAATTGATCTTCCCTTTATGTTTGTTTGTTTGTGTGTTTGTTTTTAAATCAAACTACATGTAATTTATCAAATTTGTCGTATTGCAGATGCTGATGTGAAGTCAGAGTGCTTGACAGAGGTTAATGAACCTAACAATATAAGTGATGCAGAAGTCACTAGAGACATGGAAGTTGGTGAAGCGGAGGTAGTCGAGAGTGCTGTGGGAAACGCAGCAATGGAGGAAGACAGTGCTGCCATTGGAGAAATGGGTGCCAGTCCAGAGGTGGAAGTCATCAGAGGGACAAAGACGACAAACAAAGCTGAAGAAACTAGTACAGCAGAGGACACTAACAACGATGAACTTGACATACGTGGTGCTAGCAGTGATAGTGAGTGATTGATTGTGAATGCAAAATACTTTTTCAATATCAGAGAACTAAAATTATATTCAAAGGACAATCATCTCAGAGTGTAAGGACCTAGAGGGAGATAGGGAAGGAAACAGTAATTGTGTGGAGAATATTTACAATGTACTTGCAGAAAAAACATCAAGAACATATGTCAATTTCTCCAAAAGAATTTGTAGGTCTTTTAGTTTACTTGAAGGCCTGCAATATACTTTGGGGGAATATGGGCAAAAGAATCGTTAATCGTTAGCGACTGTTTGAAAATGTGTCTAGCAAATTTTTCTGAGCAAGGTTAAAAATTACAGTAGAATTTAGCACAATTATTAAGCCTTGTAGTCAGGATTTTAGGGCATAAGTGGTGGATATTAAATTGAGCAAAGCAACCAAGCTGGGAGTGGGAGCAGGGTTAAGGAACTTATTGAAAATACTCCTTAATGAATGTCCCTAAGCATGCTGAATATGTGTTCTTACGGCAGAATTTCGTGAAATCATTTTACATTTCAGGAAGGATTTCATGCATGGTATGGAGGATATGTGCAAGGTGGTATAATCCCACTCTCATCAAATAAGGAACTTTTTTTTTTTTCAAAATATGCATAGTGAAATATGTTTTTACTTCATCCTGACTAGATGTTTTAAAGGGATGGTACAGTATTGGTGGATATGAGAATTGGGCTTTTAATTTTTTGTGAGATACCAAGAAAACACTTATATAGTACAGAGCATACCATTTTAAGAGGAGCTCAAAGTTTATTTGATGAAAATCGGGTTTGGAACGACTGAAACATCTAAAAACAAAGTAAAACAAAGCGACCGTAATAAAGTGTGGGTCCCACACTTTATTAGAATTGCTCTTTTTTGGATATCTCAGCCATTTCAAAACCAATTTTCAAGAAATAAACATTGAATTCCTCATGGAATTATGTACATGCTCTTTCATATTTCATAAGAGGTTTCTCATTATCTCGCCAAAAAATGTTGGAAACCTGAAATTAGGTCTCAACCAAAACTGTACGATCCCTTTAACCCTAAAAAGACTGGGGGGGGGGGGGGCAGTAAAAGGCCCCCCCCCCCCCCCTCGACATTTTGTGCGATTACTCTCGGCATCGCGCATTGCTTTCACCGCGACGCTCTATGACTTTTTTCTTTTGAGTTTCCTGCACATTTTGGCACCAAATTTGTGACGCCCGGGGTATGGTCCTGATGTAATGTAACTTTTTGTACGTGCACATAGGACTGAAAATGGCTCCAAAATGTGATTTTGTGTACAAAGTGAATGCAAATTGATATTTTTCACATGGTTCATATAAATATGCTTATTTTTACTCTCAATGGCTGAAATCAATTTGTTTTAGCAGTATTGTTCTTCAAAAACGTCTGACATAGAATTTTGTTAAAAAACAAGAACAAAAACAAAAGGTCAAAAAACAAGGAAATACATTAGAAATTCATAAAACAATAAAATACATAAGAAATTAATTTTGATACTGAATTTTTTTCAAGTGCATTTGCTAAGAATGCCATAAAGAGTATTTTGACCAAAAATTTGCACTTTTGGAACTTTATTTACTGATTTATAGCAAAAAGTCTGATTTTTGCATATATTAGCATAATTGATTGATATAAAATAAAAGAAGACTATTTTGTAAAATCTAATTATGTGATCTTGTAGATTACATCGCACACTACCATTGTGCAAATTTTCGCGGTGATCGCGCGATTCACGGTCGAGATCTCAAGAGGGGCCCTTTAGGCCCCTCCCCCCCCCCCCCCGGTCTTTCCAGCTACCAAAATACCCCAGTCTTTTTAGGGTTAAAGGTAAATTCTGCTGTTATTAGGAACTATAGCCAGAATTTCAAAAGGGCTTCAAGAGACTGAGCTAGCTGAGAAAAGAAAAGAGAGAAGCGGGGGGGGGGGGGTTGGAGAAGGTATATTCCCACAAGTATTTTTTCTATACGTAGTACTAGGTGTTTCAAAAAACATTTCCCACTTTTGATTCTTAATAATTCATAAACTATATATCAGATAACACTGTTATTGGCATGAGTAATAGCTGAATAGTGTACAATTTGGTTGAAGGTGGTTTGAATATGAAAACAAAAATCAGTTTCATGAAATCCATGATTAATTTCACAGTTAGGTTCCAGATTTTGCTCTATTTTCAACCCTCTGTACAAAATTTCACTTTGCACAGGGGTCAATGGGTGTGTATGGGAGTGTGTGGTTAACACCCTGACAAGGGTCCTAAACAATGGTTAGGTTTTGAATGCTTCATTATTTATTCATGAGAAATTCCACTATCACAACTAGTCTTTATTCAGCCTCTGGCAGTATCTGTGTAAAGTCAAACGCCTGCCGATACTGTCATTAGATCTCGACAGTGCTCTCCCTACTTCTGAAAAACGAAATTACAATGAATACCTTCTGTTCTATCGTAAACATGGTGACAGGAAGCAAAGAAAATCAATTAGAGTATACACTTGTGTAAATGGACCCTTAAATAAATCTACTGTGAAACATATCGCCCCCATGATAAATGCTGCTGAAGTCTTAACCAAAAATGATTTCTTTTTATCAAAAAGCGAAAATTTTGTAAGACTATTTAATTAGTAGACAGTTGTATCAAAATGAGGAACTTTAGATCATTTATGCTTATTTATATCCCAAATTTAGTGATATGTGAAGAAAAAATTGAAAATGATTGCCAGCTGGAATGGAATGTGGTGTTTGCAAGCACGTGTAAACGTGTGCTTCCTTTTTCCATGTGCATGCAGTTTACCTTTTACCGTGCATGAATCCAGACTAGCAGTGCCCAGGGCAATCCACATGAATTATTGATTAAACATTCATGTGCCAGGGAGCGCGAGACTGACGCCTAGTCAACAGGTGGTTCAGGCATGTCCATTGTCAAGGGCCATTGTCAGCACACTCTCACATACACATCATTGGTTCCTGTACAAGGTTCAATTTTTGTACAGAGGGTTAAAAATTGACCTAAATCTGAAACCTTACTTCAAAATCAATCTTAGATTTAATGAATATGATTTATGCTTTCACATTCAAATTACCTTCAACCAAATTGTACACTATTCAGCTATTATTTATATCAATGACAGTTTTATCGGATAAATAGTTTTTGAGCTATTGATGATCAAAAGTGGGAAATGTTTTTTGAAACACCTAGTATAAATACATCATGTTTTGAAGCTAGAATTAAATATTAACCCTAAAAAGACTGGGGGGGGGGGGCCTAAAAGGCCCCCCCCCCCTCGACATTTCGCGCGATTACTCTGCAACACGCAATGCTCTCGCCGCGATGCTCTATGACTTTTTTCTTTCGAGTTTCTCGCACATTTTGACACCAAATTTGTGACGCACGGGGGTACGGTTCTGAAGTTACATAACTTTTTGTACATGCACGTGAGGCCGAAAATGGCTCAAAAATGTGATTTTGTGTACAAAGTCAATGCAAATTGAGTTTTTTCACATGGTTCATATAAATATGCTTATTTTTACTCTCAATGGCTAAAATCAATTTGTTTTAGGAGTATTATGCTTCAAAAAGTGTCTGCCACAAATTTTGTACAAAAAACCAACGAAAACAAAAGGTCGAAAAAACAATGAAATACATAAGAAATTCATAAAACAATAAAATAAATAAGAAATTAATTTTGATACCGAATCTTTTTTCAAGTACATTTGCTAAGAATGCCACAAAGAATAATTAGACCAAAAATGAGCACTTTTGGAGCTTTATTTACTGATTTAGGTCAAAGAGTCTGATTTCTCGCATAAATTAGCATAAATAATCAAAATAAAATAAAAGAAGACTATTTTAGAAAATTTAAATATACGATCTTGTAGATTACATCGCACACTACCATTGTGCAAATTTCCGCGGCGATCGCGCGATCCACGGCCGAGATCTTAAGGGGGGGCCCTTTAGGCCCCCCCCCCCCCCCCCAGTCTTTCGAGCTACCAAAATAGCCCAGTCTTTTTAGGGTTAAGGAAACAATAATTTATACAGGGACATTATTATACATGCAATTAAAATTGCCGGGGGGGGGCATCTCAGCTCTCAAATACCCTCCCCCTCCCCACGTATAATTGCACCTGCCTTACATCGTTTTGTAATTATGCTTCTGTAGCTATATCAATGACTTTACATG
This sequence comes from Diadema antillarum, assembly GCF_040938485.1. NCBI lineage: Eukaryota > Metazoa > Echinodermata > Echinoidea > Diadematoida > Diadematidae > Diadema > Diadema antillarum. The sequence continues at coordinate 231,507 of NW_027272550.1, read as the reverse complement.
GATTCTAATACATGTAGGTCTTAAGTTATCCTAGCAAAACTGCAGTATTGTTGAAATTTTCAAGATAGGAGTCCAATCTGCCATCTCGCCAATCACCAATCTCCATCAAAACATCATACCAACCAAGAACATTAAAAATTTGTTATTTTTTGAGATATTGGGAAGTCACCTGGCTTGTAGAATAAGAATGAATTTCAAAAATATCTATAAAAACAGTCTACAGGCTTGGTTAGTCTTAAAGTGTAATTCTGCCCCTCTGCCCTTGGTTATTTGTTCCCTGCAGTGTCAATATTAAATATAGCCATGAAGACCCTTGATTACATGTACTATCCCAGCCAAGGCATATAGTGTTTTCATTTGTCCTGCTGCAGTAAAGCATTGCCAGCACTAATGTACATGAAATAAAGATATGTTGTTTGCATGCAACAAGCCTTCCTGCAGGACATACTTTCATCAAATGACCAATTACCAAATTATCACTATGATATAGTAAACTAATTTGAAACTTAACGGTCATAAACTCTGCCGTCCAAACTTTCTATTTCTGGAGCTGTTTATTTTCTGAACTCACATTAGCATCTAAATGCTACTATTTGGACCTTTTGCATTATATGCTTTTTGGACCCACCATCTTGATCGAATGGTGGTCATAAAAATATCCCAATATGTCCGCTCATACATCGTATGCAAGACATCCTTTCGTTTCTCTTACAGTGTTACCGCCCATCGCTGATAGAAGTTCCTACAGTGACGAGTCCGATGAAGATGAACCCAACCACAGCGAAGATACTTCAGATTACTCTTGGTATGAATCTGATCATGAACTTGATGCAGTCCAAATTGCTATAGATGGTCAGAATGAAGTGATCAAGACACGTGCTGGAGGCACAACTGTTACTGAAATGAACGCCGAAGACGTAGATGGAAACAATGGACCAAGTGAAGTAAACGATCAGCAAAAGAAAGGAAATAATCCTATAGATGCAGAACAGGAAAGAAGCATGCAAAACGACGCTACCGAAGGAAAGGACATGTACCTGAGCAGAGTAAACAAGTCGTCACATTTTTCCGGAAATACAGCTGAGAAAACAGAAGAACAAGTGAGTGAAAAGAAAACGACCGACGAGAAACCACAGGAAAGTGGAAGAAACGTTCATGTCCAGGTATCATGCGACAAAAGCACTGACGACGAAACATCACAAGAAGCACAAGGAAATCACAGGAAAATAACAGTCATGAGAACTGACAATAAAGATGGAAGAAAGTATGACAAGGTAGCGTATTGTATGGTTTGCAATGAAGCAAAGAAAGAACTCAGACCCCATCTGCTGCAACATAAAGATGAACCACTGATTGCAAAATACTTAGCTACAACAGATCAGAGTGAAAGACTGCAGCTGCTTTGCCTGATTAGAAACACTGGGAACCACCTACATAATTGCAGGGTGCTTAAGGAAGGCAAAGGTGTAATTGTCCCCGTTAATCGCCCGAATCATGATGTCGATCACAGATGGTTCCAGCCATGCAACTCTTGCCTGGGTTGGTATGCTAAAAAATCAGACTCGTGGAAACATGCGTGTAAAATAGAAAGGAGCGCCGAAGGAGCGGACGGTCGAATGCGGAATCCAATGCCATGTGAAGAGAAAACCTATAACGAGGTGATCACATCGATAGAAGGCAAAGATATGTACCTGAAGAGAGTAAGCAAGGCATCATGCAACAAAAGCACAGACGAAGAGATGTCGCAAGCAGAACGAGGAAATCATGGGAAAATAACAGTCATGAGAACTGACAATAAAGGTGGAAGAAAGTTTGACAAGGTAGCGTATTGTGTGGTTTGCAATGAAGCAAAGAAAAATCTCACAGCCCATCTCCCGAAACATGAATATGAACCACTAATTGCAAAATACTTAGCTACGACAGATAAGAGTGAACGACTACAGTTGCTTTGCCAGATTAGAAACACTGGGAACCACCTACATAATTGCAGGGTGCTTAAGGAAGGCAAAGGTGTGATTGTCCCCGTTTATCGCCCGGATCGTGATGTCGATCACAAATTGTTCCAGCCGTGCAATTATTGCCTGGGTTGGTATTCTAAATCTGATTTGTGGAAACATGCATGTAAAATAGGAGAAAGGAACGCCGAAGGAGTGGACGGCGGAAGGCTGAAACCAACGACATATGAAGATAGAATGTATGAGGAGGTGGTAAAAGGCAAAGAGAAACAAAATTCTGCAAACAGTGTAAGCGAGTCATCCCCTGTTTCTCAAAATGCAGCTGAGGAAATGGATGAAGGGTTGAGAAAACAGAAAACGACTGAAGAGCAAACACTGGAAAGTGTAAGTAATACTAATGTCCAGGCATCATGCGACAAAAGCACAAACGAAGAGATGTCGCAAGCAGAACGAGGAAATCACGGGAAAATAACAGTCATGAAAACTGACAATAAAGGAGGAAGGAAGAATGACAGGGTAGCGTATTGTATGGTTTGCAATGAAGCAAAGAAACGTATCGGACCCCATCTGTTGCTACATAAAGATGAACCACTGATTGCAAAATACTTAGCTACAACAGATCAGAGTGAACGACTACACCTGCTTATCCAGATTAGAAACACTGGGAACCACCTCCATAATTGCAGGGTGCTTAAGGAAGGCAAAGGTGTGATTGTCCCCGTTTATTGCCCGAATCGTGATGCCGATCACAAATTGTTCCAGCCGTGCAATTCTTGCCTGGGTTGGTATTCTAAAGATTTGTGGAAACATGCGTGTCAAATAGGAGAAAGGAATGCCGAAGGAGTAGACGGCGGAAGGCTGAAACCAACGACGTATGAAGATAGAACGTATGACGAGGTGGTAAAAGGCAAAGAAAAACAAAATTCTGCAAACAGTGTAAGCGAGTCATCCCCTTTTTCTCAAAATGCAGCTGAGGAAATGGATGAAGGGTTGAGAAAACAGAAAACGACTGAAGAGCAAACACTGGAAAATGTAAGTAATACTAATGTCCAGGCGTCATGCGACAAAAGCACAGACGAAGAGATGTCGCAAGCAGAACGAGGAAATCACGGGAAAATAACAGTCATGAAAACTGACAATAAAGGAGGAAGGAAGAATGACAGGGTAGCGTATTGTATGGTTTGCAATGAAGCAAAGAAACATATCGGACCCCATCTGTTGCTACATAAAGATGAACCACTGATTGCAAAATACTTAGCTACAACAGATCAGAATGAACAACGACAACTGCTTGCCAAGATTAGAAACACTGGGAACCACCTCCATAATTGCAGGGTGCTTAAGGAAGGCAAAGGTGTGATTGTCCCTGTTTATCGCCGGGATCATGATGTCGATCACGAATTGTTCCAGCCATGTGTCTCTTGCCTTGGTTGGTATTCTAAGTCAGAAATGTGGAAACATGCCTGTAAAATGGGAAAAAGCAACCCAACAGTAGCGGACGGCCAAATGCTTAAACCAACGCCGCATATAGAGAGAACGTATGACGAGGTGATACATGGTCTACCATGTGATGGGATCTCGTTGTGCATCAGAAATGATAACCTGCTTAATGAACTTGGCAGGGTATGGACCTTGAAACTTGGGCATAATAAAGAAAAACACTACCGAATTAGAAACGAACTGAGATTGATGGCTAGACTGCTTCTAACATATCGAGAGACAACTGGTGAACACTCTGCGACGCTGTCTTCGATGATAGACCCTGTGGAGTTCATGAGCGTTGTTAGAGCAGTCCAACGTCTTTCTGGATTTCATCCTGACAGAAACTTGTACGACAAGTCGAGTTTAGCATTGAAGCTCGGTTACTCACTGAAGAAAGCGGCATTGCTGACTCTCAACTCTGGTCTCATGGAGGGTGACAAGCAGATGGAAGAAAGAGCAAGATCCTTCGTTACTCTGTACGAAAACGAATGGCCAGAAATTTCCTCGCAAGCCCTACGATCCTTCAACAATCCAGACAGGTGCAAGCCAAAACTGATTCCTCTCACTAGCGACGTTATCGAGATGGCCAGATACGTGAATTGCAGGAGTGATGAACTAAGAGCTCAACTCGATTCATGCAATGGATCTGAACGAGAGGAAGTTTGGAAAGAACTAGGTAAAGTCGTCCTCACCCTCTTGATTCTTTTCAACCGGCGCAGACGAGGGGAAGTTGCGAAAATCAAACTGCAGGATTATGCCAGGGCCGAAAAGGGGTCGCCACTCATATTCGAAGACTTGCTGTCTCTTCAGTCCTGGGAACAAAACTTAATGAGAAGTGTGTGGCGAATTGATGTAACTGGCGTGGGGGGAGCAAGGTCTATACCTTTCATGATGACCGACAAGATGAAGTTGTCAATTGATGCTCTGGTGAAGTGCCGAGAAGTGATGGATTGCACAGGAAATCCGTACGTATTTGCCGTACCTGGTTGCAGGTCACACATCAGCGGCCGCGATGCACTGCGAGAGCTGTCAGAGCAAGGCGGAGCTGAGCAACCACGCCAACTGCGGTCAAGAAGACTCAGAAAGCACGTAGCAACAATGTCGCAGATAATGAGCTTAAGTGGCGATGAACTGGACATTTTAGCAAACTACCTCGGCCACGATGTTCGCGTTCTCAGGGAGTCTTGTCGGCTGCCAGACCCAACTATCCAAGTTGCTAAACTGTCTAAGCTGCTCTTGGCAATGGATGGAAGCTTGGGGATGCCACCAGATGCAATTCGTGGAAAGTCATTAGAAGAAATAGAGCTACAGGATGATGAAGGTTTGTGAAATATCAGGAATATTAAATCCTTCTAAAGGAAGTCATTCAGATTTATTACTTCTTCAGATTTTTTTTTTTTTTGCACCCGAAAGTTAATTAAAGTACTTCTTTAAGTCATTCTATTTATAGGTCTCATTAGCAGCTGAATTCTTCATTATTGTTTTTCTTTTGCAGATACAAAAAGGAACTGAACTTTTAAACTAAAGACATTAACTAAGTTCCATGATCCAGTCATAATCTTTCCAGACAACCGTGGATAATCTGTTTAGATTGATTCTTTAAGCATTGTTGTTTGCGAAATACTTGAAAATTAATTTGCTATTTCGCTTGTCGGGACTCACTGTAGCATATCCCATTGTGTTCGATGATACTTCACGTAATGGCTTTGTGTCAAATCACTTGATAATATTCCAGGCTTTTGTTCCATCATTTTTGACAGAGTGCGCTTCAGAAATCGATGACCAAGTACCGGAGCCAGACGACACCACTGAACTTTGTCTATGGGTTGAAAATGTGAATAATGAACCCAGTGACTCACATGCAGAACATGTTGGCATAGAAGCGGGTGATGGAGAGCCTCAAGTACAAGGTACATTGTGTATTATTATACAGATATTGACTGGTACGGAATGGAATATAACATTTTTCGGTCCGCCAGGGAGTTATATTTTGATTAGTAAAATATGATTCGTACGTGTATGCACAACTATACTATATTCGAATCTGTATGCCTACTATACTCTAAAAAATGATGCTCATCCTAATAACAACCTATACATTACAACTAATACATTATTAGCTCATTCGTTTGCAAAAATACTGTATACAGTTTCAACTGTTCGAGAACCTATGGCAAAATTTTGGCAAAACTTAATGATTTTGTAACTTGCCTCATGTCTTTATCGGGTTTTGACCAAATTTTCACTGTTGTGCTAAAAAATTGTACCAGTTCTTTTCAGATTAATTAGAAGCTGATCCAGAAGTGCCTTTTTGTAAGGTGTAAGCAAAATTCGCAATGTATCGCTTGAACAGCCATGGAGAGTTTTGGTGTTCGATGTCTTTAGTTGTTTAAAGTTACCCTGCCGTAATTATCCATAAAGATGATATTTGAGATATTTAATGGAACTATTTGAGGTAGCTCCTACATCTATTAGGACTTGTTTACATGCATTTGTTACAAGTAAATTAACATTACGGGAAAATGACAAATGGGAATACAAGATATACTAAAAATAACCTTTTGGTTATTTTATTTTTATAATGCACAGCGAAGAGTCGTAAAAGGAGAATCCCTCATCATCAGAAAAGGAAGTGGACTCCAGCCGAACGAGCGGCAATAGCTAGGCATCTTTCAGTAAATCTCGCTGTTGGGGTCATTCCCGGAAAACGGGAATGTCAGGATTGCATAAACAAGGAAGAGGTACTAAAACATAGAACATGGACAGACATCAAAGACTTCGTCAGAAATAGTGTCATTGGAAGAGCCCGGAAGACAATGACCATTGGAGACTTCTTGTCTTACAGTTGATTAACGAACTAATAAAATGCAATGTGAATGTGGTATGTACATGTTGTGTAATCTTATTGTGCTAAGTTTGGAATGACCGCTCAGAACCACGAGGAAACAGTTCCAAAGACATGTGATATTTGCAATGAAGGGTGTACTTTTGAAATTTCGCCTTGATCTCTGAAATCCCGAAAAAGAGTGTATCATTGGTATTAAATCCAAGCTCAATCGTCTAGTTTTGAATTAGATCAACTCACACCTGCAGATGAATGCTCAACGTAGTGATAAGACCAGTGAGTTCTTTGGGTTTCAAATACGCATAAAGATGCATGGACATGTTGTTTCTACCAGAACTGTAATATACAGTGTATAATTTTCATTAACCACTGAATACGCTTATTTCCAATTTTAACCCTAATCAGGCTGGGGGGGGGGGGGGGGGGCGGGGCGGGGCGGAATCCGCCGCTCCCCCCCCCCCCCCCTTGACGTTTCGCGCAATATCTTTGCAGCGCGATAAGCTCCCGCCGCGATGTTTCATGACTTTTTTCTTTCAAGTATCGGGCAACTTTTGAGACCAAAATTGTTGTCCCCGCGCATACCGTTTTGACGCGACGCCCGTTCGAAAAAAATTTGTCAACCCCAAAATTGCTCCAAAACGTGATTTTGTGTACAAATCCAATGCAAATTGTGTTTTTTCAATTAATTCACATAAAAATTCACATCTTGACTTAGAATGGACGAAATTAATTTATTTTAGCCTAATAAAGCTTCGAAAAATGTCTGCGACAAATTTTGGCCAAAAACCAAACAAACAAAAACAAAAGGTCGAAAAACAAAGAAATACATAAATTCAAAAACAATCAAATACATAAGAAATTAATTTCGATACAGATTTTTTTTTTATCCTATGTCTCAGGAGAATGATACTAGAAACATGTTTTAAAAGAAATTAGCTTAATTAGAGCATTAATAAGTGATTTAGAGCCCAAAACTGATTTTATGCATAAATTACAATAATTAATTAATATAATTTTTAAAAAAAAATTTCGGGGAAAGCAACCATACATTTTGATAGTATACGTCCCGGGCGTCGCGTGTGCCGATTTTAGGCGCGATCACGCATTCCATAGGCGAGATCTGAAGGCGGAATCCGCCCCCCCCCCCCCCCACACACACACACACACACACAGATATAGCATAGCCAAAAAAGCCAGCCTGATTAGGGTTAAACTGTATTGTAATTTTTGCCGGATGATACAGAAATTACAATTTGCACCAGCAACAGAAACTCATCAAATTTTCTCATTAGACGGCTTCATTGAGCAAGTGCATGTGATGCATATAATACGTGTAATACACGTTGTATACATTTTTCTAAGAATGAGAAGTAAAAGTAATGTTTATCATGTGAGTCTGAATTACATGGGTGAAACTTCAAACCTTGCTTTTTTCGTTTCGTTAGTCATACTGGTATCAGAAAGTTTGAAATTTCATATCATTCTCAAATTATTGTTTTCTTGACTGATACCTTTAGGTATTCTATGATTTTCATAAGGGAAAATTGATGAATGACATGAATCATCTTGCTGTCTATTTGACTAGCAAGAAATTAGTTAAATTCTCCTTCCTTTTTTTGTTGTTGTTGTAGAAACGTATTTCTTCCATTCTCATGTGCTCTTAATGCATACTGGTTCATCAGGTTTCTTGAAATTACTGCACGTATTTTGGTACACACTTCCTGAAATAGCAATCAGTCTACATGTATTTTGAAGTACAGTTTGTCTATAAAATGACGAACTGCAGTACAGATCGACTATCTCGAGAGTTGAAAGGTGGGTACACCATGAGGCATACTACAGATTGTACCTTCGAACTCCTTACGAAATATTTTCAAAGGGGAAGGCTAGTAACTGATCAGTGGGAATCAGTGGAAATGCTGGGAGATGATTGTTCCAATCCTTAAGGGATTCATTCAAGAGTTCATTGTATATCTATTGTTGTGTGAAAATGATTTGCTTCAGAACGGTCTCATATTCAAGTAATGTGCAGATTAATGCTCCGTCACTGACCAGGGACGCTAACCTGGAAGCATTAAACTGCACATTACTTGAATATGAGACCATTCTGAAGCAAATCATTTTCACACAACAATAGATATACAATGAACTCTTGAATGAATCCCATAAGGATTGGAACAATCATCTCCCAGCATTTCCACTGATTCCCACTGATCAGTTACTAGCCTTCCCCTTTAAAAAGATTTCTTATCTCTTATATGTACATTGTATGTCAAAAGTAGCTATTCGAATGAACAGTGGACAAAACGAATTATAATTCTAAAAGTATTCATGTCATTTAGGCTTTTCTCTTTTACCCGAAGTTTAACGCAAATTACTATGATTTAAGCACAAGTACATGCATGAGAATTTACTCAGTAGGGCACCTGTATACTTACCAGCCTTCACGTGTTGTCAGCATATAATATCTTGAGATAATGGCAGTGTAGTCATGTGAAAACGTAACCTTTCTTCGTGTTCTGTGTCAAGGTAATCGGATACGGTTACGGATCACTACAGAATGTTCAAAAAACAAGTCGACATGGTTCGTTAACTTAAATTCATTTCACTTAATTTCATGCCAGGATGGTCAAAATGAGAGGGTTTTAGATCTAAACAGGGTTGGTTTTTTTTTTTTACATTTTTAAAGTGAGACCTTCAGTTCAAGACACTGTCCATAACTATTGTAAACAATGTTACTTGAACGTTTTGGTGTTAGTGTTGATGCTACTGCAAGTGTTATGGAACAACGACAAAATCTGGTTACTTATGTAACGTGAAATCTTTTCTCAATGCCATCAAATATGATTACAGTACATGTACTGTCAGCTTCGGTTCACTTTCACAATCCTGTATGGTGCATGAGCTGATCTGCTCTGTATTGTATTATGTTGTCGAAATTCATCAAATGATTAGTTCTCTGTTGGAAAGCAGGCCATTGTAAATATAGAGTTATGCAAATGGTCATTAAATCTTAACAGAAGAGTAGATGCAGTTGTTTGCTGTGTCATATGATTCTAATGCACATTAAAGGAGATATTTGGCGAGGAAATGAATACATGTATTCAGTGTTACGGGAAGAGATCAGTTGTGGTTTGCTTACAAAGATAATTTATATACATATTATATATATATATATATTATATATATATATATACATGTATATATATATATATATATATATATATATTGTATTATATATATATACATATGTATATATTATATATGTATATATAAATATATATATATATATATATATATATATATAAGAGGAGTTTGTTTGCAAAAACCGATAAGTCCATATTTGCCAAATGGAGATATCTGCGATTAAAGGTCAAGAAAAATAAAGAGAATAATAGGAAAATATTTGCTTATTTTGACCATAACTTTAAGAATATACCTTTTTATGAATTAACCAATATATCATTTAAAAGGTATTATTTTGTACTTTATGACAGAGACCGTACACTTCAAAATCTTCAAAAATGGACTTATCGGTTTTTGCAAACAAACCCTTCAATATACTAGGTGTTTCACAAAACATTTCCCACTTTTGATCATAAATATTTCAAATACTATTCATTCGATAAAACTGTCATTGATATGAGTAATAGCTGGATAGTGTACAATTTGGTTGAAGGTGATTTGCATGTGAAAGCATAAATCAATTACGTTAAATCTAAGATTGATTTTGAAGTAAGGTTTCAGATTTTGGTCAAATTTTAACCCCCTGTACAAAAATTGAACTTCGCACAGGAACCAATGATGTGTATGTGAGTGTGTGCTGACAATGGCCCGAACAATGGACATGCCTGAACCACCTGTTGACTAGGCGTCAGTCTGGCGCTCCCTGGCACATGAATGCTTAATCAATAATTCATGTGGATTGCCCTGGGCACTGCTAGTCTGAATTCATGCACGGTAAAGTGCTTGCAAACACGACATTTCATTCCAGCTGGCAATCATTTTCAAATTTTGCTTTACATATCACTAAATTTGGGATATAGATAAGCATAAATGATCTAAAGTTCCTCATTTTAATACAACTGTCTACTAATTAAATAGTCTGACAATTTTTTCGCTTTTTCGATAAAAAGAGATCATTTTTGGTAAAGAGTTCAGCAGCATTTATCATTGGGGCGATTTGTTTCAGAGTAGATTTATTTAAGGCTCCATATACACAAGTGTATATATACTCTAATTGATTTTTCTTTACTTCCTGTCACCATGTTTACGATAGAACAATAGGTATTCATTGTAATTTTGTTTTTCAGAAGTAGGGAGAGCACTGACGCGACTCAACGACAGTATCGACAGGCGTTTGACATTACCCAGATACTGCCAGAGGCTGAATAAAGACTAGTTGTGATAGTGGAATTTCTCATGAATAAATAATGAACCATTCAAACCCTGGCCATTGTTCAGGACCATTGTCAAGGTGTTAACCACACACTCCCATACACACCCATTGACCCGTGTGCAAAGTGAAATTTTGTACACAGGGTTGAAAATAGAGCAAAGTCTGGAACCTAACTGTGAAATTAATCATGGATTTCATGAAACTTGTTTATGCTTTCATATTTAAACCACCTTCAACCAAATTGTACATTATTCAGCTATCACTCATATCAATGACAGTGTTATCTGATATATATTTTTTGAATTATTAAGAATCAAAAGTGGGAAATGTTTTTTGAAACACCTAGTATATATATATATATATATATATATATATATATATATATATACTATATTATATATATACATATATATATGGTCAATTCCAACAAAAAGTGTACAAATGAGACAAATGAGGTTTTTGACTTCCAAATTTCAAAATGGTTCCACATTTCTCTAGTTTTGCTTGCTCAAAGTAGACATATTGAGCATATTAATACGGAGAGAGTTTGCCATCACTAATCTCAACTAAAAACAAAGTTGGAACCTTTGGAAGTAAAACTGGTAATTTTCAATGTTACCTACGAATACAAGCATTTTAGTTTAGAAATGTACACCTGGATTTTTTGTTTTCCATATATCTTCTAAATAATTGCTATTAATTTAACAGGGGCCAAATGTACTTGTGAAAAGATGTTTACTTCATTCAAATCTACTTTATTTTGAAATTTTGGGCATGTTATACACATCGATCGAATTTCAGATTTTTAAATTTTGAAAGTAGGCTTTATATAACTTCCTATATTTTTGTGGATATGACATATAAACAATGAAGAGAGTTTCTCTCATATCTTACAGATGAGGAAGAGTGCTTTCTAACAAGTTAAAATTTGGAGGCAATCAACACATTTTATTACATGATCATATCAGTTTCAATCTTGTGTATTCGTAGGTAACGTTGTATTCGTAGGTAACTTTGGCATTTTGGTCGTTTCTGTTGAACCTGCAGTCAATGAAGAGACATTTCTAAAGTTTTATAATAATGGCTCGGGGTGGATTCCTCCTTTTGAAATGACAAAGGTACATCAAATTATCTATGGATCACACTAATTCAGGATTTGAAAGAAAAAATATTATTTTACCATTCTAAATGTTCTACTTGTAATGTAAAATTAACCTCCAAACATAAAGTATAGAATATCAAAATTCAAATTTGAACAAAGCTTTTGCTGAAATAAAGGAATATTAAAGGGATCGTATAGTTTTGGTTGAGACCTAATGTCAGGTTTCTAACATTTTTTGGTGAGATAATGAGAAACCTCTTGTGAAATATGAAAGAGCGTGTAATTCCTCGAGGAATTCAACGTTTATTTGATGAAAATTGGTTTTGAAATGGGTGAGATATCCAAAACAGAGCAATTCTAGTAAAGTGTGGGACCCACACTTTATTACGATTGCTTTGTTTTCCTTTGTTTTTGGATGCTTTAGTCATTCCAAACCCGATTTTCATTGAATAAACTTTGAATTCCTCCTAAAATGGTATGCACGGTACTATTTCGTAAGTGTTTTCTTGGTATCTTGCAATAAGTTAAAAGCCCAATTCTCATCTCCAATACTGTACTATCCCTTTAATCTTATTAACAGGTTAGCATTGTGTGACATTGTTTAGCAGAAGGTATTCACATGGTTACAGATGTATTCGTAGGTAACAGTTTTTTTTCAATGTTATTAACTTAAAATACCATGTACATTATCCTACTATCCTCCGTTCAAATACTTCACCCCCGGAACATCAAAGGGAAAGAATGATTTACTGCATTGAAACTAACCATTCACAAAAAAGTTCATTATCAAAACTTTCCATTATTTATATATGAATTTCAATTACAGTAATCTTTTTTGTGTGACAAAAGGGGAGTTGAGGGAGGTTCACTAGTGTTAATTTTTTCTGTTGTTTGTGTCATAATATTTTTCTTCATTTATGTGTATGTGTGTATGTGTGTGTTTCGGTATTCACAATCAGAAACAAAAAATTGTGATTGCGTGTGTGCTCTGTCATAAGAATGTACGTGTGTGGGTGTGTTTGAGTGTGTAACATTGATTTTGACATGCTTCTTCAGCAACCAACCCCCACCTCAAAAAAAAAAAAAAAGGAATCAAAATTGTATTGAATATTCTACACACTGAAAATCGAAAGTTAGTCAAATTATATCGAATGAAAATATTAAAGTTTTATTTTTGATCGCTTTTTCATATGTAGGCTCTAAACTTTTACATTCACGCGAAACGATTTTCTTATTCATTATCATCAAATCATCAATTAGAATTATTAAGTATTAATCATGAAAGGATGATTAAATTTTTATTATAGTCATATTAAATCACCATATTTTTTTATTATTGTATTCATTTTTCTTTAATTCTTTGCTACTGTGAAGAAGCCCAACATCCATTGTCACTCATTGAATTCAAATACATGTATATGAGATTTGGGCAAACATCCATCAATAAGGAGTGAAAATGATGGTCACTACGTTACTTACGAATACATTTGTTACCTACATATACAACATTACTCTCTGAATGATTAGGGAGCTTATTCATTAAAATGAGCACTTTGCATTAAATTTGATATCCATAATTATAATTAAGGGGTGTCTTTTATGATAAATCACTATAAATACACTAATAGAGCCAACAAATTTTGATAAGTGGGTGAGTTGCGTTAAAGATACTTTTGTGCCTCTCTTTTTTAATCGATTGTCAAATTTATGATATCCACATATCGTAGTTCAACTTTGGTTTAAGTACAATAACAATCAAAAACAATGTTAAACAAAATACCCATAGTCTTCTGAACACATTTCGTAAAATAATTGTGACATACGGTTCCGAAAAATGTGCTGAATTGGTCATTGAGTAAATGGTTGTAATCTTGTATTCGTAGGGAACATCTCTGGCATGTAAAATTACCTACGAATACACATACAGTATGTTGCATTATCTTAAAAATCTGTGATGCAATTACAATGAAACTTTCCAAATATCACGAGGGAATAGTCTTACATATTCCCTCTCAGTATTTTGTCTTTTTTGACCAGCACTTTCAAACTACAACATTTTAAAATGTATTCGTAGGTAACGCCATTTTTATTACCAAATGGCACTTTTCATCCCTTTTGTTATCTCTTGATTTTACAGTTCTATCTACTTTTTAATGGCGTATGTTTTTGTCTGAAGGGCGCATGTAACTTTTTACACTTAATTCGTATTGTATTTATGAATTCAAACTAATTTGTGAGCATGTTGAAAAATGTATTCGTAGGTAACAACTAAATTTTACCATGGGGAGAAAAATCAACAAAAATCAACGGTATATTCAATCATCATGAAATTTTAAGAAAAAAAACGGGCCTACGCTGTCAACATTGTGGCAAGTTTTTATCAAGTTTGAGTTACATCTTCATATTAAAAATGTAAATTTTCTGAAAAAGTATTAAGAAAACTTTTCCAGAATGGCCAAAATTAGCATGTTTTTTTACTCATAAAACCAAGATTATATGACCAATCACATCATATTTGGTATGGCCCGAAATGTTTCATCGAGCTCTTTCACCTGAACACAGCTGCAATAATGTCAGACGTCACAGAAAAATCATATTGATCGGGACATCATTTGTACACTTTTCGTTGGAATTGACCATATATATAGCATTCAAAATCCGAAAATTCGGATTTTGAATCAAAATCAAGGCAATTGGCATGTAATGCATTCCTCTATTGTGACATTATTACTGCTATTTCTAGTACTGCCAATACGCGGAGCAACTACAATATTATACAGTGTATAGGTATATACATATATACAGAGAGTAGATGTGTTGGCTCAGTAAAGTAGAGCGGCTGCCTCACAATCGGAAGGTCGTGGGTTCGAAGCCCGGCCGCGTCATACCAAAAGACGCTAAAAGATGGGAGTTGCTGCTACCTTGTTTGCCGTTCAACAGTTGAAAAGGTTAGAGCAACGTCGATCTGGCGTTGCTCAGTGGCTGCCGGGCCCGTGATCAATTGGGCAAAAAAGTTCCCTTTTCAGACAATATTTTGGAGTTGGAGTTGGAGTTTATATATCAACAGCAAGGTAATCCAACTTTTTTGGCTACCATTTCGGAATTTGTCAGTTCTGGAAAGTGCAGCGTTGGCTGTGAGGAAAAAAAACTCTTTCCATTGATACCTAATTATGTTGACAAATGTCATGCATGACTGAGCACATGAAATTTAAAGATAACAATGAGAAATTATGTTTTTTCCAAATTTGAGTGTCACATGAAGGAACAATGAATGTCTCACTGAATGGATTGGATCCGTCAATGAAAGTGGTTATGTTAACTGGCCAGCCTGCATGACTGCTCTGTGTCTAGGGTTAGTGTTCAGGGTTTCTAACATTTTAAGGTCCATAACATTTTTGATGATACATGTATTATGGCCACCTGTCATATAGCGTGGTCACTCCTGCTAAGGCCAACCCATACAATCAATTTTCCCTGTTCATATTCAACACATAGCTCGCAGCGACAAACATGTCTTGAATATGAAGAGAGATAATGGATAATGGTTCAGCCTTTGTAGGAGTGAACAAGTTATGAACATGGTCATGTTGAAGGTTGTGGACCATAAAAGGTTTTAAGACACCCTAAACACAAACCTACAGTCATGAAGACTGGCCCAAACAGATCCCATCCACTTCACTTCACCAGTGAGACATGCATTGTTCCATCGCCATAACACTCAAACTTGGAAAAAGTGCAATTTGTTATTGTTGTCTTTAAAGTTGATGTGCTCAGTCATGCAAGACATTTTTCAGCATACGTGTAGTTAGGTACGTTATAGCGAAATTTTCGTTATAA
Source organism: Diadema antillarum (assembly GCF_040938485.1). Lineage (NCBI taxonomy): Eukaryota > Metazoa > Echinodermata > Echinoidea > Diadematoida > Diadematidae > Diadema > Diadema antillarum. The sequence goes on along the minus strand of NW_027272550.1, from coordinate 215,887 downwards.
CGAAGTCTTTTCCGAGCCCCACGGACAAAGAAAAACAAAAGAAATGTGCTCTGTTATAACGAAGTGCGGATCGCTTTCGAAAATATGTAGCGAAACAAGCATGGGCCAAAGCTTCACATCACGGTGTGTTCGCTCTGTGTGTCACGCACAGTTTCTGTCAATTTTATGCTCTCTTCAATGTCATATCCAAGCGAAATTTAAAAGGTACAGTGTACCATCCCGTTTCACATAGCTGCACAGTGTTAGATGAGTATTCAACAAACAGAATATGATATATGCGTGGTTTCCTTGTTTTGATTACATTGTATATTGTATTTGTTCGGTTATAACGAAGTTTCGTTATAACGAAAGAAAACTGCCGGTCCCGAGCATTTCGTTATAACGGGAGTGCACTGTATCAATGGAAAGAGTTTTCCTTTCCTGTCAACTAATGCTGCACTCTCCAGAGCTGACAATTTTGAAATGGTAGCCCTCCAAAGTTGGATTACTATTTTGATTTGATATGCTCTGTACATATATATGTACAGTGTGTCTCTAAAAAAAGTAAACCCAACTTCAACGGCAAATTTTCAGAAAACTATAAAATATTTACACATTATTTTTTCATGTTTACATAGTCCAGTAAGTCCTCTGTCCAATGATACCACATAGCTAGGTTATGTAACTCTCATGCATGACTGAGCATGATTCAACTTAGTGAATGGGTGTGAAATCATCACTGTGGCAAGTTCCGTGATCAGCATACTTTCTCACATTGTACCAGATGGCTCTTTTTGTTGGAGGCTGCCTGTCGGGGGAACTGCACCCGAAAAGCCTCTTGAACTTCCACGAAACTTCTTGTTTCCTGGTATCGAGTTACCAGGAATACTCTCTGCTCAATTGTCAACTGTACCATGTTTGGAGAGCATGTGAAGTGTGCCTGTGTCAGGAACAACCTTTGCTGAAGTTATGTAATCATAGGCCTAACATGTGACAAAAATTGAACTTCAAATATGCCCTGAATGCATGACAATAGCAAGAAATGACTTGCCACAGTGATGATTTCACGCCTATTCACTAAGTTGAATCATGCTCAGTCATGTATGAGAATTACATAACCTACGTGGTATCATTGGATAGAGGCCTTATTAGACTATCTGACCATGAAAAAATAATGTGCAAATATTTTATAGTTTTCTGAAAATTTGCTGTTGAAGTTGGGTTTACTTTTTTTTAGAGACACACTGTACATTATATGTACATGTATATGACACGTACATGAAGGGAGAAATGTACAATTATGCATCTTATGCCTACTGTTCTAACATATACATGTATAATGTTTATTGTGTCCATGTATTGTGGCGATGCTTTGGCCTGCAGGTAATGTGTTAAAGGCACTGCTATATTTCTCGTTACAAAGAAGAATTAAGACACATAGCCATACGTACCCGTCATCCTGGACCATGTGTTTAACCACTTGAAAAGCATTTTACAGCTTTAACAAAGGAATTTGAATTGAATCTGACTTCATAAATTATTACAGGTTAGCCTCATGAGTGTAAATGCTTCAGTTATTGTACATGACTACTTTAAACATACATTGTATTTATTAGTAGACTGTAAATTACGGAGAAGCTTTGTGTCAGTAAAATTATTTAGGTGATAAGTTAGGAAACGCAAATTATGTTTCTTGTTTATTTGGTAGTTTATTTTTAGTGGACTTTTGTTTCTCCCATGAGTCTAGATTTAATGAAAAGAAGGTACGGTAAACTGTCATGGCCACTTGTAAATCAAAGTAAATACAGTTGAAAAGAAAATACATGTACTTCTTATTAAAACCAATTTCACTTAAACTTATAAATTTTATTTCAATGACACACACAAGTTTTATTTTCATTTATCATTATTTAATATCTAATATCTTTGCTCATATTAATTAGCTCGACTCACTGTTATGAACCTCCTTGTTCTTACTACAGTGTACAATAATCTAATTGAAAACTGCATTCTCATGTTTATCGTAATCCTAGAATGTTCTTTTGACAACTGTTCATATTCTGTGAAGATCTGTAATGTACAACCATTGCATACACAGTAGTTCATTGTTTTCATATAATTTTGAATGATTGGAATTCTTTGCTTTTAAAGGGTCAAGAAAATGCAGACCACAACAGATCATGCAATCAGACATTAGATGATGGTATAGTTTGGGTAGAGGCAGGGATTTAGCTTTAACTAAGTTAAATAATTACAAAAGCACTTTATCAAATATTATAGAGCATACAAATCCAAGCAGAATTAAAAGTTTATTTATTGAAAATCATTTATGAAATTACTGATATCCAAAAAAAAAAGGAAATCAAAGTGATCTTAACTCCCACCTTTTACAAATATCAGGATTGCTTTGTTTTTGGATATCTTGTTTCATTACAGGTTTCTCATTATATCACAAAAAAGTTTGAAACGGGAAGTCCCATCTCAATTGAAATCATATCATTCGGGTTTTTTTTTAAAAAAAAACTGTTGAAAAACATTTGAAAACTTTTGACGTCACAACAGATTATGCAACTTTTATTCTCGTCTTTACAATACAAAGACATGATGAAAGTTTGTTAATACACAATTGAAATTTTTCTCAGAATGCAGACAATAATTTGGTGCACAGTTCATGACATGTTGGTGATCAAAGACCAATTTTGCCTTTCTCCCACAGCAGTTGCTGAGGTTTTGTTCTTGAGCATCATGTGCAAACTTAGAAAAGAATCCCATCACAATGACATACCTGTGTGATTCTGAGAGTCCTCAGAACATCCACTTAAAACAGCAGATTACTGGTACAATATACCTGTAATTTAGGTACGTATATATTCAACACCTTACATGTACATCGTATCAGATTCCTCTTGCTCATGGTCTTTCATCCATGAAAACAAAAACCTTTTTTTTTCACAGTCTAAGATGGCTGCGTTACTGTCGTCACTTTTCAAGTTTTCATGTGCCACCTTACTGATTTTTAAGAGAAGTATTTTCAAAAGGTCTGATGAAATCTTCCAAATATTCTCAATGTCTATCTTGTTCTTCTATATCTGTCTGTTCATGCATGATGACAATTATTTCTTTCTACAAAAATCTGTTTCCCCTAGACTACATTGTTTGTTACCATGAAGTTCAAATGGTAACATCATACAGACTTCTTACCAATATGGGTGTGCAAATACATTGTACATGTTTGTGTCCTAATCGAATCACTCATATTATTAACTGAACTTCATAGCTGCCGTTTCTACATTATTGTATCTTCCATTGGCATGTTGTGTCACATGTCATCTTTAACTTGAATGGTTTTGAATCAATTTTATTTTATGACAATTGGAATTAGGAATTATACAGGAGGAACATACATAAACACACTTTTCTGGAAGACAATGCTTTTGTCAGTATGTACACTGAAACTTATTCAATCTTGTACGTATGATTCAACATTACAATGACCAGGGTAAAAGATTACCCCCATTTTCAATACTCCGCTTTCAAAGTCTGAAGTACAAGTATGGAATTGGCAAAGTTCTGCCAAACACAACAAAATGTGGTATTGGTACCATTTCCTTCGCAGAAGTTTCACAACAATTGTAACACAGGCAGACACGTGTGTATGTATGCATTCTCACAATTGGCACAAATCTGGGGATATTGCTGTGTTTCAATCAAGGCAATAAAGCAAAATTTGGGGCATATGCCATCTTTTCCAATGTAGGTCAAAATAATGGAAAGTGCCCTCATAAAGCCCAAGGGGTGCCCAAGGAGAATCCTGAGGGTATGACATGCACCTGTCTGTTTCGCATTTCAGTGCCAGCATGTGTGTGAATTGGATTTTGCACAATTCAAATTTGAATATGTTTTCAATATATCCCTGATTGAAACCTTTACTGAGTATGTGTCAATGTATGCCTGTACGTATTATGCAGTTGTACGTGGCGATACAGTATATGAAATATAGGCACTTGTGGAATACAGCTTAAAAGCAACATCTGCCAAATACACACTCGTAATAGACAAATCTCATTATAATAACCTTGTTATTCAACATCTACAAGTTGAGCTCACAACTACAGAACAACTTAACTCGTTTCTACATGTACCACATACTTTACATCACTCATGCTGGTACTGCATCTTTTTGCTGTTCACCAGCCCAGTGGTGTGGTCCCTAGTTTCAGAGAGTCACAAGCCTCGGATAACTCGACTTAAAACTTCCCACTCTTACATGTATTGTGGCATGAACTCTGGCAGGAGACTATCCTACTAACTTCCCAAAATCTCCAGAGTTACTTGTTTTGTTTCCAAAATTTCAGTACAAGAAAGAGAGAGAGGGGAGTGGGGGATGTAATAACCCACTCAACAAACGTGAATCTGATTCTCGATACCTCCTGCAAGACATGTCACAAACAATATACAAATCGAGCAGGCAGCACACATGATTTTGCAAGGAATGTATGTCCAAAGTGGAAATCGTGTCACATATTTGCTTCAGGTTTTGTAGTGGGGGGGAAAATATATCCTAAGAAATTAAAGGCCAACAACCCCACTTGTCACAGTCTGGAGAGTCAAAATTCCATTAAGGCAGTTCAAGATTTTTAAGGATAACTACCACATCGTGGACTGAACAGATAGCGTGGGTTTCATGAATGCGAAGACCTGCTCAGAGGATCTCACGGCCGGGAAGCGGGAAAGATTCAGCAAAGGTTTCGACCTCTTTCTCCAGGGCAGCCATCTTGTCAAGGAATGCCTGGTCGCTTGTTACAAATGCCTTGAACTCTTTCAGGGTGGGACCCGGGCTGGACTTTTGAGCCTCGAGCGTCAACTGCAGACCTAAAATGACAGTGAATAAAGTTCCTCAAAATCAAATTCAAATTTTACTTGAGCACAATCGTCTCACATTCTTTGCAATTCCACTGCAACTGAGCACTATAACTAGGAAGACTTAAACATTAACATGTTTCATGCAGAACATGACTGTATTCATAAACTGGCAGACTTCACCTCTATCTTAGGCTTGAGACACAACTGGGATTAAAGGTCCTGTTTACCTTCTGGAACAGTGATTTAAAAATGTTCAAGATATCACATTTGATGCAAACGTGTAGGTCTGTTGTATCACAAAACATCCTACCATATGAAATTTTTGCAATAAAGCCTAAAATATATGGAGATATCAGTATATTTCTCATTAAACCATAACTGTGGACGGTTTAGTCTGGAAACATTTTTATCACAACTATTGTTCACATTTTGTGTATTTAACACATACTTAACATCGATTAAGCAGATTCAAATTTTCAAAGTGTAAAGTTTCTATCCCAAACTCACATGCTGGCTTTTTGTTTTTATCTGCAAATGGTAAATTATGCCTTTAAGCGGCTGCTTACATTCCCATAATAAGATCAAGGAGGTTCAAAAGAGCAATCAGGGAGATATTATTTTTCTTTAATACAGGCATGTAAATGAGAAAAAATATTTCCCAACACAGGGATTTACGATATCTTTTTTCAAGACATGATGATACTTAAGTTTTCAGGAAGCCCCTGTAGTATCAGAGTGACTTGTCAGCTCTGGGGATATCATGTAAAATGGAATGGCTTGGCTTACCCCTGTCAATGAAATCAGCCACTTTCATGAAATCTTCAGCCTTGAATTTGCGTGATGTCAGGGCAGCCGTTCCGATTCTCAAGCCGCCAGGTTTGAGAGCACTCTTGTCACCTGGACATGTGTTCTTGTTGAGGACGACTCCAACTCTCTCCAGCACGAACTCTCCTCTCGCACCATCCAGGCCAAGAGGTCGAAGGTCAAGCAGCAACAAATGTGTGTCGGTTCCACCTGATGGTGATGTAGTTGGGAATGCAACAAAAGACTCGTTTCCTGCACCTTTGACTTACTAGGCCCTTTCCTGTTTTTTCTCGACTCCTGATATTCAGCATCCAGGAATAAACATAGCTCAATCTGAAACTGTCATTAAACTAACTTGCACTTAGCTGAAAAGTTTCCCAAGCTTTTTCCTTAGCATGCATTTATCCACAAAATTTGACATAAGTTTTAAAATTAGCAAGGCAGAGGAATTCTGTTCATATTTCATACATATCGTTTCCTACTTGTGACATCACAAACTGTAGAGTCTTCTAATTCATAAATGGTTACAGCTGTACATCAAAACTTCAGTTGCATTTTTCTTGACACAAGGGTCCTTGCTTTAAAAAAAAAAAAACATTCACGAAATTGACAAATTCCGACAAATTCCTGGAATTTCCCTTTGCTGGTCAATGTTATTGATACATGTCTGTTCAATGTTTATCGCTTTCCAACTATTGGGACCACTGTGACAGTAATAGAAGAGCAAAAGCCACAAGCACACATCACATGTACATTAGGCATAGACTAGCCATATCATCATGAATGCCTGCACAGTGGTCGTGACTGGTGGCCAACAGGGGCAACAATATACCTATCTGAGATATGCTACATCAGTTACATGTACGTCAAAGGATGCATTGTTACAGAGCATCAGTCGGACAGAAGATTGTAAAACCATGTTGATCTTTTTCTGGAGCTGGTTAGAATGTTTGAGATGGAAATAAGGAGTGAGGTATCTATCACACAGCATAAAACAAAGCCTCTGCAGAGTGGTATTCTTTAACTCTTTATGTGCCATGATGTAAACCCCAGTGTGCCACATTATTCTGAGACAGCAATGTAGTCATGTTTTGGGAAAACATGCTGTTTTTCAAATCAATGTAACCATTATACATCACGGACATGTAATGAGCAAAGTTGCAGAGAAAATGCCAAGCTTTGCTTGATGTAAATTCCATGACAAATCTCTGATTGTGTTTCTTTCAATTGACCACTAGCTACGGTGTACATTATTGTAGAGGCGGGAGTTTTGCATGCAAAACAGTGACAGAAACTTAAAATCTACTCGTAAATCCAGGAAGGAACATTGCTTGATAGTTAATCACCAAATAAAATGCAAGTTACATGTGACAGGAATGGAATCACGTGGAACGCTTCCATTGCACTGTGGTGTTTGGCAATTTATTGGTCGATTGGGCTGGGTTTGTGCGTTTGAGCAGAATAAGCGAACTTGGCACGCCGGCAATTGAGTCTGGTGTGCGAACATGGCACATAAAGAGTTAAGTTTCTAAAATGAGGTAAAAATAGATGATCTGCCCTGAGAACCTAGGCACCAAGGGGTCACCATCTTGGCGACTTGCTATGATTGACAGCTGACTAACCTGATACTAGTGTGTATCCTCGTTTCATGAGTTCCTCCCCCATCACCCTGGAGTTGGTGATCACATCCTGTGCATACTGCTTGAACTCTGGCCTGCAAGCCTGTCGCAGGGCAACTCCCACACCTGTACACGAAGAATTTCATCGCAAAAAAAAAAAAAAATGAACTCCACACACAAATTTGAGATATTAGCGACTAAACCTGCTAAAAATCAAGTAAAATCAAAAGAAAATATAGGATATTTCTAATCATAGCTTTAAGAATATTCCTCGTTACGCAACAAGTGAGGTATCATTCGAAAGATTTTATTTCACTCTACGCACTGGTGGACTTACTTTAAAATGTTTATAACTGGCGCTTAACCCTTTTGCAATAAAACTCTTCACATGCAGGAGATAGAATGGGAAATTGATTGACTCAAAATACATGTACATGTAGCAACAGGGAAAATCAAGGTTAACAACACATGGGACTATCATTGTTCCATTCACTTGCCATTCTGTTGTGACTTGATATTTTTGGCAGGCCAAGAACAATAAAACACAACAACATAATCAAATAAGACTGGCATAGGACATAAAGAACATAATTACACAAACTGATTTCACTCTAAAGCAAATAATTGAGCGACTATGAAAATCTCTGTCTGCAAGTCATCACTGGAAAAGCAAGACATCAGTAGAATAATATGATGATTTCTGGTGACCTATTCAAATTGACGTCAAAACATCAAATTTCCGCATATGTCAGAACAAAAATAAAATCATCTCATCCAATTTTTTTCTCTTTGATTGTACTTCATTGCTGATTCTACAAAACATCACTGAGTTCAAATTCTATACTAAAACTGCTAATTTAGCCAATTATTCTATGTTGTCACTTTCACTACTTGGTTGGATTTTACTTTGCTGCTTGAAATCAATTTGAACACAAAGTAAAATTTCTCTCTGCATTGTAAAGAGCCCAAGGACACAACTATGCATTAAAGGCAAATGGAACTGACCAGCGACAGCATGCATGTGAGGGCCTCCCTGAAGACCGGGGAAAACGGCATCGTTGATAGGCTTCTCCAGATCGTACATGACTTTTGTCCCGTTCTTCAGGACCTTGCGCACACCTACAGTAACCAGCACATCAGTAACAACATGAACAGCATAGTCATTGTCAAGTGTCGTCAATGCCATGAACACGTCCACAATACCAAACTTCAACTACTGTGGCTATAAGAGTCAAAAGACAAAAAAAGTGGAAACTGGACAGTGACTTACTTATTTCACACCTGCACATCTTCAAATTTGTCTACAACAATGTTAAGACTGGACCACAGCAAATTGATACACGGCTTTAAAAGAAAACACATTGACGTAAGGTTTGGATATGCCTTTTAAATGATAGAAGTGCAATGCTGTCGGGGAGAAATTATTCAGAAACACGTCATATTGTATGCCTCACAATGCTTGTGTTATCAATGTGCATTGGCATTTTATCATCTTCAATGATTGATCAAAGAATTACCAGGGCAATTAAAAATTTTGGAGTGGGTTTCTTCTTTAAAAGCATCTACTATAGATTGTGCCAACACTATCATTAAGTCTCCTCTGACATACTAGACTGATTGTAACTCACAAATGTAAGATGTTTTTACATCAAGTAGCACCAACATTATAGTGCAATATGAAAGTATTCATCCCCCCTTCCCCAAAAAGGCTTTGAAACATCGCATGACGTGAGATAGCAAACGGGGAGGGGAAAGATTACATAACAACGTACCTTTGCGGAAGAAAATGATCCCTGACCTCGGCCCCCTGAGAGTTTTGTGCGTCGTGCTGGTGACGATGTCGCAGTACTCAAACGGATTGGCCACGACTCCCGCGGCCACAAGACCACTTACGTGGGCCATATCTGCCATGAGGAATGCATCATTTTCATCAGCGATCTCTCGGAAGCGCTTGTAGTCCAGATTCCTCGGGTAGCAGCTGGTGCCTGCAAGTATAAAAGAAATCTCACAAAATTATCACAACCGACGCAAGCGCATACAGTAGCTTAGTTGTAAATTCAAGCGATACAACAGGGTAAGTACACGTACTTCCTTGGACCTGGGGTCTGGGACAACTCTGAGTTCAAAATATGAGCATTTTCAGGAGAAATAAGATGACATAAAAGCTTCACAATGGACAAATAATTAAAACTTGTTGAGCAATACATGCAGAGTCACGAAGACTTCGTGAAGGACACAACTTGTGAGTACTGACTGTGATGGAAGATGCAGCCACTGCTTTTTATTATTGACATATCCTAGCAACATGCCCAGCTTTGGTATTGACTACATGCTTGCCTTATAAGATTTAACATACTTTAGAAACAGGTTTGTTTGTTTTGTTTCAATTGGTTAAACACACAAAATCTCAGACATATAGCAAGTACATGCTAGTACCAATCGGAAAACCCATCACAGCCACACCGCCCCCCCCCCCCCCCCCCCCCCCCATAGGAATAACATGTCCTGACTGTGTGTGACACCAAGTACTAACAGACTTATTGTAACTTTGAAAAGAATTACGTTGTAAGTTCTTCACTTGTTAAACAATAATGAATAATATCGATGCCATAAAGTAACACCTGCAGTAATTCTTATGTAAACTTAACTACAAATTATGTCAAATTTTGCTAGTCTTGCTACTCTGTCCACCAATTTCATACAGTGTTGTGACATGCATTCCAGCTTTTCTTCCTAACCCAATGCATTACAATAGATTTGTATTGACAGAAACAAATAGAAATCTTGTGCCTGTTACAGACTTATCCCTGTCCTGTAAAATTCATGTGTAATTAAGGTGATATGACTTGATCACACACATCCTGATATCATAGCTCTCAAAAGAAAATGAGTTGGGGATATTGTAGATATCAAAGAATGCTGAATATAATCTATGCATTTTGAACATGTAGTCACAGTGAACAAGTATTTGTCTGTGGTACATGGCATTGGGCATAAATGAATCCATAAACATGCTATGCATGGCAAATTATTTCCCAATCTTTATACACATATAATTCAGTAATAAACATCCTACTGTGTGTAAATACCAGTATCTCTCTTTATCTCTTACAGTCAGAGTATCTTTTGCATTTAGTTTTATGACTATTATCTGACAACAGCACCCAGAGTGGTAAAACTTTATAGCATTATGACTTCTATCTTTTGAAAATAGATTTATGGTTTGATTGCTGCAGTCGGCAAATGTCTGATATATATAATAATGAAATAAAGCTCTACGAGAGAATGGATGGTGTTATTTGACTCCAGTGCATAGAAGGAAAAAAAATTGCAGGCTAAAGAGAAATGGTTACTGGCAAGAAGTTTAATAGCCCTTACTGCCTTTTGTTCACTGGTTGGTGGGCTGAAATGTTGGAGAGTTCTTCCCCAATTGGCATGAATGTTGGGGAAATTATTGTCAATGAATAGAGGTTGCATAATCCCCCCCCCCCCCACCTGCATACACATACATGTATTGTGTTGCCATAACCTTCTTATGGGCTTGCTAACTTTAAAATGAGCTATTTTAGAGGGATTACTGAATGCCTTACCACAGTGTACAGCTTAGCACTGCATGGTCTTTATAATCAATGAAACTAGACTCAATTGGTCCCTAATTTAAAAGGTAGACTTTGGGCCACTGGTTCACTATCATGCAGCTCACAGGACATATTAATTTCATCAGCATAAAACACAAAAGAAAGGCAGTGAGTTGGCTTGGTTTGTACGGTGTAGCATGTATCCTCTGTCATCCATTAGAGGTCTCGAGTTTCATGGCCAGTGAAATGAGCTGAGCAATATTTATTGTGATATCATGCCATACCCTGAGTAAGAGGTCAATATAATCCCTTCCTTGCATAGGTAGTACATAAAATGAAGGTCATGCATGTGTAAGAGTCATGGCTAATGTATGCAAGTAGATGCCACCACTTTAGCTTGACACGAAGAGTAGGGGGCATATTAGGGGAGAAGGCCTGCCCCACATACTGTACAAGCTGGAAAAGAGACAAAACTGTCCAACTCATGACTCATTCAAAGTGACAAGCAATAGCAGATGACATCAACCAAGCCCATCCCACTACACAACAAAAGGGATAAACAGTCACCTTTATAGTACAAGGGTCCAAGTGATAGGTAATTGCATGTAGAAGGTAACTTTTCACATCCGGAAAACCCATGTATAGCACTACTTTATTAAGGTGGGTTTAGACTAAAATTTCATAGCTACTGCACCCATACTGTTCCTGCTGAAAGACAGAAAGACATGTGCATTATCTGTTTTATAGAATGGTTGACAAATTTTTGCCCCCCCTAAAAAAAAGAAGAAACCATTTGATTCAATCATGTCTCTAGTAATGATTTTAGAATGGCAAGTTCACAGGATGCATGGCTAGCTATGTGTGCTGACTCTTCATTCACGAACACAAACTATTATTATTGTGCGCGATTGCATGTTTAACCTGGGTATTATCAGTGATCGCAATAACTATCTATGTCATATGTGACTGTGCATCACAAAACCAAAAAAGTCGCACCCCTTGATTTTATGTGAGGACTCAATAGAGGTAAAACAGGTCAACCAAGTCAATCTTGACCTTTTCATATTTTCTGCAAAAAATATTCTTCTTCTACATTATTCCTCAGTTTGGACTCATTAATGAGAAAGTGTGTTTCCAGCAGTTTTTTTACGACCCCTTTTTGTAGACTAGAGAGATAAGGTATGTCTTGGAAGCCCCTTTTCATTTCTTGAAAATCCTTTGCACACGCTTTACTTTCGTGGTTGAAAGGATAGTGCCACAGCTTTGAAAGTCGGCATTAAACATGGCCAGAATGTGTTAATTAAAGGATGCTCAATTTTAGCTTTATCTGATAATCCCTTCTTTGTTGTTGCTACAGTGGCATATATCCTGTTTTTGTCCCATTCATCGCGCAGCTAGCACAGCTTGGTAAAGATTTTGGAAAGTGCTTGAATAGACACTGTACTTCAGAGCCTCTTTTCTCATTTCACATTTTTCCAGAGTGTGTGTTTTGCTTTCAATATTTAGACAGGTTAGGAGAGTCCATTTGCATTGAGTTATATATCATTTCAAAGCTTAGAGCCTCCTCTTTCAGAATCTGCCCTTACCTACAAATCCATGTCTGGTGACTTTTTGTTGGTTTTGTCAATGCAGGGTATACATATCACATTAACTGTGCATGCAGCCAGTAAAAATCAACACATGGCTTTAACCCATTGAGGACCGTTTGATTTTGCTACAACACGCACTTCCCATAGACACTTGCCCAAGTATACTTGGGACTCGTCCTCAATGGGTTAATACTACTACTGAGAAGGGATAACTATCTCAACACATTCTATAAAGAATACTGACCAGCAATTATCATCTGTGGACGGAACAATTTGGCGTTGGCTGCCAGGCCATCGTAGTCGATGATCCCGGTGGCCTGGTTCACTCTGTAGGGCATTGACTCAAAGAAGACCGACGTGGCCGAGATCTTCTTCTTGCTGGTCATGAAGCCATGGGTCAAGTGACCACCATCGGGGAGGTCAAGCCCCATGATGCGACCGTGAGGACCGATAACGGCAGTGTAGACAGCAAAGTTTGCCGGGGAGCCCGAATACGGCTGGACGTTGACACCCCACTCCTCGGCGTTGAGGTGGTAGGCTTCTAGCGCCCTCTTTTGGGTGAGCAGCTCCAGTTCATCATAGAACTGGGTTCCACCATAGTACCTGACAAGATACATACAATTGTAGCAAGGCTACATGTAGTTCAGTGTTTCCTCAGTTTTTAGAATCAGTGTGTATGTTTTGAGTTTGTAACCTGAATGTGAACTGTTTCATGCTCAACCATAGCACACATTAAACTGAAGTGATTTGGGGTTGATTGTACGCCACATAATATTTCACACACATACAAACAGATTTTGAGGAAGGGAAGGGAAAAAACAAGTACAACTACATGTATGAAACTTCACTCATTCATTCGTCATTATTTCATACCTATACCACTAGGTAATGACTTGCTCTTCAGGTTTACATGTATGAATGTATCAACTGTGTGCTTCCAACAGCAACAAATCTATGATGTAGCATATTGTAGTTTCAAGGCACTAGAATCAAAGATCTATGGGTTATATCAGGTTAGTAGCCTGTAACTTATCTTAGATGTCAAGTACCACTTGATAATCATTGGTATCGTAGCGTATATCATACATGTACGTAGGTCATCAACGAATCAGAACTTGCACAAAATTTTATTCCTTTTTGTTTTTTAGAGCAGAATTACATACTGTCATATGAAATGTTTCAAGTTCTTGATTTCATGCAGTGCATGCATACTGCCAGTAAAAGTCTCCCAGCATAAAATTTAAATTGAAGACACTATGACAATGACATCCTACACAAGGTCAGTTGAAGTACACTGCAGTATGCGTGATCAGATCTATTCAGTGCCATTCCAAGTTTACTATCCTGTCATCCCCCAATACTTAAGGTTATACTTGAAGGTGAATTAATAGTACACTGTACCACTGAGTGATCTTCCTGCTACCCGATATTCGAACAACACATGTGCAGAGAAGCAGGGCATAGTACACGCCTTGCTTTATCACATGAGTAAATTTGCACAATGTGTAGTGACCTCCTTTTTTCCTTTGTATTCTTTCTCTCCCTTTTTTTTTTTGGGGGGGGGGGAGGGGAGGGGGCGGCTTGGGGTGGACAGGCTTTCATTGATGGTAACAACTTTGTATACACATTGTGTAACTGCCAAACACTGTCACTACATGTTCCTTCTGCATATCTGCTTAATCTCCATGTACAGTGAAGTAATGGCTGTTCAGTTTTCCATGAGGCATGTTGCTATCTAATGCATAAAAATCTTGCTTCAAAGGCGAGGTTTCTTCTTCAATACGCTGCTTCGATAGAAGTAGTTCAGAAATCGTTGATTTCACATCTCTATATTAAACCAATCACATCTTTGAGGTCAAATTTCTGTGATTGAAAGCTGTATTTTCATATCAAAACTTGAAAATGTATTGCTAGCATATCATACATGTAAGACAGAGTAAATCTTTCTTTCAGTTTAATGGGTTGCAGCCGCTTTAGTGCTAAATTTATTACATATACTTAAATTGGCAAGACTTTTTTTATAATATTTCAGAGCACATATTTTTAGTTTTTTCTATCTCTCTCTGAAATTTTCATTTTTTTCCTTTTTCTCAATGTGAAGCAGTAGATTTGGAGCTGGAATCCCATAAATTGCAATTTTGGTACCAATTATACTGTATATCCTCATATCTTATGCAAGTGGGATACACAGGACCCAATTAGAAATTAAGGGTGACTACCTTCAGGGGAATGCAAACAATTGTACAGTAAGTCACAGTGATATGAAGACAACTGATAACTTTAGCTGTAAGTCCATGTTATCTGAGCCTATACAAACGAACCGCCACACTAGGGTCTGATTATGAATTGTCATTCACTTCTGAACGTTGGTACCTTGAAATTGTGTGATCCAGAGTTACAATGGAGTTCATTGACTTCAAGCAGTGTCTGCCTCACAGTGATATTGCACATATATTTTTTAAAAACCAACTGCTCAGCATACTCCTCCAAAAAAATGGACGTCCGTCTAGTGAGGTCAGGCTTCAAGTACTGATTACACCACCTGTATAAAGTGCTCTGGTCTGACAGTCCCTCTTCATATGAATGACATGTTTTCAGAAATATCCAGACATTATCAATAAAAACAAAGAGACAACTGGGGAAAAAGATTTGGTTCCTTTGGAAAGAATGTTGACTGCTTACTTTTGATAGTAGACATTCAAAACGGAATTATAATTGAAAGAATACATTTGCAGGTATGAAGGCAAGAAAGCCTGTGATTGGTCAGCGGGACTGGACAATACCAACCTGTTGCCAGGGTAACCCTCGCAATATTTGTTCTGCAGACACGAGCCAAGGGCCTCCAGCACGGCCCGGCTGGGGAAGTTCTCCGAAGCGATCAGCTCCAGTCCCTTCCGCTGCCGCTCCTTCTCCTTGATGATGATGTTGTACATCTCGGGGTCGTTGCTCTCCAAGGGTTCGTCTCCAAACCACCTGTGCCCGTCTCCGTGACCGTTGACGACGACCGGCGCGCTTGCATCGCTGTCACTTGCCATCTTGATAACTTCACCCTGGTCTGTGAAGAGAGAAATATATTATATCAAAATATGTTAGAAATGCATTGTGGAACATAATTGATGTCAACACAATAAACCACTTTAATAAAGTATTCAAATTTCATACAATACCCTTGTAACAAAATCTTTTACCTGAAAACCAGAAAGTTTTCATGACAGCATGTACTGGAATGACTAGCTTGTTACATAAAAGAAAGTATTCATAAATTTGAAAACATTAGAAAAATAGCCAATTATAACGAAACCAGGTGCTTGATTTGTTAGTGTGTGTCCCAATCAAGCTCACACACTCCAAAGAGAGCTAAAAAGGGTTCCATCGGAAAATACTTAAAAAATAAATGCTGAAAAGACTTCAACAGAGTATTTCAACTTTTATGGCTTAACTCAGATATCAGTTGAAAAGTGGAAGGTTGTAGATGTACAGTAGTATATTCAGATCAAAGTTGTAATATCATGGGGGGGGGGGGGGGACAGGATGAAAGTTACTTACCTGATAGATGAATTTCAAAACATGTTTTGTAACTAGAATACATTGTATCTAGGGCTAAGGAATTCAATTCCAATGTGTGCCTCACAGGGCATTGCAAAAGATCTTCCCACAGTATACTGTAAATGGATGTTATGGCAAAGACCAAACAGCCAAGAGGCAAGTGCCCAATAGTGATCTCTGTACACAAAAAGTTGCCCTTGTCAAGCATGTACAATGTAAGTCAGTGGGTTTTGTAGATCTTTGCTTCATCCCATCCAATTGTGAACTTGGGGGTTTAAGTGTTTCTTGTTCAAATATTGTACCACGAGTATGCCATTTGTATTCCTACGTGTACTATCCCACATAATGGTGACCTATCCACTCTGCACTGCATGGGAATCAAAGAAGTAAAACTGCTTCATACTAGAAAGGCAATTAATGTTTAGGACAATATATTTTAGCTACAATGTACAGTACCTTATCTCACTACATGTACATGTAATACTGTACATTAATTTGTTTTGTGTTCTACAACCTTATCCTTTGCAGCATTACCAGCATCTATCCATCCATGGATTTTTAATCGCTGTCTGTTGTTAATGGCCTGACAAGATGTCGTTCTCTCTCTGCTTACAGCAGTTCTATCACATGCATTTGTAATGCAAGCCACTTCAATGCCTGAAAATTCTTTCTAGTTTGGTATTTTGCCACTGGAATGAAAAAGAAGTCTACATTTTGATGGTCTCTTCAATGCAAATCTTTTTTGTATCAGTGATTCAGTCCAGTCCATCACAGATGAAACATTCACACTGCAAGATGCTACATACACTGTACTCACCTACCCTCTTCCCAAGCGGAAGCTAAAATTCATGCTCAGGCAAGCAATACATGATACAGTGTACTGTATACTGTACATGGACACTTGCCCTTGAAAGTGTGGAGCCCTTTCCCTTTAGTGAAGGTGATACCAAGACTCACAAGATGTTTAAGTCTACTGTCTAGATCTAGATGCACGGTCATAATTTTTCATCAGGAGAGCAGGAACAGACCTGACCTTGTTGACATTTTTAAGTATTGGGATGGGCACCATCATCAAATCCAGTCACTTCAATTCTTTTTTTTTTCTTCTTCTTTTTTTGTCTGTATCCCTCACAAGTACTGTATGCACATCAACAGACATTCCGAATACCAATAGCTGTTCCACGGATGCTATTTGAACATGCAACCAAGCTTGCAGGCCACTTCTGTTTAAACAGAGTGGAAAGGCCAAGGAACGATCTTCCACAGCTTATCGTGTCTGCACCCAGTAGAAGAATACAGGACTGTGATAAAACTGTCTGTATCAATGCTGATAGCATGAGAACTTTGTTATTTTATAACACTGTCAATTCTTGATTCACTGAGCAGCTCATAGAAATGGGTGCAAAACCCAAATGCCAATTTTCCCAGGCGAGGGAAGCTCACTGACATTGGGCAAGTAAAATGAAAATACCGTACACTTGCTTAAAGTATGGCATCCTTACCCGTGTACCAAGGTATACACTTGCACAAGTGGGTGAGCTATACTTTTTTTTTTTACATGATAGTAATTTGTACCTGTACATTGCATACAACTGGCTGACAGCAGAATTCACAAAATGTATTAAAGACACTGCCATAGAGTAGCAAAGTGATGATGTCACAGTCTTTTGTATATAAATCGCTTTGGCTGGAGCCATGTGTGAGCATCTAGCATTACAAAGCAGCAAATAGTGTTCACACTCATAGTTCACATATATTCTGGCCAGGTTACATGTAGGTTGTTCAGAACCAGTTTTCATGGCATGACATCAAATTTTCAATCTCTTTTGCTTCGTGTCCAGAGATACAACTTGTTGTACTACTAGTATCTATCAACAGTACACACCCATGCGGAAGTAGGGCCTGCTGGTAGT
The DNA here is from genome assembly GCF_040938485.1 of Diadema antillarum. Classification (NCBI taxonomy): domain Eukaryota; kingdom Metazoa; phylum Echinodermata; class Echinoidea; order Diadematoida; family Diadematidae; genus Diadema; species Diadema antillarum. The sequence goes on along the minus strand of NW_027272550.1, from coordinate 197,996 downwards.
GGAAGTTAAATACCTGAACACCAATTTAACACATGTACAGAACGGGTACTGTTTAACAGTTCAAACAGAAAATGTGTTTATCCTCTTTGGAGACCCCTTACAAAGGAATGCAATAATTCAAATGACTGTAATTAAACTTCAGTTTGTACACAAAATACTGTAAGTTACAGTAGAAACAGTCTATTTTGTGTACAAACTGAAGTGTACGGCGGTAGGCCTAGGCCTATGTTAGTGCCTATTCCTAATCCTTGCTATTTACTATTTTATTACTGAAAAATCACTTAGGCAAGTTAGGGACTTGTTCATTTTTACATACAATTCTAAGGGGAATCAAAAATTTATTTGATAAAAATCAGTTTTTAAATAACATTATTAAACAACGATACCAGTAGGCCTAGTGTACTGTGTAGTAGACGTCGACGGTTCTATCTCAAACAATGTAAAACAAGGAGATCCACATATAAAACACTTTTATCAACGGCCGTGGCATGCGGCCTGTCAAATCTTCGGATCACCTTTTTGGATATCTCACTCTCACTGACCCGACGTTAGTCGCCGCCATTTCAACCAAGCCAAGGCAAGGCAAATTTTCATCAAATAGCTAGAGGTCTAGAGGTCTCATTAAAAGAAATCTCAAACGATGTCACCCACACTTAAAAGAACAGGCTTATGTTTCTCTAGTACGACCACAGCTGGAGTACTGCTCAACTGTATGGAACCCATACCATCAGACCTCCATCAACCAGATCGAAGCCATACAGAGAAGAGCGGCCAGATTTGTGAAGAACATATACCAACATACTGAAAGTGTAACTGCAATACTTGATTCACTACAATGGGCTCTGCTCCAATCCAGAAGAGAAAACGCCATCAAACTCATGCTCTACAAGATATCACACAACCTCATTGCAATCAATAAAGACAACTATCTCTCTCCAATGTCCAACACGAGATTGAGAAGTTATCATCCAGCTAGATTTCAGCCTCTAACAACATACTCTACCAAAGATGTGTTTAAATACTCTTTCATGCCTACAGCTGTAAGGCTGTGGAATGATTTGCCGGTAGACGTCATCACAGCTCCATCCGTGGACGTCTTCAGGGCACTCATCTCATCCAACTAGCTCCAAGGGATGGTTTTTTACTTGCACTTGTACATATTATGCACCACCGACTTCACATGCACTCAAGTTACACCTCGGCGTAATATATCCAGTTTTGGACGTTGCTGAGTATCCACGTAGAAGTAGAAGTAGAAGTAGAATAGTACACCACCACCTGAATGGCATGCTTTACCAGATGCCCTCTTCTTGGATCAACTCCACTACCTCCCTCTTATTCTTGAGCTCTCTGACTGGAGAAACCCCTGTTTAAGTTTAACTAACTCACTGTTCCATAAAACATTGTTGAATCCTTCTTGAAATCAATTTACATGCACTTTCATGACCAATGAGACTGAGAGATTTCTCATTCATTATCTCACCAAAAAATGTTTAGCTAACAGTTAGGCCTAACATGAGGCATCATTAAACCTGAATCCTGAAACCAGCAGTAGTAGGCAGTACTGTACTTACTCACCAGTTGCAGTTGAGACTCGCGTGAAACTCAGTTATTTTTGTGCCACTGCTTGTTGCCTTGTGGGATTGGGTACAATTGTATGCTCTCCCCACTGCACTGCATGCATGCACTGCCCACCGTTGCGTTGTTGTACTTGTAGTTGTAACACTTTTACCGTACCAATTTTTACGTTCCAACATCAACAGCAACAATCCACAGGAAGGTAGTTTCACGGTAAAACAGTGCAGCATGCAGTGAGCTCACACATACACTTGTTTATACTATGAGTATAACGGTGCTACACACCCATTTGAGGGGTTACTTATAGACAATGAAAGAGCGATTACAAGGTAGTAGTAGTAGATTCAGGCCGACACTTATTACAGCAGTACAGGTACTACCAAACAACAATGTCAATGCCAAGGCCTGCCGAATGCTGGCGGTAGTGCGATGGCCGTATAGCTGTATAGTGAATTCAATGAATGAACCCGAACGACTGACTCACCGTCTGTACACAATTTTGCCCTCTTCTCAGGCGACTGCATTCCTGATTTAACCCGGTCGTACGTTTGTAAACTTCAGATGATACTGATAGTGATTGTGTCATCCACGTGATGACTACTTTTACGTAGGCAGATTATTTAGTCTACGAAATGTTGACGAACTAAAGCAGTCTTTGAGTTTGATTGAGGTGGGATCGCGACGTGTGTAAACAACAAACACATTTGACTTGAATTGCATGGATATGCGCACAAGCAAGCAGCTGACAAGCGCGCGTTTTTCAATCAATTTCGCGGGGAAATTGCACACCCAACGGTAGGGGAAAGACAGGCTCAGGTCGGCGTAAGCGGGAGACTGGAACACTTTCTTGGTATTGAGAGTGCTATTCACCCCACTACGTGAAGTCAAAGATGATGCTATACTGTACCACACTCCGGTCATCGACAAGGACTGCATGCAGGGTCGATAATTTTCCCAACATTTTTTGTTGAACGAAAGTCAGAAAAGATTACTAAATTGACACTCCATGAGATAAAGAGTGCAAGAACAACACTGTCTGCTAATAAGGCATTTAAAGGTAGCCTACATCTAAAGATCACTGTCATGACAAATGTGTTGACCTTGCATGGCCTTGATGAGTCCTACAAATGGGCTGGAATGCATGGAATTGGTAGGGCCTAGCTCTATCTCACGATGGCAGGTCAAGGAAAATAACGATGTACAGATGCTCTATCATTTATCGTTTATAAACAAACAGAATAGGCCTAATTCTTAATGCAAAATTCTTTGGTATTTATTAATATTCAAGGCCGGCGCAGCCGTGGGGGCCGTGGGGGTCGGGCCCCCACACTTTTTGTGCACCATACAAAGGAATACAAGGTGTCATCACTTTGGGCCCCTACATTTTTTTTTTAAACCCGGAAGTACGTAAGTGGCACTAAAATAGAAATAGATAGAGATCTTTAAGTATGGCGGTAAGGGTATGTTTTTTCTCTGAAGACCTTTTCTTGTTTGTTTGTTTGTTTGTTTGTTTTTTGCCTGTCAGGTGAAAACATAACACCCGGAAAGGAGAGAGAATGGCTGAGTTAGAGATCAAGCGGCAGGGGCGGATCCAGGAATTCCGTAAAGGGGGGGGGGGGGGGCAAAAATAGGCCTATTTCTGGTGCTACTTCTGGGTTGTATGTCATTTTTTTCCTTTTATTTCTTTTGTTTCAATCACAAATAAAGAGGGGTCGCGCGCCCGGTGCCGCCCCCCTTCTGGATCCGCCCGTCTGCATGGCATGCACGGTGCTGTACACGATCAAGTTACGAAACTTAGTCAGTCCGCACTACTTCGAAGTTATATCACCTTAAAGATTGGGTAACTCCGGACAAATTACATCACATGGGTACACAAGTAGGTTCTGGTCTTTTATATATCACAATAGGCATGATAGGCCCTATATTGACTCAGTGGCTTACGCAGCTTTTGTCTGCACCTGTTCCTTTTCCCCGCCCATGATGTACACTAACAATGCAATGCAGTAATTGCTCTGGCCGCACCCATCTGATTGAGTGTTCTTTGTGTAGTACATCACCGCCGGGTGATGGAATGTTACGTTCCCTTTCAAACAGACGAACTCACAAGCAGACAAACAGAGATAGGACCCTATATAGGGCTTATATCCCCCAAAAAATAAAACAACAACAACTACAACAACAACAACAACAACAACAACAACAACAACAACAACAACAACAACAACAACAACACCCCAGATAAACAAGAGAAATTTTTTGAATGTCTGGTTTTATTTGTAACCGTACTCTATACATTTTTTCGATGCAGAATGTAATAGAGGGCCCTTTCATCATGATGTAACGGTATTCCATATGATGTAATCATGAGTTACAACCGTAATGTAGTTTCGTTACCTATAAAGCTAGGGGCACATTGTGTCTTTAGTAGGGCCTACCATAATATTTTCATCATTTCCACTTCTAACACCCTAGCCCATGCACTTTCAATCAAATTTGATGACTTAAAAAAAATCGCATTGCGAGCATTATGTTATAAATTTTAGCCGAGGTATAGCCTACGTCTGATATTGCTGGTTGTCATGGTATACACGTAAACTGACAACCATGTCTGTCAGATTTTGCATGTTTTTCTGTTCCATCCAATATACAACTAATCAATTAGCATTGCGTTTACGGTGGATGAAATGGAGTTTCCTTGGCTGTAATTTGCTGAAGGAGCAAAATAACTAAAATTAATAATTATTGCTGTGAATGGCCCTGAAATGGTCTTCTGTTTATTTTTATTTTTTTATGTGACAAGACAACGAACTGTCCAGTCCGAGGTCCTTGGTTCGAGTCCCCATGGCCTTGTGAAAGTTGCGGCCTATATATTATACTGTATAAGTGAGACACTTAGGGCCTTTACATCATTATTCTTGCCTAATGATCAAAATAATACTGCATTGTAATACTGCATTGTTGCTTTATAGCAACGTCCACTGCAAATTTTCTCAGCAGCCAAGTAAAACAGATCTTCGCACAATGACCCCCCAAAAAAGCCTATAGGCTACTATCCGTTACAAGCATGTAGGTCCTATTCATAATCTTATTGTTTGCATTCGCTGATCTGCATCGCTAAACCACGGTGAGTACCTATAGGCCTACCTTTTAATTGGTATTATACCCATATCCTTCAACACAATGTCATACAGGTATACCGTGCATTACCAAACTATACGTAACAGGCTGGACAAAATATTGCCGAAGGGGAATCTATAGTTGAACACGCTGAAGGTTTGTCTGAAATGATTATTCATTACCAAGATTCTCAAACAATACATTGATGACCATGACGTATACATCTTTCTCCCTATATCATTGTGAATGTAGATGACAGTAGTAGATAGTTTACGTTTTAACCTATATGCCATTGAGCATTCCCATGAGAAACCTAATATGGATGCGCATGTTTTTTATTTCTTTTCTTTTTTTTTGGGGGGGGGGATTTGGGGCAGGGGTGGGTAAATTTCACCGACAATGGAGACCTTTGACATTGAAGGCTTTGATGGAAGTGATATTTTAGTGTCAGATGATCTTCACTTCATATACTAGTATTATCTTTTTTTTATATTGGACTTTGTATCAGAGCAAACCCCTAAGGATTTTATTGTACGTACTTGACGTGTGGTTGAGTGGACAGGACGATGCGCCGGGGACAGACGGACGGACGGACGGACGGACGGACGAACGAACGCAGACAGATGATTTAAGAACCCAAACGTTATTCAGTGACCTCCAACACTTTACTTTTTTTTTTTTTTTGTCAAGCAAACGATGTGGGGCTTACTGTATAATATCAAAATCCTTTTTTTTTGCACACTCCCTAGTAAGGTGATAAAATAATACTAAGAAGGATCTTTGTGCCCAAGCATCATTATGATTGATTTTATCATCATCATCATTATCATTATTATTATTATTATTATTATTATTATTATTATTATCATTATTATTATTATTATTATTATTATTATTATTATTATTATTATTATTATTATTATTATTATCATTGTTATCATCATCATCATCGTCGTTATTATCGGCAGCTGCATGCAGCATTGTCATCGCATCTGAAAGAGAACGTTCTTCTTCAGACGTCAGCCCAGATTGTAACTATTCCATTTCACATGATTATTATCAGGTAGACATCTAATCACGGGCCGAAACGGGGAGTTCACTCATTAATCCTATCAAATCAATTTGTGAATCATAGTTTAAAGCTCGAGCAAATCTCTTTCAATTGATGATTAGATCTTCCGAACGGATCCTTCCAATAACATTTTTCGCTGTTCGCTGTTCGCTGTTCGCTGTTCAGTGGTTTAGTGAAAACTTTCATGATCATCTTTAAAGAAAAAAAAAGAAATATAAAATATGTTGTAAGATAACTTTGTGTGTTATTGTGCCTTAGAGAGGAATATTTACGCGAAATGAAAAAAAAAGAAGTAAAACATCAATGACAATGTGTTCTTTCCACAGTTCATTGTGTCTCCTTGGGCCCTATACCAGTTTCACAGTTTCGAGAGAGCTGCTGCACCTTACACGACGCAGGCTGTTGTTGCTAAGTAACTGTGCGGCATATAATCACAAGAGGGCGCCCGTCTTTGTCTCTCTACGGCTCTGATTGAAGATCACATTCTTCGACTTGCTTCTTGTGTACATAATAATTATGCCTGTGTTTGAGGCTTGTCTTGCCTCTCAGTGCTTAATTCTTGTCTCAGTTTGAGCACACTTTGCTGATCTATTTACACACGAGAGTTGTGTTATGTGTATTATTTGATTTGGATTACAATTTTTGTGTTGTGCTTTTATACATAAGCGCTATTCATTCATCAGTGTTTAGTTTAACTCCGTTACTGGTAGTTCAGAGCACGTTGAAATACTAAGCATATCTTTTATATCGCCGCAAGTCATATTGGTGTGTTTGATGTATAACAATGAAGAGTTTTAAAGCAAAACTGATATACGCCATTTTAAATTCTGTTTATTTTTTTAAATATGGTCATTATCAAGTTGAGAAAACTTCATCATTTTTATGATACTGCGCTTATAATATTTTTGAATATTTTTGAAATTATCACAAAATAGTATTATCATTATTACATTTTAATAATTGTCTCTGTCTTTCAACAGCAGTGTACTTCAATGTCAAATACCTCAAGCCGATAAAAATGGATATATCGCCGTTTGCATTTGAACTCTTCAATACACACACACACTCACACACACTTACATAAAGCATACATTAATGAAAAATCTATTCAGAAATTGACCTGCGATGGTTCAAGAAACTCTAAATGCTATAAATATGCCTTTCGGCCTTTGGCAGTGGTGGAAAAGAGCTATTCAAAATGTTCATGAAAATAATGGTGTAAAACCTTGCTAATACTTTCGATCTTCATTTTGCACCAAGAGAGGGAAGACTCTCACAACAAAACAAACAAAGTCATACATGTACAACCATTAGACGCTTGCACCCTATATGTATGCAGCTAATGTATAGCTGTGTTGCTTGTCCGTCGTCGCTTCCCCTTAGACACATTCAAATAATACTTTGGTCTAGTTATAATCGAGGAAGTCCGCTCACCTCCCTGTCATATTAATGTTGCTTCCAACTGTGAGCGTACAAATTGAGAGATAGCAGGTGTTTCTTTGCTCTGTGTTTGCTAGTGATCAATGCATTTGTCGGCCAGAACGAATTAATTTTTTGTTGATATCTATATCGGGCGAAAGGTTGCAGTGAAATAAGTAATCGATATGGCATCCATATTCCACTGCCTAACTTATTCTAGATGTTCTTATGTCGGAATGTGACGGTGTGAATACACACTCGTAGTTTATTAAACTAGTAAGTTTATATGCCAAACTGCACCTTATCGCATGTTCACTAAAACGGCACTGTTTTTCTGACCACGGCTAGGTACACTTGTCGACCACGACCAATGTTATTTCGCGCCATGTTCAAGTTGCCTTTGATAAACATGATCGAATGAACAGAATCGTAGAAGCAACATAGTACAATTATACTTATTTATCTATCGTTAAATCAAATGTTACAATGGTCTAAAGTCATATAAATGATAATGGTCCCAAGTCACAAATGACAACAGTCCCAAGTCACAAGCGATAATGGTTCCAAGTCACAAGTGATAATGGCCTCAAGTCATACGTGGTAATGGTCTCAACAACTTTTATTATCATGTAAAGTAGCAGAGACAATGATGTCACCAAATCAGCATTGTTTTTTGGTTAATGCCCTAGCGCATCATCGCTATGTACATTATGAGTTTGATCGCAAAAGGAGTTAACTCCCTTCTCGTTACCCTTGCCAAATTATCACCTGGATCTATAATGCGAAATATGATTTCTCTTTTCGTAGTTCATGTCAAGTTCATATCTAGTGTCTAATGAAGATTTCCACAGATTAATGTGAAACGGTTAAAATCCACAACTTGTTCCTTAGTTTTGATGAAATTCCTACCATTTATTCGTTTTTGCTATGAAATCAATCGTAAACATGGCGTGAAATTTCACTTTAATATAAACCGGAAGCACTAAGCCAGGCAGTATATGATTTAAATTCAATTCAATTCAATTCAATTTCAATTCGATAAAGATTTTATTCAGTCATGTATCGCAGCCAGCGGCTGAATTGCACATGTTTACAAAAATAAAAGATACAATCATGATTATATTAATTCATATAAAACAACAAGAAGATTGAAACTCCTACAAAATACACTTAACTAAAACTGAGAATATTAACTTAAAATTAAACATTGAAAAGCTTAAAATATGCAAAAAATAATTAATAAAATAATTATCACTATTAATGGTAAACAATGGAAAATAATAATATGAAAATGATTAAATCATCAAATTACAAATACTAATTACATTTCTATCTATAGATCAACAATTCAAAACTTAAAAAGACACTTATAGCTGATGGCATAATTGCACATATTTCTATAATGAACATTGATATAATCGCTATTGAAAAAGGTTATATCTATATAATACACTCAAAACAATAAAAACTAAACTGAATCAATGACAAAAGCATGAAAATATAATCATAAAAGACATAATCATAAGAAGAATAATTCATATAATATACTCTATGTTTGATCACAAAAATAGTATATTGCACTAGGAACAAAATCAATATTGAAACTTAAATTATATATTTGAGAGTGTGTGCATGTTTGCGCATGTGTGTGGAAATGGGGTATGTGTGTGTGGGGGGGGGGTACGTGTGTGTGTGTGTGTGTGTGTGTCTGTGTTTGTGTGTGGGAGTGGGTGGATGTGCGTGTGTGCATACCCACAATCAATGAATCAAAGTTACATGATAAATTATATCAAAATAAGAACAATGGAAACATTGTCATAATCACCTAAAATATATAAAATACACAATCTTAAATCTTGTGCATTGTATCAAAATAAATTGCAAATCTATCAATGAGCTATAATTTATTACTTATTCACCATCTAATAAAAAATGACACATTACGCATATCTGAGTATATAGATGAGATGCACAAACCAAAGGAAGGGGGGGGCATACATAATGATATTGCATATTTTTCCAACTAAAAAAAAAAAAATATATGTATGTATATCAAACATACAGACCAGATATACGACAAATTGTGGATTTGATTTTTTTTCCTAATTTCCCAAATAATGCTTATGGTTACAATACACACATATCAGCAGTGACTATTCTATCACTTTAGAGATAAATTCCAAATAAGGATATTTATCACCATAAAAACAAATGACAAATTATGATATTTCTACCATTCAAATATCTTAAAAATTACTTAGCTACTAGTATAGGTGGACCGTTGTGACATGAGGGAAAAAGAGAAAAGGGGCATCGGAACCCACTGAAGTTTCAGTACTGTGACAAAATGAACTTAAGAAGATGCATTTGCAGCATTAAAAAAGTGATAGCAAATAAAATATATCAATTTTCTTATTAATTACTAAACTATATAAGCAGTGGCGTATCTAGGGGGGGGGGGGGGGGGCAAGGGGGGCACGTGCCCCGGGCGCCACTCCTTGGGGGCGCAAAAAACGAAAAAAAAAAACGAAGAAGAAGAAGAAAAAAAGAAGAAAAAAATGAAGAAGAAGAAGAAGAAAAAAGAAAAAAGAAAAGAAAAGAAGAAGAAGAAGAAAAAAAATCGCCCGGAAAGGGAGGGAGAATGGTTGGGGGGGGGGGGGGGCAGAAAACCAAATCAAACAAGATAAAAACAAAACATGATGATGACGCGTACAAAATGACAATGTTTATTGTGTTTACACAAGAATTCCATGTTCTGTAAGCTGAAATACAAACATTTTCGGCTCGCTCGCTGCGTTCGCTCGCCAAAATTTATATAAAAAAAAGAAGGTAAGAACAAAACGTGATGATAACGTGGACAAAATGACAATGTCTATTGTGTTCATTCATGTCATTTTATATTTAGCAGGCAAAATGTTTCACGGAGCAGCGGCTGCAATTTCTTTCGTTCTGAAGCGATAGCCAATTGGATCAAAAGAAGGCGCCAACGGTTTCGAACATACGGGGGGGGGGGGGGCAAAAAAACAACAACAAATCAAACAAGATAATAACAAAACTTAATGATGACGTGGAAATATACAAACTTCGGCTCACTCGCTCGTACTAATTTAGAGTATTTTTTCAAGTCTTCAGTTTGTTGGTATAAATTGTCATCTATAAGGTCGTCACTATATCTTGATTAGAATTGTAAGATTTAATACGCAAAAAATGACAAGAGTTCCATGTTTTGTAAGCTGAAATAAAAAAATTTTCAGCTCGCTCGCTACGCTCGCTCGCCAAAATTTATCAAAAAAAAAAAAAAGGAAGAGAAAGATAAGAACAAAACGTGACGATGACGCGGACAAAATGACAATGTCTATCGTGTTCACACGTGTCATTTTATATTTAGCAGGAAAAATGTTACACGGAGCAGCGGCTGCAATTTCATTCGTTCTGAAGCGATCGCCGATTGGATCAAAAGAGGACGCCAACGGTTTCGAACATACGTGAGGGGGGGGGGGGGCGGAAAAAAAACCAAATAAAAACAGATAAGAACATAACGTAATGATGACGCGGAAATATACAAATTTCGGCTCACTCGCTCGTACTAATTTAGAGTATTTTTTCAAGTCCTCAGTTTGTTGGTATAAATCGTTATCTATAAGGTCGTCACGATAGCTTGATTAGAATTGTAAGATTTGATAAGCAAAAAATGACAAGAATTCCAAGTTTTGTAAGCTGAAATACAAAATTTTCCGGCTCGCTCGCTGCGCTCGCTCGCCAAAATTTACCCAAAAAAAAAAGAAAAAAAAGAAAGAGATAATAACAAAACGTGATGATGACGCGGAAATATTGTAAGATATGATTAGCAAAAAATGACAAGAATTCCATGTTTTGTAAGCTGAAATGCAAAAATTTTTGGCTCGCTCGCTGTGCTCGCTCGCCACAATTTATCAAAATTCATTACATTTGAATCACCCTCAAAAGACCCCTTTTAAGTGCTTGAAAAAGCATATCATATGGACTTTGTTTAAAGCGTATTATATCGGGACCATGTGGAAGAACGGACATATTTTGAAATTATGACTGAACAGGCAATCCCCCGTTTCTTCTGTACGTATATGCAATGTATATGTAACTTGTAATGTGTGTATTTTTATATGAAGACGGAAATAAAAACAAACAAACAAATAAAGTCCCTACCGGGATGGGTATAGGGTTGAACACTTTTTCAGAAATTAGGGGCGCAATTTTCGCGCTTGCCCCGGGCGCCGTTTTCCCTAGATACGCCACTGTATATAAGGGCACCTGCAATACTGCATTCAATCAACTAAGAAGTTTCACTATTAAGAAGTCTGATGAGGTAATATCCTGGAACCTTTTCGTTTTACATTTGAACATTTCATACTTTTTTCTTTGAGCGCAATGCATGGTCATGGGTCGGTTTTTATGGTAGCAAGTTACAAACCAGGGGCTTTTCTAAACTGTGGGCAAAGTCAAGACACATTTTTTTTTCTTCTTTCTGACAAAGTAGTGATATTACACAACTCCAGGGCCTCAGCGTAAGTGGAGTACGATGTACCTAGCATGATTTTGCATGCCCCCTTTTTTTTTTGAATTTCCGCAGTTGGTCACGCATGCTTACAAAGCTATGTCATACAATATAAAATGTGTCATAAAAGCAGTATCATCAGGGAGGTGGGTTAGAACATCAGGATCTTCGATGTCAACGCCTATGTCGGCATTTTTTATTCAATTAATTTCATTTTTATTTCATTATCTTCTTCCACAGAACATTATTAAAACATCACTTAATGATCTTGAACACATACGAGTTGACTGTGTGATGAAAATTAGAGGTAACTATGAATTAAAAATCATATTATACATAGTTGTATTTCAACCTTTTGACATGCTACGTTATGCATGCTCTGAGGAAAGAAAACAGTGATGAGGAGTCCACTAAAAAGCAGAGCAGCTGGTACATTGTGTACAAATTATACAATCGACTCAAAAACTTTGGGCCAACAAAAGAAAAGATATTCAGTCATTCTGAAGAAGACAGCCATTACAGGACAGACAGGAAAGAGAGAACAAACACACATAAAAAACATAAATACAAAATCACAAGAACATCACACATGACTCAGAGGCCTATGTCCCATTTGATCTTAAAGGGATCACACAGTTTTGATTGAGACCTAATTTTGGGTTTTCTAACATTTTTTTTTTTTGTGAAATAATGAGAAACATCTTATGAAATATGGGAGAGAATGTAATTCTATGAGGAATTCAACGTTTATTTGATGAAAATTGGTTTTGAAATGGCTGAGATATCCAAAAAAAAAAGCAATTCTAATAAAGTGTGGGACCCACACTTTATTACGAATGCTTTGTTTTACTTTGTTTTTGGATGTTTCAGTCATTCCAAACCCGATTTTCATCAAATAAACTTTGAATTCCTCTTGAAATGGTATGCTCTGTACTATATCATACGTATTTTCTGGTTATCTCACAAAAAGTTAAAAGCCCAATTCTCATCTCCACCAATACTGTACTATCCCTTTAACGAAATCAGATTCTTTCTATAAACCAAGCTTGTTTTTATGTTTATAAAACGACTTGTCAACTACTATTAGTAAAATGTGAAAACAGCCTTTGAATGGGCGTAATTGACAATAGCCAAATTAACAGACGTGTAAAATTTGACGACGGATGAGGAAAATGAAAGTTACGACAGTGTCACTGTGAGCAATCTGACACAGCGTCATTATTATGACGCAAAGTCACTTGTATAGGCCTACAAAATAGGCATGGTAAGATTCTCAGTTGCTTTCGCACATCACGATTCAGCAAAATGAGCAATATTTAATTTTTCTTAAAGTAATAATCTATCTAACTTTGAGGGTGTGTAAGAGTACATTGATAATGACAAAATTAATCTTGAGCAGGGTCATTAAAGTGTCATTATCCAACATCATGTTCAAGTTAATGTTCAGCGTCTTTGGCTCGTATTCACGAAGGTGGTACAAATGAAACCATGGTTTAAAGGGCTCACACCCATAAATATTTCCCCATAGGGATGTGTGTTAAAAATCAAATTTCAAAAAATTCTGTCAAATAGCTGGGAGAAATGAGGTGTTTCAGCTTCACTAACCTAGATAAGTTAGATGTACCCTTTCATCCATCAAATTCTCAGGGTGGATAATTCAGTTCAAATTCTGTCCAGGGGTCCGAAAAGCCAGACTACGAGTTCTTGTCACTCAAAACATCACCCATTTTCCGTACACGTACCCAATGAAATATAGTCCCCTCAAATTCCACCAGAAAAGCTTTCATCTTCTAACCAAAATGCAATTTGTAGAGGAATTCATACTCAATATCTACATAGCAGCTATTCACTTTTTTGCCAAACTACATCATTGATTTTTAATTAATTTTTTTCTTCATTTATTTTGGTATCTTTGGTACGAATTTGTCTCGGACATTCCATTGTATTTACAGGTGTGAGCCCTAAACCATGGACAAAAACCATGGAGCGCCAAGTGTCGCATGGAATATATCGTTACGAAATCAGTCATTTCGTCGATGAAATGATTATCTTGTCACGAAATGACAACATCTTGTAACTAAATGAACATTTTGTCCACGAAATGATAATTTCGTTAACGAAACGGTCATTTTGTCGACGAAATGACCAATTGCGTAACGAAATATTCCGTGCGACACTTGGCGCTCCATGGTTTTTGTCCATGGTTTAAACCATGGTTTCATTTGTACCACCTTCGTGAATTCGGGCCAAAGTGTTTATTTTCATAATAATACTTTTTTTTTTAAATTCATACAGAGCAATTACAATGTATAGCTATTTCATCACTCAAGCATGTAGGCTTATTCAAATACAGGAGCAGTCAATTAACTGCTGCATTTCTTTCGAGATATCCATCCGGTAGGCATTATACGGCATCAACCAGGTTCCTATATAGGCATAGTGTTAATCATTATATTAGTTTATCTCTCTCTCCGTCTATCTAAGAAATAATCAACCTGTCCATCCATCAACATCTATCGGTGATCTCCCTAATAAGATGAGCCATCGGCTTAAATGACGTAAGTGCCCTTTCAAATACTCCTTAAACATGTTCATAACTGTCCAATTTCCCCTATACTACTTTCATATATTTCATTCATTTAGTTATGATTATAATTCTCTCCAAAACAAAGGAAGTATCTTTTTTGTCGTCTTATTGTGATCACAAGGGCATAATAAGTCTAGACAGTTGAAATAATAATTATGCTACTTAAAGGAGTACTAAGAATGATAGTTGACGTTTGTAGGAGAATGACAGTCCAAACCTGTACTGTGGAAGGTGGCATTACAATTTTCCTCATCCTTAGTATCCCTAAGGGTTATATGACATAAACTAAATCACTGAAAAGAAATGGTAGATTGCATTTTATAAACGACAGTGATTGCCAGTGATTTTTTTTTTTTTTTTGGAATGTGATTTTACAAGAATATCGTAACAGCAAAAAAAAAAAGAAAACAACAACGACAAAAGAAACCACACGCACAAAAAGCACAAAAACGTACTTCTAAGTAGTGGCATATGAGTCAACAGGTCTGACAGGTAATTGATAGCTTTCAATATGACAGTTAAACGTGACAGAGAACTTGTAAACACTCGGGAGAACACTATAATCTGCAAAGTGTGGTCTCAGTGCCCTTATACACATCTCGGGCGTAAAACCATTCCCCCTTGATCGTGCCCCTTTCGTGTGTTTTGTTAGAAGATGTTTAATCACCATGGCAACGAACGCTGACGCTTCTTGCGGAACACATCAATGACTCCTTTGCCAGTCGAGGCAAAAAAATCGTGTTCAATCATAGCCCCGTGGAAGGAGACAGCCACGTGTATTACGCTCTGTCTTTGTTTACGTCCATGACCAGTTCATGAATATTCATTTCCATTCAATTACAGCACTTCCCTCTTTGCCGGCGCAAAGGAAGGTCTTTTTCTATCCCTGTTAAAATCCATCAGTCCTTGTACGTATCTCTCTTTCTTTCTATCCCCCCCCCCCCCCCCCTCACGCTCTCTGACATTTCCTGAGTTCAGTACAATTCCCTATCTGCCGTGAACTTATCATGCAATGTATGCCGCTACACTTCAGTTGTTTTGCTTTGTTTATCATGTTTGTGACAGAAAACCCAGGCTGTTTTCGAGCTCTGCCAAGTAATTGTATTCGTACCCTACGTTGTGATTTGCTGGAGCTGATCGAAGGATCGATAGTTTGTCACTCTGCTACTGAATATGCATTTCGCCGATAAATGAAACGACTTTGAGAGAGGTACAATGCGGTGACGAATAACGGAGCGCCGGTTATTGAATGGAGCTATTTATACTCGGTCGGCTATCCATGTCTAGCGGAGCTGTGTGTTTAGTTTGCTATCACGAGCTGCATGTCCAATAGTGGATTGAGCCTGTGTGCTAAACGCCTTCAATAGCTGGCTGGCTTGCTGTGCGCTGCTGCAGACGATTCAATCGTGCACCGCGCGAGCGAGCTGGCTATCGCCAGTGTAGTGAGTAATGCAGATTGGACAGGATATGAATTTTGTGTAAGCATAATCGAGAGATAATGTCCGCAGATTTGACTTGCCCAGAGCTTCTTATCTTGTTTTGTACCACCCTCGCAAGGCGGAGGCACTAGTCCTTGTTGTTTTCTCCAAGACAGTGTAAATCCTGATGTTTTCAACCGAGATAAGTGTTCATTCTTCTTCTAGAGGCACAATATTTCGGTGGCTGCCGCGAAGCCCGTGTCAGGATGAAGCTGAAGCAGCGAGTCGTGCTGGCCAGTGCCGCCATAGTTGTCGGGTTCATGTTTGTCGTCGCCCTGCAGCAAGCAGGTCTCGAGCCCATCTCCGCCTTACACAATGTCCCGCGTTCAGGAAATCTCGATTTCAGAACTCGAGAGAAAGATGCGAATTACCAGGGAGGTGGAGAACTTGCGCTGAATGCAGGTGAGAAAAACGGTGAGAATGGTGTGGTGATGCTACGCAGACAACTCGAGAAAGTGGACTCGAAGTCAGGTGGAGCACGCAATGGTACTAGACTGGAGGGCCCCGGTGGCGGGGGAAGAGCTGACCTGTTCAACAACAGGACGCTGGTAGAGGGGTACGGGTTAGGGGATGGACCAGCCGGAGGTCGTGCTGCAAGATTTGGCCAGCCGCCGGTGAATAGACCCCGTGGCTTTCCTGAAGAGGGCAATTTTTATAACATCGGGCACAAGTTTTCCGCGTCGTCCGGTAACTCCAACCAAAGATTGAGCGATGGAAAGTACAGGAGATTATTCGACGAAGTGAGCAGTTTAAACAAGGCCCCAGTCAGAGCAGAGTCGCTAATCAGATCGAAACGCACAAGCAGGTAAGAATCACATTTTTGCAGCACATTATTTTTGCAGTCTGTTCACGACTTATTATGTGACTTCGACAGTTCTTAAGTTTCGTCGCAGCCCTTGCACACAAGGCGCAATGATCTAGGTCCATAAACACGTACCTCGCGAAGATGCACCTTCCTAGATCTACCACCTACCTTGAGTGGTCTATCATGTAGGTTGATTATGACCCATGACATGTTTGTCACAGTGCTCAAGCAGTTTCTATCACGCAGTGATGTACAGTTGTGACTTTTGTAACCTAATTATTTCTTCTGGAATTACTTAATCACTGTTTGGCCTTTCTGTATTGATTGCATGCAGTTTTTTGTTTGTTTGAAATGTTTATTTGCAGGAAAATATACACATTTATCTCCCTGAATGGTTTTATTGGTATTGTTCTATGTTCACTCCCAAAAGAATGTAACATACATGTAGCAGTGAACATCACCCTTTCATTTTCTAGGCAGTTCAATTTAACGCAAAGAAAGCTGTGTAGTTTTTTTTAATCTCTCTCAATGCTCGCTTGCTTACAAGTGAATTATCACATCTGAAAATGAAACTTTCTGTTCGTACATCAATCATTCGAAGAGTAATTTCCTTAAACATTTTTTTTTTCCCCGAGAAGGACACCATAAAAACAACGTTTGCACATCGGTCGAAAACGAAAGAACATAGGCACATACAACCTTGTACAGCCACCACAATGATATCAGCTTGTTATTAAAGGCTGATTACTTGTAATAAATGTAGAGCAAGGTGAAATCACACCAGAATGGAAAACACAAGCGTTTCCATAGAAACACTTCATTCTACCTAAATGCGACATCAGCTAGAAAAATAGTCTGTTTCAAATGCTGAGCAAACAGGACGTTGCAATATATGTAATATAATTATGAAGTGTATCTGGAAGTTGTTAGACAATACATTGTATGCCCAATATTGATGGAGACTATAGAATAGTTAACATGGGCCCAGCGGCTATAGATTTGTCCTCTTCAACTTCCCACGTTTCCACGTATTCCAGTTCATGGTGTGTACACGCAGGTTTGGAACTTGGACGTTGAAATAGATACTGACAGTCCTGAAATTCGATTATAGGTTGAAGAGGGAGGTGGGAAAAAGCACCTCCCTTGGTTGAGATAGGAGGTACAAGTGCATCATTCCTAATTCGTGGGTACGCTCTTTCCCTACACGTACGTACTCGGGGGGAAAAGGCAGTAACAACCATCGCGGGGGCAAAATGATGCAGCACCTAATCGTGTGTGGGGAGGTTGCCATGGTAACGCAGTATCGCTGGCAGTGTCTCATTTAAGTCCAGCGGGTGTGATGTAACATTGTTCAGGTCTGCATTGAGCAGGCTTCTCACAAAAGGTAGATAGGATTGCCGCTTTGTGATAGCAAGCTGTCTAGACACACCGGCTGAAAAATGGCCGTGATATCGAAGGGATTCCATATCAAAGTGATCTACTCTGGGTATGCTAGATGAGCTGAACTACTGTACTCCCCCCATCTCCCCCTCTCCATATTATCTCCCTTCCTGCCCCCCCCCCCCCCCGTCTGCGTCACTTTCACATTATGACATACTGCTAACCTTTATAAAGTGCAAGGAGTTTGAAAGATGACATGCATTTAGCGGAACATGCTATCTTCAGGTTAGCTGCCTGGCTCGTGGTGATAACAGTGCAGTGATTGTACAAGCATCCCTGAAACTAGTTGAGATTCATGAGAATGGCAGCGAACATATAGTAGGCTATATCACGTCAGTTCCCTTTGATTATTTTAAGGACACACACCATGGAGCTTCGTTGCTTCATGCTCACATTCACATCATTTACAGTAACGTTAAAGGGATTGTACAGTTTTGGTTGAGACCTAATTTCAGGTTTCTAACATTTTTTGGTGAAGTAATGGGAAACCTCTTATGAAATATGAAAGAGCATGTAATTCTATGAGGAATTCAACGTTAATTTGATGAAAATTGGTTTTGATATGGCTGACATATCCAAAAAGAGCGATTCTAATAAAGTGTGGGACCCACACTTTATTACGATCGCTTTGTTCTACTTTGTTTTTGGATGTATCAGTTATTCCAAACCCGATTTTCATCAAATAAACTTTGAATTCCTCTGAACATGGTATGCTCTGTACTATATCATAAGTGTTTTCTTGGTATCTCGCAAAAAGTTAAAAGCCCAATTCTCAATCCCTTTAAACCAGTGATAAACGTGTGGGCCATTGGATTTTCGAGTAAAATGGTTCACTAGCAGGTCCTTTTCATGGCTCATCGGTCTTCTTTCTCTTCGAATTAAGGTTTTTTTTTACTTTATCCTCCTCGCTCCAGTGTCACTATTGTATTTAATCGTGCAGAAATTGATTGTAATTATTTGTTTGTGTATGTGTGTTTTTTACGGCTGTTAGTTAACTTATCTGACAGGAATCTGCCTTTGAAAGGCCTTAATGCCTATTGGTGGCATCCAATTTTATATGATGCTTCTTACATAATGTAAGCTGCAAATGTGGGATGTCATTTGCATGATTTTTTTAAATTTTACTCACATTGTTTAAATAAATGAATTGAATCGAATAAATTGCTGTATTGGCCAAATCTTTGTCAAATTCATATGGCCAGGCCAATAGGTTGTTAGTAGTGATATTCATTAAAGGAACTACTGAGTATCTAATTGGCCCTACTGGATATAACTGGGATTGTTAATGTATACTCAGCAAACTGTTTAGGGACCATGCGTGTATGCGCTTTTCACTGGTAAGGTCATGTTGTCGCAGAGTTAATAGCACCCAACGTATCGCTGACATTGCGTGAAGCATTGTTTTCCCCCTCGCTAATCCCTTTAGTTCTGACAGGAAAGAAACTGAAGAACTGGGTGAGATTATTACGTGAGTAAACTAATTCCCAAAGCGTATCGCTTAACAATCAGTCGCTACTTTACTCACGGAAATAAACAGCGAAATATTTTCGTCGAGTGAGTATTGACATTGCGATTAAAAAAAAGTGTAAAGGTCTCGGGTGTACTGTCAACATTTGCGACGATTTTGACCTATTACTATGAGTGCGCTTTTTGTTATAGAGAATCCCTTTGAACGACTGGAACAAGAACAAAACAATGAAGAGAAAACACAATTGTTATGAAGGACTTTACTGAACACACCGCGCATGTTGGTGCAATCCAAACTGAACAGTGTAAATAATTTCACAGAATGTCAAATAGATGGATTATGTTGGGTACAAAGTACTGCCTACATGATGTAGTGTGAACTATTAATCACCAACCTACAGTATTTCGAAAGAGTTTGTTTAATATCACATAAATAATGTAACGGTGTTAAGCGAGTGTAACACATTACGATTTTTCGGTTCTTTATCATACCTGAAAGGTCTTTCAGTTGAGAATATTATCCTCAGTCATGTCATTATGGTCATTACACGTAATTGTCCTCGAGGAGAATTAAAAAAAAAATGTTCATCGGCTGACGTTTAACAATGCAGAACCACCTTTGATCTTTAGACTGCTCATTTTACTGGCAGTCTATTTTTCTATCTCCAAATCTAGCAGTAAGCCTTTGTTTGAGATTTTTGTTGAGCAATCAATAGGGTTAGAAACCAATGATCAGACGGATGTGTGTATTTCGGCTCAAATGTAGGCAACGTAAAATACCACACGTTGACCACAATGACTACATTATGTTTACATCTCAACAGCTTAGATAAATTCACGGCATTTCACGGTCTGCAGCGCTTGTAAGGGGGAAATTATGCCCAAAGTAGAAAATAACAGGGCATAAATGCGTATAAACAAGTGCTAGATTAGACAGAGTTATTGCAAATTATAAAGGGCAGACGCGGACGGGGCAGATGCGATCGCTGTATTCGTAGGTCATTATTTTACCATGAATGTTATGTAATGGGCACATCAAAGCTTAGTTCTAATCACATAGTATATATAATACTCAATGTCGTTTGTGCAATCCTCCTTGCTGTATTTGTTTGATGAATCTGCTTGAATTCTATACAAGATAAATTATTACATCAAGTGTACATCATCCTTGTCAGAGGACGCAGTTTTCTTCTAGGAAAAAAAAATCCCGAAACTCGTAGGTGGTGGTATCAAGATGTATTTTGGTCGACTTAAACGAACGAGGGTATTATCTATGATACGAGATACGCCTTGAAGACTTGATTTTGGGCCACACAGCAATTTCTTTGATAGTCTACCTTACATGATGTTATGAATAATGACCTAGATAGGCAATTATCACAGCCTTCTTCATACATTCCTTTATTGATGAAATTAGATTAAAAACGTAAATAACCAAGATTATTTTAGAAGACTGTCGAGCGTCGTGCCGGTTGAAATTGATTCGCCCCTTTCATTGCATGTCATTTTCCATTCGCTCGTGGTATGAAGAGGTGCGAAATATGAAGAAGTAATCAAGAAATGCAAATTATGCAGTTCGTCCAGACAGGGACGAAGACGAGAATTTAATGGGATTTTTTTTTCCTCGACACTCACTCGCCTTGCTATGTTTATTATACACTCAGCAAAAAAAGTAAGTTCCCCCCTAACATTTTTGGATATATCTCAAAAAGTATTTGACGGATGTTCATAATTCGAACGGGAATGGATAGGGAATTTCATTACTCATAACATGAATGGCATATCATTGCCACCAGATATCATTATTGGTGTAAAAAATCGCATTTTATGTCAAAATGCATGGGAAAAAAGTTGCACTTTAGGCCATAGAGAGCATATTGTATACATTTCCTATGTAAGTTATCAAATGATCTTTTTAAATTGTGTAATTCTCAGGAATTTCTTCAGGTACAATGTGTCTCCCTATTAAACAGATGTTATGCATACTTTTTGAACAATAGGCCTTCTCAATATGAAAATATTGGTAGAAGCCATGTGATTTGTAATTCCAATTCAGGTTGATCACATTAATGTGCCTGTGGGCATTTTGCATCATGCCCTCAAGTTGTAGATCAGTTTGCTGAGGGAAATGGCATCGAACGTATGGAGTGGCCTGCAAGATCCCCTGACTGTAATCCAGTAGAGAATCTTTGGGATATCATTAAGTGGAAAGCGAGCAAGAAGTTGAAAGATGACACTTCACTGCAAGAATTTCAGCGCATCTTGCAGAGAGCATAGACCAACATTGAGCAGCGCCAAGTACAAACTTTAGTTAACAGTTTGAGGAGGAGATGGCGGCTGGTCATTGCGGGTGGTGGACATATCAATCATCAAATACTTCACTATATGCTCATGAAAAGAAAGAGATAGAAAAATATGCAATAACCCATGCTTAAATGTTCAGAATCATGAGTGATTGTTTGATTATTTGTGTAAAAGTCATTGCAAATCACTAAAGTGCAACTTTTGTTTCCTTGCATTTTGACATAAAATGCATTTTTTCACACCAATAATGATATCTGGTGGCAATGATTTTCCACTCATATTATGAGTAATAAAATTCTTTATCCATTTCCGTTTGAATTATGAAATCGGTTGAATACTTTTTGAGATATATCCACAAATGCTAGGGGGGAACTTACTTTTTTTTGCTGAGTGTATAAATCAGTTATCACAGCAGTTGACGTTAGAATTGTGACGTTAACAGATCTATAGTTTAAAAATACAACGAAAGTTGGCTTGAAACTGTTCCTCGTAGTAAAAATCAGTGAATGAATTTGTATGTAGGTACATATTGTTTTACACTCTATATAAGGCAAGATAAAAAAAAAGAATACTACCACTACTGCTTCTGCTGCTACTACGACTGCAGCTGTTAGTACTACTACTATTACTACTACAACAACAACTACTACAACAACAACAACTACTACTACTACTACTATTATTATTATACTATACTACTACTACTACTACTACAACAACAACTACTACTACTGCTACTATTATTATTATACTATACTATACTACTACTACTACTACTACTTCTTCTACTACTACTACTATTACTACTACTACTACTACTACTACTACTACTACTACTACTATACAACTATTATACTATACTACTTATACAACTACTACTACTATACTATTACTACTACTGATAATGATTACCAGGTACGTGATATTGAAATGCCTTCCTCTCCTCCAGTCCCAGTCCTTGCTTATCAATAAACAATGTATTTATCCTCGGCCTCAGATGAAGAGTTCAACAATCTACATGTTTATGTACGTCATGTGAAGGTATTTGGCCCGAAATCGCAGATGCTTATATTCATTACATGACTTTAGCTGAGGAAAGGACAACAATGCTGGCACGCTAAATGACATTGATGCGCATTTTGTATTTTCTTTTCGAGCAGGTGCACCATACAGACGACGGTATCCATGTAAACATGCTGGAAAGATCGTCCTGTATGATATAGCTATGCAAGTCTTGTTTTTATCATTTTTTCGTTTCGCTTTCAATATACTGCCTGTGATGTAAGTGTATTAGGCCTATATCCTCATTGAGGCGAGCGAGACCTCGCTGGTGTACTCTCAACGAACTTCCCATCTCCATCTTTTATAAAGTTATCCGGCGTTCTGTGGAGCTCAGATTATAAGTTACCACTATCGTCATGTACTTGTATTCAGCAGTGCTTAGTTTGAGCATTTCCAACTGCATGATGTCCATCTCCAGCGTACAAGATCATTATCAAAGGTGTCATCCATGTCTTAGGCAGTCTAGACGAAGCATTGCAAGTCATTATTCTAGGAAGGTTTAACGTTTTGTATTCATTTCCTAAGAATTATTAGTATGCAAAAAAGCATAGAAATTGAATGCTTTTTGGAAATCAAGTTTCCTGACCATGTTTTAAAGTTAACATTCATACGCAGTTATGATACACCGAGCAAGGGTACTGATAGCGGACTATTACTAGTAGTTGATTCTGCGTTCTGCAGAGAACGTCTAAAGCAGATCTACATTCAGGCTTTAGATTCAGGAATGACAGAGAAAAAAATCATATTTGTTATCACAAGGGAGTGTTTGATCCAATCCCTGGAAAAGGGGAGGGACACTTGCCGCCAATTTGAGGGACATCCGGGCCATCAGTCAACACAGTATCATCGCGGCACGTCAGTGGTGGGTCAGTGGGGTCTCACTGGGAGATACAAACCTGAAGTCATGGTGACGGTGGACAGAGACAGAGACAGGAGACAGAGACCAAGATGAGATTTGAGGACATTGTATGTCAGGTGCTTCGGGGAACAGATAGGAAAGAGGGTTGGGGGATGAGAGAAGAGGAGGAGAAGGAGGAGGAGTTGGAGGAGGAGGAGGAGGACGAGAAGGAGGAAAGGGGGAGGATGAGGAGGAAGAAGAAGTGGAGGATGAGAAGAAGGAGAAGAAGGAGGATGAGATGGAGAAGGTACAGGAAGAGGAGGAAGTGATGAAGGTATGATTGAAAAGTAAGATGGAGGAATCATGAAAGGAAAAGAAGAGAAGGGAGATTAGATGGCCAAATAGAGGCAGATGAAAGAGGAGGAAGTTGCGGATAAGGTGCGGGAAAAGAATACAATAATCTAGACTATCTTCGGACCCGGACATCAATTCAATTCATGCTATTCAAATTCACGTTCCATGCATTTATATATATATATATAAATGCATGGAACGTGAATTTGAATAGCATGAATATATATATATTCAATAGTTTGTTTATTTCTATTATCAAAAAAGAAAAAGAGAACATGATTCAAAGCGGTACAAGTTGTCGATTTGTGTTTCATTCGTCTGATAAGGGTAGGGTTTTTTTTTTCAAATGTAATATAAAGTATATGCACGAATGATGTCATAAAAAAGGAACAATGCACACTTTGTCACGGCAACAAAAAAGTAAGTAATCATAACGATGGAAAACAGTGTTCCACTAAAAGCCAAGCTTGTAAGACGTGGAACACTGGAAACAAAACAACGACAGCACCAATTTGTTATACCAATACAATATATTAATATTGAATTCATCTGTATACCATTGTACATTTGCTCATTGATATTTGATGCTGATACTATAAACAATACTTACTATTATTTTAGAATGCAAACATACAAAATGTATAACATAGCAGATTTATGGCACAGACACCATTTGGCCATGTATGCCAGGAAAATGTGACCAAAAAAGAAGATAATAATACACGCGGCCACACAAAACAATGACGACAACAACAACAACAACAACAACAACAACAACAACAATAACAACAACGCAAAACACAGACATTTTTCGACAAAACGTGACATACGTTTCACACTTTTTGGTGACAAAGGAATCTGTATTCCGAAAGTTTCACGAAAGATGTCGACGGGTGGAACAAACTTGTACAGTAAAATTAATGTATCGAAATATCGTGTAGAACTTTCATCGAGATATGCCTTTACAATATTATCCATGTAAATGTATAATATCACAATTATTATCCCAGGCATGAAAATATAAAGGGGGAGGGTGGATATTTGGTGTATTGAATGAGAACGAGGAGTGTGAGTGGGAGAGAGGGAGAGTAATTGAGTTATAGGGTGAGGATGACGTACGAGAGAAGAACTCAAGAACAATCAAACATGTGTCAGACTTGGCTACTGGCTTCTCCAAGCAAACCACATGGCAAATCTTATTGTTTGCTAGTGAGACTTGGTGATATTGACTTGCTTGCATATAAACAGCGCTAATAGTCATGCGCACCATACAATAAATATTGCTTGAATCATATTTGATCTTGCAAAGCCCACAAGACAGATACAATGAACCGCAAACAATTGCATAGGGACTGTATGATGCGACCTCGAAAAACTGCAACCATCATTATTATTTAGAAACTGTTACTGATTGTCCGAAAAGTGCGATTGTTTTGGCAGAATTATTGAGGCCATTGTGGTCGCATCCGATCGATGTGGGAAGGTCGTTCCTTAATCCTCCAAGTTTGTTTTTCCCGTGGAATCGTTGGTGATTGATTTTATTATTGTTATTATACTTACTTATATCAATAATGATATTGTAGTACATATGTTATTCTATAATGCAATATGAAGTTTTGATGTTGCTCCAGACATTAACAAAGAATGCAAGGGTGTCACTGCTTTTGAAAATTCTGTAAGAATATACTCCATGCAAAACTATTTGATGAGTTAAAAAAGATATTTCAATATACATGTACAACAAAGTGTATAGTGAGCTTTCCCCCACTACCGTGGACGTTAACAGAGCCAAATGATTCTTTCCCACCTTCTCTGCTTGTGCGATGATGCCAGCCAAAATATAAAGGCTGGGTGAATCTTAGATGTCTTTCTCCAACCAATAAAAGTTATCTGTCAATATTTTTATTTCCACTTATTGTCATGTCTTGGAGAGCTGAAGGCTTACTGTATAAGTCGTGCGTTACGTTCATTTGAAAGTACCAAGGAGCCACTAAGTCTGTGAAAGTGCTGAGAGTGATTATAAATTCGTCGTCCCTTTTCAGGAAGAACATTATGGAATCACGAAGCGATAAATCTTACAGTGTAACAATGCTACAGCGTCTCATGCTCGTACTGTATTGGTCGTAAAGGTCGAACTTGGAACTCCGTTTTCATTTCTCTATTATTATGATCGCTCTCTTTTCCGGGTTAGTGTGTACTTTCTCATCTAGTGACTATGAATACAATTATTCATATCAAAATTCTGCCCTACATACTATGTATACTCATTAGTTCTTTTTCGATGATGCTGTTTTGTTTTGTTTTTTGAAGTGTGATTTGCCGCCCTGATTTCTGGAGATATAGTCATTCCTGTAATAAAATGCAAACGACAGGTGTAAAGAGATCTCAATAAAGCGAAATACGTTTTCGGCTTCTGCATCGACATAAAGTCTGTACTTTCTGTCACAGCAACGAAACAGTCGTGGTGATGTTATGTCATTATGCATAAACTGTACAGGATCGATATTAATTACGACAACTCTCAGGCTCTTCGGTCGGGCGGTATACCATTACCAGTAGGGTACCTATACGCTTCTCTCTCTCCCATTCACCTATTGTATGTTTCGCTCCTCAATCGCATATTACAAAATGTATAGTATTGAGCCAATAATGCCGTGTACATTGTTGGCAGTGACTATGTGTATCAATCCCTAGGGTGTCCGTAGTGGCTTGAAACGTGACGTTGGTGTTTTTCTGACATTGCTCGCGACGTGCCCAGATCAGGAAGGGTAGCAATCACGACCCCGTAGAGAGGCATCATGGGATTGCAAGGCTAGCATGTGCTGTCACATATACATCATGTACATGGCTGAACGTTATGATGGGAGAGGAGTGCGTGTATAAGCGAGATCATAAAAGGGACCCAACACAATCAATTATATCATGATATAGTCATTAGACATTTCTCTTCCTTCGTACCGTAAATGTCGATCGGAGCAATTTGTAAATTAACCTGTCAGCACCTAATTAAGGTTTTGACACATGTCTGTGCTTCCACTTCCTTGGGAGCTTCCCTTTTCACTTATGTATATATAAAACATGTATATCTCCATGACGGATTAACGTCCGACGGAGTCCTAAGTTTGGCTCAATTTGTTATTTTTGTATTTATCTTTTTGGGCAAATATGTAAGAACGGTGTCATTGTGTCTGTGACAAGCTAATGGTAGTCCTCTCAACATAGCAGTAGAAATAGAATAACCCGTGAACCAATAGTTTATTGGAGATGTTTGGCAATAGCACTTATCATAATAAATGATCCGAACGTCTATAAACACTTTTGGTCGAGATACGGCTTAGTAGCAGAAAACAGAGCATATAAATCATAAACATGAGCGCAAAGTACGTGTAATTTGGTGTATCACCACATATCCGTGAGCAATATGACCAGTCTTGAACAGTGATAACAAGAAAATTCACAACCAATTACTGCATATTTGGCCCAAATTTAGCAACGTTTTTCAGCCAATATCTATCAACTCGTACTATATAATGCTACGCGTGTAACGTCAATTTGCCTTTTTACTGCCATGTGCATACATCCCTACGACAGATGCTCGCTTTGGTAATATTGTGTTGAGTGCCCGGATATGAGATACGGTGATATTTTTTCGTACGGTACGTGCACACCGCATCCGCTGCTCGCTACACCCTTGGAAGCTGTGACTAGCCCTGCATGTTTCATCAACTCATTGTGAATGTTTAATTATCTCGCTCAAGTCAACGTATGAAACTCTAATGATCGCCAGGCGAGGCTGCTCGTAAATTTCAAGTCCACCTCCTGCTCTCTCCATCTCTCTTTGTCTGTCTGTCTGTCTGTCTGTCTGTCTGTCTGTCTGATTGACTCTCTCAGTTGTCTTACTGTACAATTAGACACTGTTAACTGGCTGGCATGTAACCCCTGTAACCCAGTAATTTGGACAACTGACTAAGAGCGACCATGCACCTCTTGCGATCTGCCAACATCGTCACACAGCTTGATTGTGCGGGTGTGTTTTTTTTTTTCTGTCTCGTTGAACATGAACTACTAAGCCATTTCGTGTTGGCAAACATAATTGAAAGGGAAGTTACGCATTGTAAATCACAAGCACACACACACACACACACACACACACACACACACACATTTACACACAAACAAAACAGATGCAACAACCAAAATGATTTCCCCTCAGCTTCCGTTGTGAGCTCGCCGATCACGTTAAAGGTCATTTAAGAAGATTATCGATTAGTTCATTAATGGCAAAGGATTGAATTCAATACTTCACTACACAATTATGTATTCCGTTGACACAGTTGCAAATGGTAAAAGTTTATGTCCAACGATGTAGTCTACTGTTTTTGATGTCATTTTTATCATGAACGAGATTCAAACAGCATGTTCATATGAATGCGTATAATTATAACTCAATGGAGTGATAAAAGCGAGTCCGGGATTCAGCTGCTGGCAGTATAGGCAATAAATAATATGATACTGCATGACCAACCGCGTCAGTACCAGCCGAATGCTTTACTTGTGACAGTGTGTGACGATAAAAGAACAGCATATACGTACAGAGAAAACCAGCTTAAATGTAAATAACTATTTTTTCATCTAACGAAGATTCTTCTACATGTAGGATCGAAAGCTGAGGTATCCTTATAGCTTCATTTTACTCCATAGACTCGCCACTGTAATTAGTAGTTTTCAGCGACTTCCTATACCCCTTCTTTAATCACTTTTTTTTCTTGCCACATTAAATTTTGGTGTAAAGTAGCGGACATCCTGTATGCCTTCCGCACATTCAACACTGTCCTTGTAGGACCATGGTAAATGAAGGGAAAGAAATCTGTAACAGGATTCAACACTAACTTTTTTTTTTGGCCCATTCGGTCACTGAAGTCTTTATATCTGAAATTTTGGTGGTCCGCTAAAGATGTAGTCCGAAATAAAAGCAAAAGTATCAATCCATTTTGAATCTTAGTTGCCCGATCGGGACACCAGGGGATAAATTTAGTGGTCCGACACCAACTTTTAGTGGCCACCAGGCCTCCGTTAATATCGAGCTCTGCCTATAATGAAGTATTCTCGATTGAAATTATAGAAAAGTTTGTAGAAAGCGCTGACATATGAGATTGGAGAAGGAGACGGCAAGTTACGTAGAAAATCCTAATGAAATGAAAAACATCCCGTGATCTTCATTATCTTCATCATCATCTTCAGAAACTGCACGTCTTCTCTCACAGTACATTGGTATTATGTCGCTGGCTTTGTATTGATGAGCGCATCCAGTACCACCGATACATTCAATAACAAAGAATAAAGAATCCGTACAGACACAATAGGTGATCCGAGAGGATACTCAGATCACCTACAATTGTAATTAGGTACCTATTTTAGTTACTTATCTGGACCCTGGTCCTCGTACAATCACTTAAGGCCCTCAAAGACACTAATAGTTTTCTGTGTGATGTCCATTTTCTGCTCTTGCCCCAAACTCTCATATCGTCTTTTCACGGTACTGTATTCTATATATATGCGAGATGATTACACACTGGAATTGATCCGATATTTTGGTCGGTTGTAAAATTGCCTTTGTATGATAATGTTTTTGTTTTCTATGTTTTTTAATATTTCATTTCATATTATGCTGTGTGGTATATAATTAAACCACACGTTCTGGCTTGATTCATTTTATACGGCACGTTGACGCGTTTGCCCTCGAGTCGGAAATTATGTCCCTGTGAGGCCTCTTTAAAAGTTATTATTCCCACATGGTGCACACATACATACAGACATGCACACACATTTTTTTTACACTGATGTTCGTTCACTTGGAAGTACTTGTACTCCTTACTCACAACACTGTCCGTTTATAAGGTGGGAGGAGACACAATTTATTGTAACAATTACGCAGTGAGAGTTCTAGTTGCTGAACTCTATGGTGTGAGAGTGGAAAGACTGACGTCACAGACCCCGGGTACGTGGTTAATCTTTTGTCGCAGTGCTTCCATTGCCAAAGGGAAAAAAACTACAACAACAGTAGCAACAACAAAGAAAAACAAAAAATGAAACAAACAAAAACAAAGACGAAACTATTAAACGAACAAAAATCTTCATCGATTAGAAATGTTTTGTATTTGTGGCTAAGTGCCATAATATATCTGCGATTCGTGTATTACAGTACATCGTGTAAAAATTGTACGGGTCACGTATCAGTCTGAGAAGGGAAGCTGGCATGGACACACAAGGATGACAAACGCTGCTTGATGATCAAACGAACATATGACAGCAAGCTCTAGAACTTGGCACCAGTTAAACTTCTTTCTCTCTTTTGACTCTCTCCCTCTCTCTCCCTCTCTCTCTCTCTGTCCGTAGGAGAGAAAGTTCCTCGTTCTGCCCGAATCTGCCATGACCGGAACTCTCGAATACGATAAGCCTAGTTCTAGTTACGCGTCCTCTGAACTTGTGGTAATCGATTAATCCCTGAATATATATGCCTTGTCCTGGTTTCAGGGGATTGCGTGTGTGTGTGAGAGAGAAAACAAAAATCTGCCATTGATAACTGTCCAGATGACATTTCTGTATTAACCCATGCCCTAGTAATCCCTTACAGACGCGTGTTATGTGCGTGATCGGCTGTCAGATGTATTGGTTGCAGTGAATTGACAAAACTGTCATTCATTTTGCTCTCTTTGTTCTTGTTTAATAGGACAGAATTATGAATTCATTATGACTTTGACGGTTTAATGTTTGCTGGGTGACAAGAACTTCTGGCTATTTAGGCCAAACCTGGTCCAGATGGTTGACCAGTACAGATGGAACCCATTTATGAATACGGCCTACATTAGCGTTTTATTTTATTTTTTTTTTTGTTTTTCATAAATTATTGGGTGTATGGAGTTATATCCCACGAATGCACAATGACACTTTTCCCATTATTGGTATGACTGCACGATCATTGAATTCCGTCGCTTTGTTAACGGCTGTAGTGTCAGAGGTTAACTCAACGGATGTAATCTTATACTCTCAAGTGAGCACGAAAATCAAGACGTTATAATTCATGTGTTAATTGATGATGATATCGAGAAAACGAAGAACTATTATGACAGTCATTTTTTTCCATCACCCATTAAGACGGTGTCGGGGAGGTAGCTCCGATTGACTATCACGTGCGCATGCCTCCGATGATGCCGATTCGGGACTGTGTGGAAAAACGAAATTGCGCGATCGTCAATATTGTCACATCACCCTGATAGACTGTGTCCCAGTTTGGTGAATAGCGAGTATAGTGTAAGGGGATATTGCCCGATGTTACTCTAGTCTATTTACAGAGAAATAAGGCCGTACAATTTAACCAATGAACAGGGGGGGGGGGGCAGGAAGGAGGCAGATAAGAACGGGAGTGAGATGGAAGGCAGAGAGAAGAGCGTGAATTATTACTATATATATTTTTTTAAAGAAGAACAAAAGGATGAAAATTAGATAGGATACTAGATTCTTGAATTTATACATAGTCGGGTAAATCTACAACAAAAAATAGCCTCACCCCAAAAAAATTGATACAAAAGGTTTTTTAACGGTTTTTAGTAGGGTTTGACCTCCAAAATAACATACTAAAAATCTACTCAAATCCACCTACCGGAAAGGGCCTATTTTCAAGATGGCGTCCAAAATGGCCGCCGTGGGCTTAAATTGCCATAGAATGGGCACTAGTTGGCCTATATTTGGGATTTTTGTGTCAATTTCTATGTTTCGGAGGTCAACAAATCTATTGAAATCATTTTCAAAGTTGATCAGCGATGGGAAAGCCTTGAATCCAAGATGGTGTCCAAAATGGCCCCCAAAATGTCGGCCATAGGCATAAAATTGCTATTAAATTGTCAATAAATGCCGAACATGTGTGATGTATGTGCCGATTTCTATATTTTGGAGGTCGATAAATCCACTGATATCATTTTCAAAGTTGATTAGTGATGGGAAAGCCTTCAATCCAAGATGGTGTCCAAAATGGCCCCCAAAATGGCGGCCATGGGCATAAAATTGCTATTAAATTGTCAATAAATGCCGTGTATTTGTGATATGTTTGTGTCCGTTTCTACATTTTGGAGGTCAACAAATCAACTAAAACTATTTTGTCACGCTGATTAGTGAAGGGAAAGTCTCTAAAACCAGGAATGGCATCTAAGATGACATCCAAAATGGCCACCATGGGGTTAAAATTTCTATAAAACAGCCAATAATTCGTTATACTCAAAATACCCAATACGTATCTGATACTTCCAATGTTTGGATTGGATTTAATCCATTATTGTGGAGGTCAGCTGTATAATCCAGGCCAAAATCATTTCTTGCCAAGTGCTAGTGTAACAAAACTTGAAATTCTGATATGGAATCCCACTTATGTGCATTTTCCTTACTTACTTTATAATTACTAACTCGGCTATTGATTATACATTTCAGTTTCAAATTGTGCGATCTTTTGTCGTATAACAACATGTTATTTGTCTCTGTGTTCATTGTTGCTTCAAAAACTTGCACCAATAGTCTATTTGACACCTTGATAATATGTGCAAAATTCAGATGGTTTGTTTTTTAATTCACGACAACACATGATTATGAAATTAAATCTTAAACAAAATGTCAATTTTGAGTTGGGTCATTGTTGTCTTATTATTTCACACTGTTGGTGTGAGCATCGATATTTTGTGGGAGCTATCCTTCAGTTTCCGAAAGGCTACCTCAAACTGGCAAGGAATGATGTGCTCGCTTTATCAAGGGTATGAATACCCTGGTCAGTCTTCAGTGATGTTTTCGCCAATGATAGACATGTATTCAGGGGATAAGACTTGCGTTCTATCGACTTTGGAGTTCCTTACCAACATGGCAATGAAGCACAATTTCTCACCCATCATGACATTTGATCAACCACTCTACTGGAAAGCTGCTGAAATCATCCAAGATGCACTGCAAGACAGTCCCTTGAAAAGGGTTGTATTACTGCTTGGCTATTTTCATTTGTTCATGAACTTGCTCGGTGCCATAGGAACACTCATGCAAGGAACAGGGCTCAGCAAGGTTCTAGAGGTCGTGTATGGTGAGAATGCAGTGGTGCATATGATGACTGGAAAGGCCGTTCAAAGAGCGTTCAGAGGACATTTGCTGGTAGACAAGTGCCTTAATCGAATGGTTGTATCCGAAATGATGAATGAGAATACTGAGTTTGCATCACTTGTGGCTCAGTCAGAGGATATGTACTCTAAGGTGTTGGATGGTGAGACAACGCTTGAGAATGTCGTGACATCTGAAGCAATGGTTACAATCAGAAAACAAATGGACAAACGGAAGATGGAATTTCGAACAAGATCCAAGACAAGTCAGTTGTGGTTAAATTATCAGACAATGTTAGGGGTAGCAAGAAAGTTGATCATGGCAGATCGAAAAGGATCTTGGCCAATGCACCTACATGCTGTAACTGAATGTCTGCCAATATTTGCTGCAGCTGGCCATTCCAACTACCTGAAGTCTTCTTACTTGTATCTTCAAGAAATGACAGAGCTAGAACAGAATCTTCCAGATGTCTTCTGCAGGTTTGCAGATGGATTCCATGTCATCCGACGGAGTAATAAGTTCTGGGCGGGTCTAAGCCCTGATCTTGTCATCGAACAGACCTTGATGAGATCCCTGAAGAGCACTGGTGGCCTAACACGCGGAAGTGGGATGGGTGAAGAACAACTGTCTCTATGGACAATGTCAATGCCGGTCACGGCGGAATATAACAGTGCGATGCAGGAATTCACTGATCTTTTGTACACGACTAGTGAACAACACAAGGAATCTAGTGGCGCAAGGATGGAAAGAGATGCTTCTGACCTAGCCAAAAGCAGTTCAAAACTCAGTGAATGCTCTCCATTTTCTCCAGATCCCTCACTAAGAAATATTGTGACTGGAGTGATGGCCGCGTTGGATGTGAATGTCCACGAGCATAAGTCTGTTGGAGAGAAGATTATGGAAAGTATGGTCAATAAACCTGCTTTCACATCTACCTTCAATCGAAAAGACAGAGCCAAAACACTTGGAGATGTATCTTCAGTCAAACTTGGTCCAGACAGAGCAATTGACCCTGCTCTACTCTTTCAAAGATTTCTTGTCGTGTCAAAAACAGGAGACATTTCGTTGGAAGATGTCATGGGCTATGAGCTGAGCCCATTTCCCGCTGCCCTGTTTGAGGGTATAGGTATTTTCAGAAAGGCTGACAAACCTCAATTAGTTCAAGCTATCAGAGACCATTCTGCCAAAGTGTTAAATGATACCGTGTCCGACTCTGTTCCCAAAACTGAGCACTATGTTCTTGATGGTGGCTCCTTGCTGCCTCATTTGTCATGGACAGCCGGGGACAGTTTCAATGTGATAGCCAAGTCGTATGCTGACTTCACTATTCATCACTATGGAAAAGCAACAGTCGTTTTTGATGGTTATGATGATGGACCATCTATTAAGGACAATACACACAAGGGCCGTGGCCATATTGTTCATCCCGAAGTCAGCTTCACACCTGGAACAGAATTCTCTGGCAAAAAGGATGAGTTCCTGTCCAGGAGCTCCAACAAGCAACAGCTCATCAACCTCATCAGTGAGGAAATGAACAAAATTGGCTTGAACGTAATTCATGCACCAGGGGATGCTGATGTAGACATAGTAAAAACAGAAGTGACATCGTCATACCAACAATCAACTACCCTGATTGGAAAAGATACAGATCTGTTGGTGCTATTACACTGTATTGCATTACGCTAGCGTCGACAGCAAAGAACTGTATTTTCGTTCTGACAATTCATCCAGGAACTGGAAGGTGCACAATATCAACCAGCTGAAAGTATCATTGGGTGAAGAGCTATGCCCACATCTTCTCTTCCTTCATGCCTTCACTGGGTGTGACTCGACATCTCGAGTATTTGGAATTGGAAAAAAGTCAGCATTTCAGAAACTGGCAAAGGGGGATTCAGCAATCAAGACTTGTGCAAACACTTTCCTTGTCCCCAACCAAACAAGAAACATGGTCGTGGAAAACGGCAACAATGCCATGAAAGTATTATTTGGAGGACATCCCTGTGATTCCCTCGCCAAGTTGCGATATAATGTCTTTGTGAAGAAACTGACTTCAGCTAAGTCGTTTGTCACCCCAGAATGTCTGCCACCAACAGCGTCTTCAACAAGGTTTCACTCTCTGATAGTATACCATCAGATTATGGTCTGGATGGGGAGGAACGGAAACTTGAAGGCAACAGACTGGGGCTGGAAACTGGAGGACAATAAACTAGTTAAAGTCACGTCAAACGAGGACGCTGCTCCAGAAAAGTTGTTGAAGAAGATCCGATGCAACTGCACAACAGGCTGTAGAACAAGTCGCTGTAGCTGTAGGGGATACGGTCTGCCATGCCACAGCGTCTGCGGACCCTGTCAACTTGATACCTGCGAAAATCCTTTCAACAAGACAGTATCGGAGGACGAAGAGGAAGCATAGTTTATCTATGGTAAATGCTACTTCAATGAACGAACTTTCGTTGATGTTTTCGATTTACCCTAACTTGAAGGCATTTTAATTGAAAGTACGTTCTAGAGGAAATGATGATCATTGTGAGAATGCCGATTGATTTATTACTTTCTAAATTACCAAAGCATATTTTTATTTATGTTATGCACAAAATGGTTAATTAATTCTGATCACTACACACGGGACAACTTTTCAGGTAGACACTATTTGAAGGATAGGGCATGACCTCCAAAACATAGGAATAAACACAAACACTACAAATGTAGTCCATTTATTGCCTGTTTTAAAACAAGTACACGCCCATGGTGGCCATTTGGGGGGGGGGGCATTTTGGACGCCATCTTGGATTTAAGGCCATACCATCACTAGTCAACTCTGAAAATGATATCAGGTGATTTGTTGACCTCCAAAACATAGAAATCGACACATACATCACACAAGCACAGCATTTATTGACAATTTAGTAGCAAATGTATGCCCATGGCGACCATTTTGGGGGCCATTTTGGACGCCATCTTGAATTTAAGGCTTTTCCATCACTGATCAACTTTGAAAATGATATCAGTGGATTTGTTGACCGCCAACACATATAAATCGACACATATATCACACATGCACGGTATTTATTGACAATTTAGTAGCAATTTTACGCCCATGGCGGCCATTTTGGGGGCTATTTTGGACGCCATCTTGGATTTAAGGTTTTTCCCATCATTGATCAGCTTTGAAAATGGTTTCATTGGATTTGTTGACCCCCAAAACATAGAAATTGACACAAAAATCACAAATGTAGGCCAGCTATTGCACATTCTATGGAAATTTAAGCCCACGGCGGCCATTTTGGACGCCATCTTGGAAATAGGCCCTTTCCGGTAGGTGGATTTGAGTAGATTTTTAGTATGTTATTTTGGAGGTCAAAACCTACCCAAAACCGTTGAAAAACCTTTTGTATCAATTTTTTTGGGGTCAAACCTCAAATTTACTCTACTAACATGTCTCTTAGATTGACTCTGTGTTTTAATCAATTCATGTACACAGAAATAATGAACTCAAAATCTAGGACGGGAATGAATGCAATGGTCGGGAATGGGTTAAATACACATATGAAAACGAGCAATGTCAACCTATATACTCTTTGATATCAAATAGCCTGACTGTGCATGCAGTTACGTGGTAACGTAAACCATTCGCCATTGTGCCCAAAATCATACCAAATCTCTTAATCCAACATAGGGAAAGCTGCCAAGTTTACACGGGTCTGTTTAATAGCTTGAAGCGCATCAGCAGGATTTTCTATACCTTAATCTCCCCCTGTAACACGAGACAGCTTGCCATTGTGAATGAACTTTGCGTACATCATAAATGTTCTGTGATGATAATGTTAATCACGGAAAATTTTTATGCTGCATGCAAAGTTCATTTGATTATAATTTTCAAGATTGTATTCCATTCTTGCTGTATACCCAGTTTTATGCGGTCTCTGATTTATTTATGTTTGTGCGATTATTACTTTTATTACTGATAAGTCTGGTTTACTGTCCTTTTTTGTTACTCTTTGCCTATATACTTCAGGGAGGTAGCTTTTTCTGATCTCTGTTGAGGCTCTGTGTTTCTTTACTGTATATAGGCCTACCCGTATACGCATTTACACTGAAACAGCACCTTTTAATGAAAATAATGTGAAAAACCCAAGCCACAATTGGGGGCTTAACCAGAATTTACATTTCTATTCGAAATACGTACAATTTGTGTCTTCATCAAGCAGCAACAGTTCCATAGAATAATTATTGTCTATTTTAATGGAGAGAGACTAGTGGAACAGATTCTTTTTTTTTTCAACGGCTCGTGGAAGAAATAACCCCCGTTGCAATTTTCTACTTATTATCCAGAGAGTCGCTACAATTTGTATGTCATTACGCGTCCAGATGCAAATTAGATTCTGTTGATTATTCCCAAGCAAGGTTGCGCCAATTATACAACGCCACAAAACAATCTAAATGGGCATGCATGTATTCTTCGCACACCCCCGACTGCCGACCGTCATAATTCAATACATCAAGGCTGCTATGGCGGAAATCACAGCGTTGCAATCACTGAATTCGATATTGTGCCATCGCTTTCAAAGTGACCACAGTCATGATATACTTGACAATTAATTGGCGATCTGTTCCAAAATATATTGACTCGTCTTGTGTAACTGGCTTTTTTGTTAGTGAGTTTCTAATATTCAATATTTGATATCACACAGTGAGTTACGTTGTCATGGTCTGTATAATACGGATTTTGCGGTCTATTCTCTTATGGCTTTGCGATATAATTACCTTGAATATAACCACATCCAACCAATATGACACTCAACGCTCTGATTCCCTTTATAGACACGTTACTAGCCAAGCATGTAGGCCTATACATTAGCTATATTTTGTTTCGCTTCACTTTGATGGGTACATATATATATATATATATATTCAACTGGCGAACGTGGATCGATTGATTAAAGCCACTATTTACCATTTGCAGATAAAAAAAAACAACTCTAGTCATACTCAAAATAGTTCTAAAATGTGAGTTAGGGATAGGAACAACCAATGTAAAAATGTTAATCAGTTTAATTAAAGTGAAATATCTTAAGTATACAAAATGAAAAGTTTAGTTTTATTAAAATCGTTTCTAGAATAAACCGTCATTGCAGTTATAGATATTTGAGAAAATTAGTGATATCTCACATTTGTGGCTGTATTGCAAAGTTTTTATATGATAGGATGTTTAGTGATACAACTGATAGATGTAGGCCTATGCATCAAATGTGATAACTCGAACATTGTATGTTTTAATCACTGTTCCCATTGATAAACAGTATAGCTAAAAATTCATCCTGGCGTTATTATTAAAGTATTGCATTGAACCATAGGAACATGTCCTTGCAATTAAAATTAATCATATATAAGTGAAAGTGATTTCAAATGGAATCGCTGTTTCCCATGAAGCATGAAATCCCGTAATGCATACCAGCTTGCAGGATAATTTTGAACATTTTTTTTTTAACTTTGGGAACCAAAATGTGATTTTAGCCTTCGAAACATGATTTTGATTGTGCGATATGCCATTGTGGTCTGCAAAGATTGGCAACCTTTTATACTGAACACTAACCTAAAAAAAAACTGTGCAAATACAATGAAGTAAGTTTTTCGCGTTTTGACAATTTATATTCCACCTATGATTTTGATTTACATTTTTACTATGTGCAGTTTACCGTCCACTCGTGCGTGGGTGATTTCGCTGTTAAAATGTGTTATGCGGAAAGAACACACTCTTTGAAATATTTGATTTCAAACTATAAAATCCAAAAACCGACTGAATTGAGTCGCGCGCGTCTGTGATAACAAACTTCCGGTCGAGTGAATACCTGTACACTGGTTTATTGATTTGATGGCCGCGTACATCGTGCGCTCCTGGTGTTGGAACGGTATCTCCCGAAGTTGACCAACTCCATTTCCAATCAAATCCCTTCAAATATCCATCACAAACGGATGTATGCTGGTGATTGAGCAGGTGTGCACACAAATGAGCAAGGCCTCACGGTTTCTAGGGGACCTTTCCTCTGTACGGATATTGATTAATATGGACTGTGCCGCAGTGAACGATTCAGATGTTATCTTGTTTGTGGTGATGGTTAAATTAGAATCATTTCATGGAATCTACCTCCATTGGAAGGTATCTATTATTTGCTCTAAATTTCACAGACAATAAAGGAGAAAGGATACGAGTCGCAAAGTAAGTTTGGGAAGAATTCTGACCATTTTGTTGCATAAAATTCATGCTCTTATATGTGACTGTCAGACGTCATTTGTACTCAGTAGGGCCGATGGTAGCCTTCATTGTTTCAATTTCAAAGTATAGACGTCAAAATGAATGTCATGAAGAGACAGGCGAAAGAATAGGGATTACACAAAACTTTGCTTCTATTCCAATTTTGTGAAGTTCACAGAGTTTGCTGATGAAGTTAATCAACGCACAATAAAGAAAGGCTGCAGCTGGCGCGTTAAATTTTATGTATATCAACAGGCCTAGTTGCTGTATTAATTTCAATACCCTTTTATAGGAGGGAGATGACTTTGTTGTGAAATGTTGATGTATCTTGCCATTCATACCCTTTAAACACCCGGCCGCTTTACAAATTTGCATGAGTCATTGGACTACAGCAGGAGAGTCCAGGGAGGGAGAGCGCTGAGGAACTCAATATTGTAGCCTTAAATCCCCAGGATTTGATATCATGTTGTTTATGACATTCAATGTCACCGCATGTAGAATGACATTTCGTTTTCAGAGGAAATCAATTTCGATGTGCGGTTGCCGATTTCATCAGGAACCTGAAAGTCGCTCGCAATCGAATCTCAAAAAAAAGTTTTAGCCGGTGAGTATATAGATCGAGTTTCACGTTCTCATTTCGAAATGGACAATAATAAAGGCTTCAGTATAGGAATACCTCGTGTCCTATGAAGTATCCAGTAATATGACATATGCCAAGCAATGAAATAGAGAGGGGTGGCAGAAACCTCGTAATCTGTGATGCCAGGGACCGAAGCAATATATATTGAGACTTTCCCTGAAACCCCGTCGTCGCCTGCAGATTTTTTTAATATTGAAGAACAGATTGATGGTGAAGCGAGTACTTTTTCGTTATAATTGCATAAAGTTACGGGATCCTTGTACGAACAATGACAAGAATATGGAATAGAAGGAAAAGTGCAGAGCTGTATACAAGGAGGGAAATTTGAACTATATTTTCACAAGAAGTGAAAAGAAAGCGACATGGACATCAGTGAGTGCATTATGCGCAATGGAAATGATATAGAATTACAAACTTGCAAAAAATGAAATAAAGATATTGGCAAGAACAATACGAATGATCTGAGGAGAAATAGCGCCCTCCCCCCCCCCCAAAAAAAATGCAAGGTATGTGTTGTTTTAAATTTGGTTTTGTTAATACCAGAAATATATCTTTATTTATCATCGATTTCACATGACATGATTGTGCGTAATTAATTTCCTATGAACAGTTTAATGATAGTATTCCTGTTAGACATTTCTGTGGAAGGCAAAAAGACTTTCCTTTAAAACAACATTAGCAACAACAACAACAACAACCACAACAACTCAAAACTCAAATGAGTGAATCCTCATAATTAGAATATTTGCCGAGATTTAATCTTCTCGAAGTCTAGTCCAGCCTCCATATAGCCCCGACCTTTCTCTTCTCGCTCTCCCTTTCGTTTGTAGATATATCTTTTCTATCAAAACTCGACCCAATCTGCCCCCTTATTTGCCTTTTCCCCGCCATCACGTATAGGACTATATACGGGAAACCACACACCGCGTAGCATTTCAATTGCCCCCCTCATGACTTGACATTGCCCTGTACTTTCGAATAAATCCATCTGTTATTAAATTAATCAAACTTCTCTCCATGCACATCCAATAAAGTTTGCAGCCCCCCTTATTGTGATTGTGTTCGTGGCATTTTTTTTTTTTTTTTTTTTTTTTTTTTTGGTGTGTGTATGCCATTCCTGTTTTTCTACGTAACTCGCATTGAAGTATAGCGTTTTTTGTTCAGCGAAAATTATCCATAAGCTGCATCCACTTTCTGTTCATGATCCGGCCAGAAAATTGAGATTATGTTAAGCGAATTTTATGCGTAGTTATAAGCTACATTGCATTTTTCTGTGCCCAGAATTGCATAAGACAGAGGAGTATGTATTGTTTCTATTCAAGTGTGCCCCAGCCAAGTCCCCCCCCCCCCTTCATGGTTTTCATGATGCATCTTGGAGAGATACCCTGGCTCTTTCTTCAGTTCCATTCAAAAGTTTTCTTTCCATTTCATTTAATGGATGAATCTGGATTTAAAAGCTCAGGGAGTAGGTTTCCATGCAGGTTTAGGCTGTTTGATATTCAATTAAGGTCACAGATTCGTGCTAAGTTTGGGGGATACGGTCAGTGTTATGGGTGTGTTGCAGGCTGAATTTCATTGGACGAAATGAGAGATGAACCCAGCTGAATAAGCCCAAACAAAATGTACAATAACAAACAAGTGAAGTAGCCACTTTATCGCGGCAATCTTTATGAAAAGACCGTAATATATTGTTATCATATCGTAGTATACAATAAAGCGAAATAATTTGGTCACACGAATAGTGGGCGTACTTGTTGGGTGCTTTATGGTGAAAATAATATTCTTACAACACTGTGAACAACGCTTTCAAACAGTTTCAAATACTCTTGTCCTTTAGACATTTTACAATTTTACCTCCTCCCTGGTAAACACATAAAATCTAGATTTAACGCTAAAATAAAATGATCGCACCAATAAATTTGAGATATCTGCGTGGAGTAATATTTAAGAGCCTCTTCGAATAGATGATAATTTTAATGTCTTTTTCTTGCCTTGCTTCAATATAACTATCATTCTCTTGGGGTGGGGGGGGGGGGGGGTGTGGGTGGCGTATGGAGATGCGTAATATGATGAATGTGAATACCAGAACCATTAAAGTAGTTTCAACAAACACAATTGAATTTTAAAAGTGACCTTTTTTGCGTGTATTATGACAATAGCTTTTACATCCCCCCAAAAACCCCAAAGCAAAAAACACGGACATGTTTAGCAAAATATTATTTGTATGACTTTAGACGTCCACAGCGTTTTCCTCCATTGTTAAAGCCATTTCCAAATCGTTTTATGGCACGAACAATACATTTTGAGGCGATTACATCATCTTCATCTGTAGGTCAGTTGTATCACAAAACATCTTATCATATCAAAATGTTGCAATAAAGCCTAAAATGTAAGGAGATATCACTTTTTTCTCAATAAACCATAACTGTAGATGGTTTATTCTAGAAACTATTTTGTTATAATTATTGTTCACCTTTTGTATATTTAACAATACCTTAACATCGGTTATACTGATTCAAATTTTGGAATTGGTTGTTTCTAGCCCTAACTCACATTTTAGAACTATTTTAAAGCACTAATGCTGGGTTATCGTTTCATCTGCAAATGGTAAATTATGCCTTTAACCGTGGAATGGAATTCCACTTTAGGTTGTCCAATGACTGATAAGCTTAAAATCTGGACTGCATCCCCCGATTGTGACGTATCGTCCCTAGCAAAGTTTACTTTTTGGACTCATCCTTCTGTCAAATGTCTATTCTAGATGCGTCGCAAAAGAGACATGACCTTTTGTTGCTGCATGTTGACTCCGCAAAACGTTGGCAGCAACGCTGACACTTGTCAATATCTTTGTTGTTTTCCTTTCTTATTTTCTTCTACAGTGATGTATAATTGACACATGGGGTGAGCATATTACAGTACAGCAATGCTTTTATAACTTGTTTTCGGACTCCTCGAATCTCCGTGAGCAAGAAAGGTAGCTGTCCGTGTGTACATGTAAAGGTATCGTCCTTGCGTTGACAGGCAAACCACAAATAGTTCAACTCGGAACGGATTTCGCTGCTCCACTACTTTACATAAAGTCAACCTTCACTACAAATCAGTCATTTTCCTTATGATGTGACAGTAGCTATTGCTGTTGCTGCTGATACTGACATCTGCAAAACACTGCACTATACATCTGCTGCTTCTTTTATTGGCCATATACTACGGCTGTACTGCTGCTATTTCGACTTTGTTCAGCTTTTATTCTACCGCCGAAACTACTATCAAAATACTATTCTTACCTCTTACAAACTCAGACTATCACTGCTATACTTCAGGTGCTATGCTACAAACTACTGCTACTACTGCTGCTGCTGCTGCTGCTGCTGTAATACTACTACATGTACTACACTGCTACTTCCGTTATGCCAATAAGCTTTAGTTAGACTGTGTTACCACTATACACATGTGTGTACATACTACAACTAAAATTACCAACTACTCCTGCTGCTACTATACTCTGTAGGGCCTACATATTGTACATTGTACTTCTGTATAGAAGTTCTCATTCTGAGCTATACCGAATCTATACTTCTGCTTCTTGTTTAACTTGTAAAAGATAGTCTTCTACGTACTGCTGTTATACTCCTAATCCTACGACAAAATACTGCTCGTCTGCTATTACCACAGTTTTGCATATATTGCTACTAATATATACCATTGCTGCTACTAACATTATTACTATTACTGCCTCAATCACACTAATGTTTTTGTCTTTCAAGCTCCACTCTGGTATAGCCATGCTATATACATTAATATGGACAAAACCTCCTCGGCAAGTGACAAAGCAAATCAAAACTGAGCCGCGTGCTCTTGAAATAACACTAACACCCCCCCCCCCCAACAAATCACGTTTTGTATTGCCTATTTACTTGCAAACAAAGTCACAGAGATTTGTTTCAAAGTAAAGAAAACTTCCAGAAAAAAAAACA
This sequence comes from Diadema antillarum, assembly GCF_040938485.1. Classification (NCBI taxonomy): domain Eukaryota; kingdom Metazoa; phylum Echinodermata; class Echinoidea; order Diadematoida; family Diadematidae; genus Diadema; species Diadema antillarum. The sequence goes on along the minus strand of NW_027272550.1, from coordinate 153,948 downwards.
AACAAACGCTGTTAAGTATGCTTTCCAACACTGCGATTATTTCCTTGAGTCTTGATAGTTTAAATACTTTGCAAGCCACTCACGTATTCAATAATGCAATTTGCGTTTGCCTTCGCAGATTACACTTTATATCCACTACTTCATTCGCATGCATCTCACAAATCGGCGGTCTTTGAGCGACCTCATGGCCAACGGAGTTCATCGATATACATTTGTTGATATATCACTTCCTTCACTAATTTGTGTTCGCCCTCATTCATTTACTGATTAATGACATTAAAAGTATAATATAAAGTCTCGCAATTACAGCCCGTTTTTGCGGCAGGACTGACCATCAGTACTTCCAGTATGATGAAACATGCGTATAATAATCATGTACATGCAGATCCATTGGGTTCATTCACGCAGACTGCGCGCACTTGAAAATGCTTTTTTTCCGCTAATTGATTGTATTTTATGTTTTTATGTTTATTTTTTGGTTGTTTATGTCCAAAGTTGGGTGATATTCACTTCCTTCTCAGTAATCCTATCACCAGGGTTCTGCAACCTTTACTTATGTAACCCCTGACAACTCCCGGGATTTTATAATTCAATGTCCATCTACCGTCAACACGACATGTTGTATTATTTCAGAATGCGACAGTTCTTCCTCGAGGACAGTTTTGTATTAAGGTTATTTTGGCATGTGCCCCCGAATAATTCTTGTTTCCCTCACGGTTTCTTTTTTCTCTGTCCCGCACCAATCGATTTCAATAACACGAAATTGACAGGCTACTCTCCGGGACAGAAGGTACAGGGCATCGTTGCCTCTCATTCCCTTACTCGGGACGAAAGATTATCGATATGGTTGCATCAGGGAGAATCAAGCACATCAACAGCGCACACTATGACCCCGCGTCGCTGCGGTGCATGTACTATTACACGGTCTGCCTGCTGCTGTATATAGCGGAGCAGCAGCATAACAACGTTCACTGACGCTGGGGATATGACGTGCCAAGCCAGACAGGCAAACCCCCAGCCGTTTCCGAGTAGCAAGCCCCCCTCCCCTCCCCCTCCCCCTGTCCCTCCCCCCCCCCCCACCCGCTTCTTTCCCTTCCCTGAAACATTCCCCTTGTGACCTTTTACCCCTCCCGATTACTAACCGCGCGTTGCTATTTCCTGTAAATCACAAACCCATGGCAACGCTCGGGCAAAACTCATACTACAGGAACAAGATGGCCGATAACATATCGCTGTCAAACTCAAACAGTGTTCAAGTTTTAGGTCTATGTGAGTTTACATTGTTCAGCTGATCGTGATAATACATGCTATATAGTTTGTATAGGGTTCAGTAGCGCTATAGATGGCGATTGTATGCATAACTAAACTCCATATTACTTTGTTGTGATTGCCTCTCAGCTCCGATAGAGCACAGTGTGTGATATGATTGCATTGAGAGTTTATCATGTCGAAAAGGTAATGATGAAAGAAGCAAACTGAAGACTACTAAATGCTCTGGTTAGCGACATGATACCCAACATTCGTTAAAAACCATATCATTCAAGATCTTTATATCCCGTTATCCCGTTATTTCGTAGTAATTATGAGTTATATTGTATGAAGCATCTCACCTCCCCACTGACATGGGGTCAAAGTGTCGTTTGATCTGCAGTATCGTCATGTGCTACATCATGTGACCCCTGTTCGCCTATTATGTTGCAATACTATACCTCATACAGGATCACGTTGTATTCAAGTAATTATTTCTAATCCATTATACTACTACTATAGCTGGCTGATACACTTATGACCTATAATGTACACGCACTCCCACACGTACTCATACAAGCGCACTCATGATGTTATATGCGACAACAATACATCGCAAATACAGTGTAAAGTCACGCTAAAACTGCACCTGTATCCTATATTTACATGTATCTTTATTTGCTGTGTTAATATACAATATTTGGACTTGGTTTTGTTAGTTATTTAATTACGCAAACATTAAGATATTTCAAACCTTGATAAGGCGTGGAATAATGTTGAACGCTAGCTCTATTACGTACTCACTCGCAGCGAAAGAACATCATAATCAACATTGCGCAATGCCTTAATGATTCTTTAATACAAGACACCCTCCGAATGTGGTCAAAGGTCATGCAAGATCTGAAAACATAACACAAGCATGGCTGTGTAGCTCCATCGTTCGATGATTCGGCTCTATAAATGTTATTATGTTTACGGGGAAAATACCAGGTACACCTATACCGGGGTTTATCACAGCTGCATGCCAAGCTGAAGAAATGTTACAGAGTCACGTCGTTATGCTAGCTATCATTCAAAGGTTAAATAAAAGTAAAATATAGAACATCATCTTTTTATCGTTAAACTATTTATTCCTGAAGCCCCTTCCCTTCCTGCAAATTTCACATTTGTGCCATAATTTTATTATGTTTCCTCTCAGAGTGCCGTAAATCTCGGATAGATAGAATATGTGTAGTAGAGGTACAGACATTATAGTGAAACGTGATGACATGTTACGGGGTTGAAAAGCATCATACGCCATCTCTTATACGTGCTAGCAATGTTCGTATGCGAAGTGCGCCGTATAGCGTTTCACACGGTCAATATTTTAACTGACACGCTGAAATATTAATTCGCACTGATGAGGGGGGAAACTCTTGCGCAGGGACCAGCCACACATTGGCAAGCCCGTCACCTCGCTCCCAGTCTTTAGCCTCGGGCTCACAACCTGCCCCTCATTAAGCCTCACAGTACCACCACTGTACAGAATGCTATCGACATCTAGATGGAGTGTGTCACCAGTCCGTTGTATGGTGGCTGGATTGTATGACACTTTGCCCTTGGTGAAAAATCGAACAGTCATTTAAAGGCTACAGTTCAGCAAGTGAATTGTGAGAGATCAGACAATTAATGTAACGTATACGGTCTTTGGTTATGATCATTCTTTCATTCTTATGTCATTGAGTAGTCGATGGATACTATACCTCGGTCACATGACTTAGATCTTAGTCAGATATTTCTGTAATACAAATCTACTAAAATCTATGTTAATAAATCATAGTCGTGTCGTATAAGTAATCGAGGAGTGTTACATGAATCATGTCATAGTTATACATTATCATCACCACTGCAGAATTAAGGTGCCGATACAGAAAATATCTTCCGGAAACGAATGATGGAGTAATATTTATATGGCTTGTTTATTTTTCATTTTTGAGCTACAGTGTATACGATCTCATTGTGTATATCATGTAGTATACGATAGCATTTATTTTAAATATACTATAACATACTTATTGCTGCAGTAGTAATTATTCTCTTGATGTAGTCGCCCCCCCCCCCTCCCCGGAAAACGCTTGATTTATAGTACGTACGACTACATTTGTATTATTAACACAAAATTTGTAATGTCACGTCCATGACATACTAGTATGAGGCGATAATTTGCAGAGATGCCAGCCTCAGTGCAATTAAAGGTCATGTTTACCTTTGGGAGAGTTGATTTAAAGGTGCTCAAAATATCACTTTTGATGCATATCGCAAAAATCCTACCACATATTTTTTTTTTTTTGCAATAAAGCCTAAAAAATAAGGAGATAATCATTATTTTTCTCATTAAGCCATAACTGTAGACGGTTTAGTCTTGAAACATTCTTCTTATAACTATCGTTTGCATGTTGTATATTTAACAATACTTAACATCGATTATAATTATTTGTTCCGATGTTTACATCGGTTGTTTCTATCCCAAACTCACATTTTAGAACTATTTTGAAGCACTAATGCTAGGTTGTTATTTCATCTGCAAATGGTAAATTATGCCTTTAACATTTATGATACATGTATTTTCCGGTACCTTTTCGTAAACATATTGACCGTTGAAAGTACGCTCATGTTCATGTTACGACAAGTTTGTATTTTGTAGATCGATGGATTAAAAAAAGAAAGATCAAGTTTATGTTCAAGCCGTGGTTCAAGACTGCCTACATTGTAAAACTATTTCCAAAGTTTTGATATCATTTACGGAATCTCTTAAAAAAAAAACCTGTTATTTCCCATCGTTTCATTCCTTGCTTCTTAAAACTTAAAGGGATAGTGCAGTATTGGTGGAGATGAGAATTGGGCTTTTAACTTTTTGTGAGATACCAAGAAAACACTTATGAAATAGTACAGAGCATACCATTTTGAGAGGAATTCAAAGTTTATATGATGAAAATCGGGTTTGGAATGACTGAAACATCCAAAAACAAAGTAAAACAAAGTGATCGTAATAAAATGTGGGTCCCACACTTTATTGAATCGCTCTGTTTTGGATATCTCACCCATTTTAAAACCAATTTTCATCAAATATACGTTGAATTCCTCATGGAATTACATGTTCTTTCATATTTCATAAGAACTTTCTCATTATCTCACCAAAAAGTATTAGAAACCTGAAATTACGTCTCAACCAAAACTATACGATCCCTTTAATCCCCTTGATGAATACATTTCTTTTTGAGAGATAGATAGAAATAAATAGAGAGTGGGAGGGAGAGAAGGGGGTGTAAAAAGAGGTCAAGGTATATTCCCTTCTGGATGTTGGGACGCTGCCTCGATCATGATTCAATGAGAATTCTCTTTCACACGTCATTGTCACTTCTATGTCATTGGGAGGTCTACTTTAATGCCTCTTGGACGAAGTGTAAAGAGAAGTGTATACGAGCATCCCTTTGTTGTTGACAACGTCGAACATCATTCCTTTCTCTCGCAAGATGGCACGGTCATGCTCTTTTCGGCGATGCATAGGTTCAGCTAGCAGAAACTTCGCAATAAAGGGCTGGGCTTGGGAGAGTTCACACAAGACATTCGAAAGAAGTCTTTGAATAATGTTGAAAGGATGACGAGGATGTGCAACGGAAGAATGTAGCGCCAATGTGCAAATTGCTGCTCGACTCGGATGCGAAGACAACACAAAAGAGCTGGTTGAATTATACGCCGAAGGGGAGAGTTGTCTTTTGTATGACGTATCATGCATGTGGTCAGCTGTGTTCAGCGTCATACAATCAGTCACCTCCCCGCGATTATACACATACAATGAGATTCCTGTCGTTCCTTCTGTGTAGTGCTTGCAGTAAATGAAAGTCTGGCAACGTTGAAACCAAAAATTACATGAAAACTAACAATGACTATTGTATTCGTAAATCTTTAAACATTATTGGAGCTGGTAAGTCATCATTTCATTTATGGCGATGCCACTTATTAACACGAGCACGTCCTGCTTTAGTGATCGCTGATGAAAAGTCGTATTGTATTTCATTTATTTCCCTCGGAGGGGGTATATAACTTTCCTTTTGCGAGCCGCCTCAATTTGCACATAATTGCCATATATTATATCCATCCATGTATCTCCGTGCGTATCAGAAAGAGAGAGAGAGGCTTGTGTCGTGTTTGAGAAATCCACTTAGTAGCATGACAATCGAAAATGAAAAAATTCTGATAATTTACGTGTGGAAGAATCCATTTTTTAAAATTATAAAATGAATGTCCCATGTAGTCTTAGATAATGAATCAATAACTGTCAATACATTTTTTTTTTCATGAGTTGTGTCTTGAGTTATATTAAGTCAATAATATTCTATCGAGGTCCCTCAGGGGGTTTTGCGTGCAACAGTGTGTGTACGCTGTTTTCCATCGCCGTCGTTAATGACGTCATAATCATTGTCATCATAAAACAAATAGCACCTTGATGACAGAGTGAGTCCCAAACCATAATGTAAGGTGCTTTGACCCTTCAAGGACACCGAAATATCCCGCAAACGGAACACGAAAAACATTCGAGTGATGGTGGCAGATGGGTATATACTTTCTTACCGATTTTGTTGGTGTGTGTGTCATATAGGAAAATGGAGTGTTCCCTTTTGCCAGAGAGTGGGAAAATTGGCGCGGCGTAGAGTTGACACTTTTTCTCTGTCATGTTCGCCTATCTCCTTAGAAAATCCCAGCCGCCCCGTTGCCTTCGTTTAATCACAGCCACCTTTCACGAGCACACGACAAATGTTTTGTGTTCCGAGCTCACTTCATGTCACTTGCTCGCTGCTCCCTTTCCCCCCTGACACCTGCACCTGACACCTGGTTTTGGCGCGGAAATCTCATCCCTCGCCGGCTGGTGATGGTTCGTGATATTTTCCTCCGTCTGACCTTTTTTTTCTCCCTCCACCTTTCTATTCTCATACAAATACAAGTGGCCTGATTCTGATGATGATAGAGAAAAATGTTTGATTTGCTTCCACTAGTTGCAAAAATATGTGCTTGGTAAAAGCAAAGACGTGTAATCCAGGGTGCTCAAACACGAACCACAATAATAGATGGTTTCGGCTATAAGGAGTTATCACAGAACGTTCCTTGGTTTCGGCGAAGGATTCTGCGAGAGATGGAAACACTTCTCTCAACTTCGTTGAAACTACAGACTAGTGGTTATGCTGTCGTCGTAATCCCTTACGCCAGGATATCCAAACATTGTGACGTCATAAGGATACACTGGGAACGTCCTTTCAATGTTTATGTTAATTTGCTGCTGCTTTCTGTGTTCAAGCCCCTTTTATCAATCACACGTTATACACAAGCGATAATATTTATCAAATATGTTATTATTTGTCCTATTGAACATTCTATGAAAAATATGTTCAACTTCGCACCTTTACATGTGACGAGATTGTAGCTCCTTTACGGGTGCAATTTTGCACCTTTTCAGACTAAAATGGTGCAAATTTGCACCTGTGACGGTGCTGACTGATCTGAAGGAGGTGCAAAGATGTACCCGTAAAAGATGGTTCAATATTGTGTCACATGTAAAGGTGCAAAGTTGAACCTATTTTTATTTGAAAGAGAAATTGAGAAAGAAACGGAGGAAAAGAACTTATACTTGGGTTTAAGTTGTAAATCCAAAGAATGAATGTTATCCATTAAGTGAATACACTTAATTGCTAATCCTCACTAATTGCGTGATTATTTTCACCGATAAACTTCACACATAGTCATTACTAGTTTTCGCATAATGACAGGCGGCTGTGATGGTTGTTGGGATATTTGAAAGCCTATTCAGAGTATTGAGATTCCCCCCCCCCCCTAATAGAAAAAGAGAAGAATCCAAATAGAAACCCATCTCTAAATGAGAAACTCAAATGAATCCAGTTCAGGGTGATGAAGAGTGTTACTATCATAAGGGCAATTAAGACAATAGGTCAACATCGCTGGACGTGAAAGGACTCAATACGGTTATCAGGTCCTGCATGGATATCTTACATAAGATACCCTTTATGTTGTATCATGGAGCTGCTAGTACCTCCATTGTAATACATCGAACCCCTGGAACTCCCTGTACTACTTTCCGCGGCTGCGATCATGCTTCCGACAACACGGGGATGTTGTGGTCCGACCGCCGCCCTTTCCATCTTCATCTGCAATATCCATCTCCGCATTCCTCGTGATAATTATTGTCCGATTTCGTTCATGCCGTTGTCACCTATTGCGGTTACAATCGTCTCGTGTACGTCATTGAATAGGTAAACGCACTTCGTTTTAAAACGTGTAAACCCGTGTGAGTGGACAATACGAATGGGACCGTAATCGAAGTTTTCATGATAATATATATGTGTGTTTATCATTGAGATGGGTAATATTTCATTATGCTCGTTATATCCCATCCTTCTGATGTTATGTATTTCCATCGCATCCACTTTTCATCTCCTCCCTGTGGATAGCTTTACTCGGGATGGCTGGTATTAAGCCAGTTGATGTTAACCTTCATACTTCTTGCTGAATCGGGATGCGCGCTTTGGCAGTAACCATAGTAACCAGAGTCGTCCCGTCATGGCGATCCGCGGGTGTCTACGCAAATAAACACACTTCCCAAAGATTGGAGATACTGCTTCAAATGGTTTGCGTTGCGATCTGTCACAACAGTCGCTCTGTCTTCTTTTTCGGCAGTGTATTGTCGTTGCTAGAGTAAAACAGGGGCTTGACGAACGTTTTCAGTGTGAGTGTGTGTGTATGTGTGTGTTTGGGGGGGGGGGGAGGTAGCCCTGGATGTTGGGTTCATTAAGGGTCAGTGGTTCCACCCCACCCCATACCCCGCGTTTCGACGGGAAGAATCTTATGATAAACTCTCGGAAAGGTATTGTTTGAATTATTATTTTTCCGATATTGCTGATGTTGTTGTCATTGCTGTTGTTGTTGTTGTTGTTGTTATTGTTTTTAATTGCCAAAAGTGTTTGTAGGGGTAGAGAGCTGTACCGTAGCCCCCTTCGCTTCCGCAGCTCCTGATATATGAATGTGAGTGTGTGTGTGTGTATACACACATGCTAGGTATACTTTCAGTAATGTGTATCAATAATTACGCTTATCCAGCAGTGTCCATTCGCAATTATCATGTAAATGTACAGCATTATGTACACTCGTGTGTAATAGCTATGACCTTAATAGGTCTCCTGTGCAACTTTGCGGGTTAAGCCGTCGTGAGGAAATGACCTCTCGGTTTTAATGTCTGAATTTGCTGCCTCACTCTATGTTACCAGTAAATCATTATTTCAGACATTTTTTTTTCTTTGGTGGCAAGATTCACTAACTTTGATATCAATAGCTCACCTATTCGTTATCGAGCCAAAACTTGTGCACGACAAAGGAATAGTACCGAAAATGTGAACCCAGATAGCAGTGTCGAGACATTATCTCATGAAATCAAAATGTCCTCCTTTTTTATGACACTTTCGATCGTAAGTTTCATGATCTATACCACATGTAGAAAGAATAACACTCACAATATAATTGCAGAGATAGCGTATAGATATAAATAATCAAAGATGAGGTGAGGGCAGTGATTTTATGGGTGTCGTAAAAAGCGAATAGTAATATGAAAATAATGGAATAAAGAAATGTTATGTATTTGAAGAACACGTTGCCTTTATTGCAGCTGAAATTCAAACAGCAACATCATAAATGCATACAAATAAATCTGTAGGGTTGAAGTTGAACAAGCGGACAAATCTTCGACGACAAACTCACGTGCAAAAAAGAAATGCGAGAGAAAATGAGAGACATATTGTCTCTCATTATTGAACAGGATACACGATCTGCAAATTCCGAGTTTGTGAATAATCTCCGCCCTTATTCTCTCTGCCCATTACATCCATATCTCATCAAGCAACAAGAATTACTGGTAGACAATTTTCATATGTCTGCTTTGAGAGTCGTTCTAAATCACTTAAGGAAATAAAAGACATGCAAATGTCGAGAGCCAGGCAGTCAGTTAGTTGGTGTCAAGTGTGGCTCGAGGTGCCAAATGCGCTTTCTGCTCCGTCTCTCCACATTTCGGCCACTTCCCATTTCGGCCACTTGTTTTTGCATATTCGAGACGGGGGAAGTAATGGTAAAAGGCCATTGCGTTCTGAAGTGTGCTTATTAGGACAAGTTATACATGATGTTGGCTAAGGAATACTTCGATACAGGCGGGCACTGCGGAGAATTCGAGACCTCCCAGGTATTGCTTGTTTATCGAAGCAAGCCATAAAGAGACCAATTTCGTCTTTTATTGATGGTTTCTGGTCTAATAAAAGCAAACGATATCCTGTGATGTGATATGACATTTCCATAACGAGACTATGAACTCCATTGCGCCAAAGGAGGGGAACAAGGAGGACAAATTCGAGGCTTAGAGCGCCATTAGGATATTCAAGAGGGGGTATGCTATCGCAAAAGACTAATAGGACCATTTGAAGGGCGCGTACGCCGGAAACAAGCACGTCATTAGAGTGATGAGAGAACATAGAGCAATAAAAAGAACAAACAATTCCAATATGTTCAAGTGTGTGGGGCAAGAAAACAAGGCCAGACGTCCGATATAAAGAAATGCTTTACCATGTGAAAGATGTTTGGAGGTAAAAATTTAACAATTCAACGGAGACGATAGCGAAGAAATTACTCGATAAAAAAAAAAAAAGTTGAGAAGCGACGCTTTGTTAAACTGAGGTGCAGGTGGTAGTGAAAAGTCCTCTCCCCATTTATCTTCAAAATAGCTTTAGTACTGTTGTCCTGAACGAGGGCCGAGTTTGAGGTCGGGTTGTAGTCAACGGAGACTGTATGTCGTGACAAAATCAGACTGTTTTAAAGTCTCTCAGTCGAAGGGAGATGGCTGTATGGTAGATCTGAAGACGATTTAGAAAAAAAATCACAAAATGAACATTTATTGTTCCATCTTAGTGTCATACGGACATGAACTCAGAAAGAGAAAGTTTCAGTGATACATAAAGACATCTAATATGGTCATATTATGTAGGCCTATATATATATATATATATATATATATATATATATATATATATATATATATTTATATGAGATATGAGGGAAGAGAAAACGATGAAAGTATTATTCATCTTGCTGCTCCTCCTTGAAAAAGTGCATTTGCGGGTTGAAAAATTATTGTTCTCCATCACCGGGAATCGAACCTGGGTCTTTGGCATGGAACGCCAACGCCTCGACCACTCGGCCACGGAAACTTCATAGCGGTTCCCGAAAGACCCGATAAAAAAGATAGATATGAAAATATATAGGGAGATAGATAATTAAATAGAGAGGAAGAGGGGAAAAAAGCCCAAATATTTCTAGCGCAGCGAGTGAGCGTTGAACATCTGTGACAGACGATCAATAGAAATCTTGTTGGCGTTCGATCGATCCGGTGTGGTGGACGGCGGATCGTGTAACCAGCCATAATAGCCATGTTTAACCTAGCCTGCAGGTGGTATACCAACACATCGCTTCCTCCGTATTTGGAGTCCAATAGATCACATCGTATAAACGATAACTGCTGTGAACTTTAAAGCTCTGAAAAACAAGAAGAACAAACAGACAAGAAGGAAAAACGGCAAGAAAAAGCAGAAACTTCGGAGCACCTACGATAACTGTACCAAAAGCTGAGTAACTCAGTGAAGACAGAATCCATGATATAATATAGATCGCCTATAGGTTGAATTAATGGGAAAAATACCAACAACAACAAAAATATTCATTGATTCTTACGCGAGCGAGTATAATCGTTTTAAATCTGTAAAGCCTGCTGAGTGATCGAAGGAAATTCCTTTGACTACTATGGATTGGCAACACATGTGTGTGTGTATCTGGACACACAATCACTACACGCGTCCCAGAAATTGCACATTCTAGTTGTAGAATAAAACAAATGATGATGAATAATGATGAATAAAGTGAAATGAAATGAAATGAAGTGATTTTTTAATACAATTAAATGAAATAAAATGAGTTGAAAAGAATGTCTGTAACCGTTTAGTACGGATACACATTCATGTTCATATTTTGAGTAAAGAAATAAACGGAAGTGCAGCACATTAAAGGAGAGGGGAAATAGAGACAAAAAAAAGGCCAAATGAATGATTCAAATCTTGGTCAATTAGAATTTTTAAATAAGTAATGTAATATTCACATTTCGCAGAATTTTCAATCCATTCAGAGAAAATGTAAGGAGCAATCAATGAATTAAGGACATGATTTGTTATCGATTTTCGGCGAAACTGTCTTAATGAACCTTTCTTTTAGCGTTTGGATGACATGAAACATTTGTAAAGTATTGATGCAGACATTGATAAAAGATGAAGAGGACAGAAGGAAGGAGATCTGCTCAATAATGTTGCACATGAAACATTTATCACTATAAAATCGTAGAATCAATCCGACGGAAAACATAAAGAGGTATAGTCTTGTTGGAGATCGCTTGATGCTTTATATTAATCTAAAGAAGAATGTTCCGTTCTGAAATTCTAGAAATCACAAAATGAAGAAATTATCTCACAGCTGTTTGCGCTAACCCGAGGGAAAGGAATCTTGGGTTGAGATAAAACATCTAATTAGGAATAATTCTCGCATTCTGCTCTGTCAGTCTTTCTAAAAAGTGAAATTTATGCCTCTGGCCTACAGCTGTTCTCCTCAGTCACTTCAAAGCATACTCTCATCTTTGTTTTTTTCCCCTTCGAGATGAATATGAGACGGGAGATACGGATCGTTACTTGCGAATTAACTTGGTGAACCTTGAACTCTCGATAGAACTTGTTGATAGTGTGTAATTCACTTCCTCTAGAAAGGCGCGTATTAAGAGCGTCGTGAAAGTTACATCAATGTGACTTGCACGCCTCATGCTTGTCGATGTGTCCGTGTGAACTCTAGTGCTTAGAATCATCGTATCGTACAGTATTTCAAACTACGGTTAAAGGCATAATTTACCATTTGCAGATGACATAAAATCCCAGCATTAGTGCTTTAAAATAGTTCTAAAATGTGAGTTAGGGACAGAAACAACCACTGTAAAAATTTGAATAGGTAAAATCGATGTTAAGTATTATTAAATATACAAAATGTGAACAATAGTTATAATAAAAATGTTTCCACACTAAACCGTCTACAGTTACGGTTTATTGAGAAAAATATAGATATCTCCTTATATTTTAGGCTTTATCGCGAAAATTTTATATGATAGGATGTTTTGTGGTACAACAGACCTACACATATGCATTGAATGTCATATCTTGATTTTTTTTTTTAAATCACTGTTCCCAAAGGTAAACAGGACCTTTAATCAATTTTTTTGAACGTCACTTCTCAAGAAAGGTTGACGAACATTAACTAAGACATCACTTCAATGTTCGTTACAAACGTTTCAGGCTACTAAAAGTGTCTCAACACTAAATGATCTGACTATAATTTTTTGATATCATTCTTCATAACAACAACAACAACAACAACAACAACAACAAAAGAGAACCAAGTGGAAATAATTCTGCGTGTCTCACATTCCAGTTATGGTGGTATTTGTAGCTATTTTTTTGTGTATGTACAATGTATGTGTGTATGTGAACATGGTGACAGGAATGTGTCCTCCTACATGCTGCCTTGAATAAAATCTATCAAGAGCAAAAGACACGTATTTCAGACAGCTATGCCTGTCGCGCTGCCATGATACAGTAACTATACTTATCACATTTTCCTCTCGTTTATATCTAAGCTATTCTTTTTTACTAAGGTTGTTGTTTGTATTTAAAGTAATTTTAAGGTCCGAATCGAATGTAATCTAAACCACATTGAATAAAAATTTGAAAAAGTGAAATCGATATAGCTCCGCCGGAAAGCACAGACTTGTGTCGTTTAATGGCAATTATTTGGCTTATTTTTACATCTCTTTCTCTGAACATTGATTGGAGTTGCCCCATGTCTTGGAGTGACTCATTATAACGCATGTTCGTATTTTGAAACGTGCTGATATTGAACCATTTCAGAAGCATTTAGACGGTTTGTTTGAACGCACAATGGTGACAGATGTGGGTCTGGCTCATCCATTTAATAACGTTCAACGATTGGATAAACACATTTACGCGAGATATTTGCCCAAGCTGGCACACTCGAGCCATGAAATGGCATGATCTGTCAACTTAAGACAGCCAACCATGTGCTTCGTGTTTGACTGCCATTGATCACTCTTCGCGAGCAATGACGAGAGAGTGTATCGACCAAACAGTGCAGAGGTAATAATGCATTATGAATTCGCATATCATTCGATGCTGATATCAGACAAGGGTTAGTGTTTGAATTTAATATTTGCGAATCAATTTGTCATCGACCTCCCACGTTACAATAACCAGTAGCGTTTTGAGCAGCTGCCATAAGGGGTCAGTATCGAAGTCAGTATGTTTAACTCTCTTTCGTGGAGTTCTGTTGGGCTTTTGGACAGATGCTATAGGAGCTAGCACAAACAAATCTGACGTTTGATAGTCATATCTCGTCATTTGGAGTACATGTATTTTTCTACAGATATATGCTTGCAAGCAGGCAATGGCAAACACGGACATCGATTTTCCTTGTGGGACTGGCATTGTATATAAAACATTAAAGATTACATTAGATATATTATTGTTTTCATTAATACCCACGTAACCATTTCACAGTTTGTATTTGCAAGCACCAGTACCACATCATTTTTTTGTCAAAGAATTCCAATTAGATGTTTCTGAATTTGCGCCTCTGATTTTGGCTCGACTGTTCCACTATTGATACTATTGTAACCCGGCATTAAAACTTTCTTGAATATAGGACAATCCATTCGTCATAACAAGGTAGGATGTTGGGCAGTTTATGTTGTATGATGAAATACAGAGTCGCTGAACATATTCGTTCTGACAATGTCTGATGCTGTGGAAAGTCAATGTGTACATCACAAAAAAAACACCCAACAACAAACAAACCTATTTTAGAGAACAAATTGCCATGTAATCGACACATTCAGTCCTGAGAGGATTTTGTCTCGACAAGATTTTATTCGCACGTCGTTAATGCCGCATAGGTCACTCAAAAATTCGGGATGTCCTCAGCGTCATCATTGCATCCACCCTCAGGGGTAGAGCAGAACGAGATTGTACATCTTGTACCCGCAGCATTTGTGATGAGCAATATATTTACTTCGTGATCTAAAAAAAGAGAAAATCAATTAGGAAGTCGTATATGAAGTTGCATCAGTATGCATCCCTTTTCTGGACCACTAGAATAGATTCTACCGAAGAAAGAGTGGGAAATGATAGGTCTTTAGTTGACTGCTAAAGTTTGTAATGCTGTATACGTAACTTTGTAGATGGTTTTATTTTGAATCGCATGTACCACTTGTATAAAAGTGTGAAGAGTATAATGGTTTTTACCAGGTAAGTGAAGAGATTGTGACGAATTCACAGTAAGCATATAGTGTCCATTCAGGCATGACTTTTGTCTCCCGAGTGTTACAACAAGTTCATGGAGAGGGTACACAGATTGAGAAATGATCCGATCGCGTTGCGCAGCTCCCATGATCCCATCAAATCATGCACGTAAAATAACATGTGACAAGTTCGGTATATGTATCTATGCCTCCTATCAGAGCGGCTCAGCAGTGGCGCTTGATGGGGAGGTGTGTTTCGTATACATGACGCGATCTGGAGCGGCAATTTTACACTCCCTCCTCAATTTGTGACCAGCCAAGCAAGAAGTCCTCCTCTTGATCGACTCGGCGTGGCTTCGTCATTTGAACATGATGAAATCCGTTTATCACTATTGCAGACACGTTTGTGATTCACTTGAAATTGCCCCTCCAAGCCAAACATTGTCTTACATTACCTTCTTTTTTTCACATACAAAGGGAGAGGGATGGCGAATTGGGCAGTGGCATTATCTAAGAGAGTTTTGGATGAACGCTTAAGTGATTTCCCATTTTCCCTCTGGTTTGGTTTGAAAGCTCGACGCTTCCGGCTGTCTATACTGCAATGGATAGAACTCAAATGAATGATCGTGTTGTTTTTTCTCAAAATTTCCTCATCAATCCTAGGTCTGACACCTTTTTCCCATTAAGCGATGTAACGTGATATACATTATATAGTAATATAGATATAGTAATATGAGTTGTTTTTGTGTTTCCTCACAAAGTATAGATAAATAAAAAGATATGTTATAGATTTGCCTTAACAAATAATATGGATTTAATTACGGAAAGCTTTGGACGTTTCAAAACTTCTGCGAATACCCATTACAAATTCTCTAAACCCTTGTAAACAAAAAGGTTGCCTCAACTTTTTTTAATGATTTCGCTCTGAAGTGGATACCTACTTGTAAAAACAGAGGTAAATGTATAGTTTCTCATTTTGTGGACCGACGGCTTGTTATACTAATTGTACATCGTCAAAAGGTTTTCACTCTTCACCCTCATCATAAATTTTTGAACAAGAATCTTAAGAAGTACGTGTATTCTTTGGGAGCTCGTTGTTGCGACAATATTTGACAATGCGAATCAGTATCATCAGTTTCATTGATCAGTATCATATTGGAAATGCAGCATTTGAAATTATATACTATCATTATGATAAACACAAACCCTCGGAAAACGAACTTTATACAGACGAACTTGGATCTAGGCGAATCCTACCTTTTTTTTTAGTTTATGCTTGTAGTATGTTTTCTCATGATCTCAAGCATTTGCTTGATACCATTCCTTCTCATACATTTTCTCAGTGACAATGAATTTACAGAAGATAATCGGCTGTAAGATCATACAAAAGAGCCAGGACTGCCAATTATAACAGCTACAACTGGAAATGCAAGATTTGAAGACCAGTGGAGCAATATTGTCAAAGCGAGGGCAATATTTCACGATGTTTCCCGAAATCTAATTTCCTTAGTCAACATCATTATCATTGCTTGTCAAGTTCAGAGTATATAAACTAAGCTGAGCCAAAACGCGATAAGCGATAGGTTATGTGTATCTACACTGCAGAATGGTGAAAATACATGACAAGGGAAATACTTCTGTTAGATCAGCATGATTGCGATTTAAATGCTGTACATGAGAGGAGAATATATAGTAATTTCTTTGAACAGGCGCTGAAATATCAATTAAAAAAATAATTTACTTGTAGAACTCTGACGAGTAAAAGCATCACACCGAGTAAAGGACGGATGTTACGATTCTTCTATATTAACCGTATGCTATATGATTATAGTCGTGGCGTGAATTTTGCCATAAATACTGTTGGCAGCATGCATAGAGATTATTTTGATACATTTTCCGCAAGCTCGAACATCACCAAATTCCAGGACATACAACAGCTACTGTTTGCGGTTATGTGAACTTTAAAGTCACGGCAATCTTTGGTCAGCATTATGTAGTTCTACCATGACTACTACTGACTTGGCACGAAACCTATTTAGTGAGTGTTATCCACGACATCAGACCCACTCGTGACGTTGAACTTTCAGCGAGCGATCAGTTTAGCTATTGGAAATGGGAGACATAAACTAAACGCTTATTTTTAGCTCATGACTAAGCTTGTTATTCCTCTATGAGAATAGCTTAACCATGACTCTAAAATGTACTCAATACCCTGTGTATAATATATTTTGAAACAAATTTGCACTTCACTCCTCATCCAGTAGCTGGAAAAACACACAAGGGGGACAGTACAGACCTATAGACGTGATAGGTGTTTAATGTTCTGGCATGGCGCCATGTGGAACAATGTTCGAACATTTAGCTGTAAATCTGCCCGCAAAAGAGACTCGAACAATCACTGCTGTGTGTGAAGCCAGCGTCACGTTTCCATGCTTTGCAGAAGAACAGAGTACCCAAAGGATTTTATACAGAGTGTCATATCCTATGTACTTCCGTGTGCATGAAGCGAGGGACCCTGTTTAACAGTTAAAATGTGGTGCTTCAACGGGGGGGGGGGGGGGGGGGGACGCAATATTTAACTTTGCTGCAGAACTGCTGTATAGTGATACTCAAAGCAAACAGGGACAAAACTAACACAGAGTCATTCGAAAGGTTTGGAAGTCAAGGCCATTAGTATCAAGATATCTATGAACAAGTACCACTATTAGATTAATACATCTAACATTTTGAGAACAAATGAATACGATATACAGCCACCCACACGATTTTCACTCTTACGCTTTTTCGGATCCTTTTCGACCACAGTATGTAATTGTTTTTTTTTTTTAAATACAATATCAGTGTTGTTGGTTATAGCATTCATGCGAATTGTTTGTTAAACCATGTAAACGGTCCCTTAATTAGATGTATGAAACGGCATATATTTACTTATATGGGCATGAATTTATTTTGTCCAAGCTATTTGCTGCCCGAAGAAAAGTTTCAAACAACTGTAAAGATCTTTTTTTCCCCTAAATAACGAAATTAATACCAATCAAGTGCATACAATGTAAACACAAACATAGATGTAAACACGATCTTTATCAGAGCATGATATTAGCAAAGCTATGTTGAAATGTGAATGCAGCAAATAGTGTTCATGCTCAGGAGATATGGTATTTTTCTTTTCGGTAAATGTTGTGGAAGTGTAGGCACTGATTAATCAGTATGAGACCTAGCAATAGACCCTGCCATACAACGAACTTGCCAGAGTTTGTCGCCCTTTGTAAGAATTATCAACAAAAACAACAACACAAACAATAACAAGAGCAAGAAGAATGACAACAACACCAACAGCATCTCGTCTACTTTCCGACTTTTAATGGGATAGATACAGAAGCATTCTGAGAAGTGAGCAAACTCTTGAGCAGATAGGGTTAGTTTGCGCATGCCAACCGTGAAGACGGCAATCTGTGTTCGTCGACTGCGGAATCTTGCTCTAGATGATGGATGTCAAATCAGCCGGCAAGAGCTGCCGGAAAATTGTTTGTCAGTGATGTAAGGGTTGCCTACCAACACATGTACACCTTACAAATCCCTTGGACGTCTGGCCTAATGGGGTTTTAATGTCTTGTGGTATGATGCCTGGCCACTCGGTCGGGGCTGATGGCGGTGAGCATTTCTGGCGGCGACAAGCTGAAAGGTTTCGAGACATCAGGTTCAATTCCCCCTATTGGGTACACAATAATAATGTGACGGTTTGATGTTTGTGTTTGCGTCGCAAGGGCTTACCGCCACTGGCATGACAGGAAACCTCGATATATCGAGGAAAACCTGAAGTTGTCTGATGCATATACTGTGTTATTCCGATTGAGATGGTGGAAGGAGATTCTACCATTCATAACCCTCTGCCCAATTGAAAATCAGGAGTGGAGTGTGTCCATAACATCATAAAGGACTACATGAAATCCGTTTGGATAGAGAAATGTAGGTTTAGGCAAACACACATTACAGTGGGCAGCTCTTCCAATACGGACTTTAAGGTTATGTTGAAAAAAAAAAAACAACCAACAACAACAGACAAACAAACAGACGCTTTAATCATACACACAATAATCCAGACAATGCAATTTATTTGCAAGTAAGATCGCATAGGATAGCTCTTTTCAACTCCCTTCCCTCAGTCAAAAGTCAGTTTCTAGCCTGCTACGATGTTCTCTTGAAACAAAGATCAAATGACACACACATTCCACGGTGCCAATAAATTTTCTCACGAATCGAATACGGTGACCTTCGATGCAACTACCCGCATAGTTTAAGGTAGAGGACACGGGTTTTTACCCACTTCGACGTTGCGGAGGTGTCCTCATTAGGGTCAAGGACCAGTGCGTGGTTAGTGGAGCGGAACCGCCGGGATTCCCCTATTTATACTGTGAAACCATTTTCGGTCGGCAGAGTCGCGTTCTCGCAATCAGCTGTGACCGTACAGCTACTATCTTCGGTTTTTCTTGTCTTTGCAATAATTATTAGAAATGCAAACAAAGTGAAGACGCATGCGTTGAGTGACGTGTTTATGGTGTGGGAAGTTCACAACCAAGCATGTTGCCGTAAGTGATTCGTTTTATGATTCTCGGCACGTGCGGTCGAATCAGACTGAATTATTACGTAATTGTAGCCATCGATATCGACAACACTACCAATCAGGTGGTTGGCATTTATTTGATAGCGGCGTTTGGGTGTTGCAAAGAACTTTGCGGTGATACGGTTGCTCCAAATTCCAAAACTTTGCGGAAATTCAAATCTCATGCTGTTCAGAGGGTACGTGGTCACCGAGCTCCTTATCGAAACAACACCGGGAGATGTCAGAAATCCAGTAGAAATGTGTGTATCTCGATACGCGTGTCTGTTAGACTCAGGAGGTTTGCATGAGAAATTTTAGTTGGGGACTATGAATGATGTTATGTGGACATTTCTGTGGCAAGGGAAGTGAGGAAAACAAGCACATAGCTCAAAAAAGGCGCCTAGCACACACACTCGTGGGCGCACGTGTAATTTGCTCACACAGTTTAATGAATGCCCTCCGTATTTCGTTAAGACACCGGGCTGATACCGGACACTTCCCGGAGGACTTCCCGTTACTCTCCTCACCAGGCTGGCTGTTCTTCCCGGTAAATGTTACTCGGCTTTCTTCTCCAGATTTGTTCGGTGGAAAGAAAATATTGAGATTCACTGAAAAGTCCGCCGGGATTTACCGTCGTCCGGATTTCTCGACCCAAAGCAGGGCTAGCCTTCATTCTAGACTTACGAGAGCATGGAAGATCATCAGCCGTACAAAAAGTATTAAACTTCCAGGGATGCGAAATAACACTTCACCAATTTCAGACTACCGAATAAACCTGATGTGTTTCTGCACGCGTATATCATTGAAGTTCCTTATCACACCGCTCAATAAAGGTGTGTGTGTGTGTGTGTGTGTGTGTGTGTGTACCTGATATAATTAATAGAAATTATATGAAAGTTCCATTTTGCATATCCCTGCATGTAGATTTCCAACAAATCTTTTGAATGCTGCATGACAACATTATTTTCGGACAATTCTTGTTGCAGAAGTAGGGGAGGAGTAGTCTATTCCTTCCGCATCTATCATCACCTATTTTTAGAACAAAGTTTAACTTTTGTAGGTAAAAGTGTTGTATTTCCGACCAAACTTTGTTTTCTTCTCTAAATTTGCGACTGATTTTATTCCCTGGGTCACATGATACTTTTTAGATCGTAATGTGGTTGCACTTATCACAATTTCATTAAGTGGTGCTTTACTCTATCAAACAGTGATTGCTTTGGCACTATGAAAATAGTGAAAGTTGAGAAGATAAGGAAGTTATCGTATATGGCGACGAAATGATTGTTGTATCAAGTAAAATTCGCCTAGCATGAGATGTAGGCCTAGGTATCAAATTTCCAATTATCTCATGAACTTGGACTTCAGAGACGACTGTAGAAAAAGGCTAGGCCAAGACAAACGCGCATGTCAATAACAGCGTCTGAAAGGGGCATTTCATGGGCTGGATCCCATGGGATTCGCCCTGTCTGACCCAAATGTCATTGTTCCCGCCTTTTAGAGGTATCGAGTTCGTAATTCGAGAAGATAGACAGAGCAGCGAAGGAGAAGCAATGCCTTAAGAACTTAAGCTCTTAATTGTACGCATTCCTCCGTTTGTGTGTGCATGAATGTTTGCAGAAATGCCAAACCCCACCCCAATCCTTCTTCATACAATCTTTTAATGCTGGAAGCACTTTGAGTGGTAAACAGAGCGTGGAATTCTTGATATTTTTGGGGCTGGTGTTGCCGATTTGATAACATTAAAGTTGACCTTCATATTGGCAACGCCGCGGAAGTGAACGTTTGATCAGAACAGTTTGTGATGGTTGTGAGAGGTGGATAGCTCCTTCTTGATTGAAATGGTATCCATCGATTTCTGACCCTCTTGATGTTGCAGCGCAACTACCCTACAGGGATGTAAGTCACAGAAATTAAAGACATCCACACAAAAACGAAAACAAAAACATTTTCAAGATGGCATAATTATTCATTTCATCGATTTGAAATAAGATTGGTCCTTATGACGTCGGGCGTAAACACGAAACTGAAAAGTGGACGCGATTGCTTCGACATATATTATTTAGTGTAAATGTCTCTTTATCAATGTGATCAATTACACTACAAACTGTAAGTAACAAATTTATTATGATGGACGTTATTATTACTGCTACTATACAACTGTTTGACAATATACGGATATATTGTAATCTTAGATATACTAAGCAAAAAGCAAGGTTATGTCGATGTAAAAAAAAAAGAAGTAGATTCGTTGACAGTTTTTAAGGCTTTCTCCAAACTCCAAGTCGTGTAATTTTTTTTTTTTTTTTAAGATTGGGTTTTTCAGAGCCAAACATTGTGACAAGATGCAATCTAAAAAAGATTATACAAGGAATAAGCGCTTTTGATGGGGGAGAAGAAGAAAGTGTAGTTATTGATTATTGAGCAGAACCGTTAATTGTCATGTATCCTATACCCGTACCGATGTTTTCTTGATATTCGCATTTCATCGATGGTATATAGGACATACTAGAGGAGATATTGAGCTGTCGCGTAGACTCGAGTGAATTCGAGTGGCAGCTCCTTGAAACTTATCCGGTGAACGAAAGTTTACCTAGAGACTTGAAATCAAACTCGCAGCTGGAATGTTTGTGACGATGATGATTACGATGGCTTGTTCTCGAGCACTCTCATTTTTCTGTAACTTGAGCATGATTTTGCTCTTAACTGAAAGTAACAATTCTCGCATGTAGATATCACAGCGCAAAATGAGCAAGAAACCCGGGAGACAGCCCCTTGGAATCTTTGCTTCTTGCCCACCCCAATCCCTCTTGCTGCAAAATCTCACCGCTCAAGAAGAAATTTAGTAGAATATCTAGGACGCCGCCAAACCGTAAGTTCAACTTCTTCGCACACTCTAAGCGACTTGAAAATAAATGGCAGCCTATAAGTTCAAAAGTTTTCAAATTATGTTGAATTTATGGGCTATACATAAGTATACAATCATATACTTCACACATGCGCAATAATGCTAAGGTATGTGTCAAAATATTTTCCTCTTATCTATCTTAACTCTCTGAACGAACATTTCATCTGAGACTGTGTTAGAGTATTGCAGTAATACCCTAAAACATAAACCATTCGATATCTACCACTCTACTTTCCATTGTAATAAGGATTAGAAACCGTATTGTACGACACAATCCGTCATGTACGAGGTCATGGTCGTATACGCTGCAGCGTTCAGTTTGGACAGTTCAAATTTACAACCTCTTGTTCAAGGGGATTTACTGATATTGTTTTGGGGACAGTGTGTCAGAAAAACAGGTTTCCAGGACTTCCAGTTGAGTCATGTTTTTTTCCCCCGGTATACTCAAGTACAAGGCGGCGGGAGGGGTGGAGAGGTGGGGAGGAGGAGGTACACTGCCATCTTGAAGTGAGCGCTGAATGATCATGGGCACGCTTCGCTGCCTCCTCGTGAAATTGCTCCTAAGTGTCATGGCTTATTGCATTACCATCGGGATGTTAAGTTCCATGGACGCGCGAAGAAGTAGACGTGTGAAGAGAAGGAGGAGGAGGCTGAAGATAGAGTGGAGACGCTTTAAGAACTATACGTGTAATAGTTATTCTATAGTACATGTAGGTTTTGAAGACTTTACAACGACGCCATCTTTGTGCTGGTCTTTCGCGCTCCTAAGCGTGAACCAAAAAGTGTCAAAAAAAAAAAAAACAACCTCTGAGTGGAACCGCAGCTTGACGAGGAAAACCTCTTTTATGATTCGTGTGTTTCTTTTGTTGTTTTGTTCTTTCCTTTCATATTTCCATAGGCCCATTCGACGCAAGTACTCAAGACTTATACAATGTCGGTGGTTATAAATGGTAAATCTACTTGAAAAAAAAAAAACCATAAAAAGTAGGCCTATATCCAGACGACAGTTCTCCACCCTTGCCCAACACAGGTTAGGCTTATATTGCGTTGTGACCATGACGGTGACACATTATTCTAATACAAGTTGTTTCAATATCTAAGTACACCTATGAGATGACTTCAGTAGTAGGCTTGCGGAAAGAGAAGAATCAGTCAAAGGCCTAAATAAAAACTAGACACTCTATATTATAAATCTACAAGCAACATTTTCTGAAATTTTTTTTATTCATTTTTTTTTATTCTTAAGAAATAGGGCCTATTGGGGAACGTCCCTATCACTTTCGCGTTCACATATGCACAACGTCTCATGTAGCCCCGGGTTATTTTGTAGGAAATGTAGGTACAAAATATTTCATGACTGTGGCCAGAATTTCTGCGAATTTCAGACTAGAAAGGAAAGGAATTGTATGACGTCACTTTCACTGGTATTTGATCATTTATTCAGGGACAGAGCTTACAGTATATCGCTTTGAACTCGTTTTGAAACATCCGTCGTATCTGTGTACAGGGTCATTCAAGCAGGAAACGTGCTACTTGTTTTACCTTGGCAAACGTACTTTAATTTTATTTTTCAGATCTTTGGTGTGGAGACAATGTTATTTGGCAATCGTACTATATACATGCTAAAAGCGAATAATGATTGATTTAGGAATGCTTGTGAAAATGAGCATTCTAACCAAAAAAATGCATTGCGACCTGGCAGACTTTAGCCAACATCTTTGGCAAGTGGACCTTGTAATTCGTGTAAATCCTACTGTAGGATTCCGCGCTCAGCTTTGTTTGTTTGTTTGTTTGTTTGTTTGTTTGTTTGTTTGTTTTTGTTGTTGATAGAAGTCGGAGCGATTATTTGGAGTCACGGTTTAAGCCCATATGATACAAGTACTTCCCGGTTTCATTCCTCTGAAAAAGGTCACTCAGCTATGATGTTTCCTGTACTCAACTGCATCGTTTGCAGAGGAAGTCAATATCTCGCGACAAATCCTCGAATTATTGCCCAAACTTTCTTCATGATCTCGCTCTTTTGCGTGTCGTTTCCCTCCGCATGCGTTCATTTCGCGAGATCAGATTTTCGCGCTCGAAAACGAGGTCACCAAATTTACCCGGCCCAGACTAGAGCGAGTTTACTTTTTTCTTGTCCACATTGCGATGTAAGAATCGCGCCAATAACACCGACATTTTTGCGTGTTAGAGTACATGTTGGCTACCGTCCAGACTGCTGGCAATAATTACTGGTCAGATGAGAGGATTAGGAATAGGAAGAGACCAATCACTTCCTTTACATCAACATTTTCTACATCCAAACTGTTTTTTGACG
The DNA here is from genome assembly GCF_040938485.1 of Diadema antillarum. Lineage (NCBI taxonomy): Eukaryota > Metazoa > Echinodermata > Echinoidea > Diadematoida > Diadematidae > Diadema > Diadema antillarum. The sequence continues at coordinate 129,398 of NW_027272550.1, read as the reverse complement.
TAAAATTATTTTGTCGTCACACGGAGTTATGGTTGTCTCCTTCAATGATTGTGACGAGAAATTAATGTTCGTCGAGACAACAATTATGCAGCGCAGCAAAGGGTGTTTTGACTTGCCCTGGCACCTTTTCATTTCATTAATGACAGATCCATGAATTTAACTGGAGCATAATCCAAGAGTTTGAAATAATTACAGATCACTCTGTGGACCAGTCCTGCGGATAGTGTATATCAGCCTACAAAAGAAATTTAAACGAAAGGCCGTTTTAGCGGCGCTATGACACATGGATATTTAGAGTATGTAGAGTGTACAGTGTGGAGCTGTGTACGTCCATTCTGTCCGTTTCTAACGCCATCTTGAAAGTGTAGCCCCTCTGGCCTGTCAGAACTCGACTCGGGATGTAGACTTGAGCAGGAAATGGTCGCCCGCTATGGAAAGATCGAGTCATTTTAATAAGATCGGCACACTCTTCATATATATATAGGGAGGACGATTGCCGCGTACTCTTGCTATACTAACCACTGTTAGCAGTGTCTTCAGTTGTGAGCTAGTTGGGAGTTGGCTCATATGCACATTGGTACAAATTTCATTTCTTTTTTGTAAGCTGATTATACCTATAATAGGCATTTCACTCGTTTCAATCGTTTTCAAAGCGGCATAATACGTAAACTTGTCAAACGTGGCGGTTCACGGAATTCATTAATCATTTTTTTTTTCTCTCAAACAAAGAATGAGCTTACATTGACGTGGAGACCCGAATGGTCCATCAATTGACACTTCGGGAAGCGTCCATTTCATTCACTGATGCATTTAAAAACCAACATGCCTGTTGGTACAAATGACCTTTTTTTCTGCTCATGCGCAAAGTGGAATTCCAAACTGGCTTACAGGCTACGCGATTAATTGTGGTTATCCGTGGTTATCCGATGTGATCATCCGCAAATGTCTTTACATGTCACCTTTTTGATGGCTGTCGATGTGTCAACAATATCATCAATAATGAACTGGACAAGATGAAAGGAAAACGGAAATGGGAAAAAAGAGAAATTTAGACAGTACTTGATATCATACCTCATAACTAGCGTCTGTTTGCCGTGCTCAAAAGAGGAATGAATCGAGTCATGTTAATGAACTTTATTGCAAGGGATCTTAAAAGGATCTTAAAGAGATGTTATAGTTTTTGGTTGAGATGGGATTCAGGTTTTTTAACTTTTTGTGAGATAATTAGTGGAGCTGTATAGTGATGGAAAGATCACTTAACAGTGGCTTAAGTGATAAAGATTTGTGTCTCGTCAATGTCGGTTCATGTTGCGTCATGTTCCCTGCCTTTCTGCCTGTCTTTCGGGCAGACGGGACTCAGTTTGATTATAGTGAAGAGTCGGCAAACATTTGATGCACGCCCTCCGCCTCCCCCTACATACGGAGACAGGACAACATTGATATCTGTGTAGAAGTCGAGGAGGGGTGTCGACTCGCTGCTCCTTTTCAGGAAATTCTACTTAAGGTCAAGGATCTAATGTCGATATCTGAGGATAAATGCGTGCGTGCAATGAGAGTTTTCAGATCCCTCTGTGCTAGTTTGAGCCTCCAGCCGCGGCCTGTTTTTTATGTGTGTGCATGTAGATACCTAGCAGGCACAACTTCCAAGACACACGAAAAGGAGCGTACAATCCATGAATGTTACCGATGAACGGGTTATCTGGAACAGACATCTCTTTAAGATACATTCTCCTCCTCAAGATGTCCACTGCACCATCAAGCCTGATGTTCACGAAACGCGCATATTGTTCCACGAGGTTGCATGAAAAAGCGGAAGGCCCATACTTACATTATTCACAATAAAGAAGAGTGATTGTCGGCATGTGTCCTGTACGCAAACCCATGGAAGCCTGTACGATAATGTTTATTTCCGTAATTCGTGTATCGCAAGCAAAATATCGTTTGTTCTTAATGCTGATATTGCTTCCCTTAAATGCCCAGGGCTTGCCTCAGTTTTACGACGGCGAAGTAGGCATTATCCCTTCCATTCCACAATATAACAGTATAAGATAGAGACACATTGGCATGTATGTAGCTTACCCCCCCCCCCCTTATCTTCGACGGAAAGAACTATACACGTCTCCCCAGCCCCTTCTTGCCAATTTCATTCTCTCTTGATTCCCGCTGGCCCATGAATGTCTTCTCCTCGTCTATGTTTGGGAACGACCAATTACGGGGATACAAGCAGCAAGGAACGCACTGTTTTCGTGTCTCGAGAAAAGTCGTTCAGGCTTACCGTAGAATCTGGCCTCAGGATTTCACCTGGCCGGTTGGATTTGTGTCCTGTCTTAACCCTTCAAACCTCGACACAAAGCTTCCCATGTTTGTCCGTTCTAGATCCGTAGTACTACTCGTTTGGAGGTGATTTTAGTGCTTACCGAGAGTGCGGAAGGTCTTACCAGGGAGGCGGACTTCCACCTCCCTGGTCTTACACCTTCCCGTGCATGTAGAAGTAAACGAGATAAGATGTCTTTGTTGGTGCCTATAAAACGTCTTTACTCGCAATACCGGTAGGAATTATGTGGTTACTCATTTTCCGTGTAATATTGATCTCGTTGTGGCAAAAAGTTTGGTTTATTTTTTCCCTCGAGTCCAATATGAGTCCCTATTTACACACACAAGCACACACAAATCTCAATCTGTTCCCGTCTAGCATTTGGTCATGTACACATTAGTGGGAGAAATTTGAAGCGATTGCAATATCGTCGCCTCATGTTCCTTGCCCATGAGCAATAAGGTCTCGACCTTTGCACAGTTTCGTGAAAGCACGTGAAATGTTAACACTCCTTTGAACTCTCTTAAACTTGATCAAACCGTCTGCCATTTTATTCCACTTTATCTATCAAAGTCAACTTTAGCATAGACTCGCATTTCCTTCTAAGGGGGTCATTGTTGTTTATCGTTTGTCTTCCCATCCGACTATCAGACAATATTTCCACTCGCTGACAGGCTGCTTCTTTAGCATCTCAAGCCGTCTGTATCTCCTGTGTGTCAATCTGACCCTCATCTTACGACCCCTGTCTCCCTTGTCGTCGAAACAGCTCCTTTAATCTCGGCGGCTCATCTCCCGCGGAGATCGCTCGTCTCGCGCCGACGTCATGGCGTGCCAAAGTCGGTGGTCGCTGACCTCGAGTCATCGCGATGTCTTTAAGAAAATGTCAAGCGTGGATGTCATTGACACGGAGTAATTGAGGAGGGCATTGTCACAGAATTTGGCACGGGTTCGATCGCTCTCAAAGCTGAGAATACCGAGTTATCTCGTCGTGTCTGGATTTAATCAGATGACATCAAATCCTTTGCCTGCCTGTACAAGTGAGACTTGGGGAAGTGAATATCTGAAGGAAAATCTTGAATTCAATGCCAAAAAATCCCACTGCCTTCCTTACATGCATTGAGAAAGAGATGCAAATGCCGAATTGTAATGAAGAATATATAACGAATAACAATATTGTATGATTGAATAGGAAACATTAATGTATCTTGGAAGACATCGGTTGAAGCGCTGAATTGAAACAAAGATGGAAATAATGCAAATTGATTTATCTAAGGTCTTAAGAGAAATAGACTTCTGTTGTAATAGAGAAGATAAGTAACTTATAATATTGAATAGAAGTAAAAACAGGAGAGAAGACTTAGAAATGAAATGAATTGGGTTTGAGGATAAGAAACAGGCAAGAGTATATGGCATCACATTTTTGACTTTTTCTTGATTTTCTCTATAGTTTTAATAATTGCAAACTGTGCAATCAATTTGATTAGTGTTCCTGCTTAGGTTCAATCTTCTCTAAGAACTCAGAGGGGAGAAGTAAGAAGGAACAAAAAAAAAATGTCTGTGTGAAAAACAGGGAGAAAATGGGCATTTCAAGGTGAGCGACGATGTAGCCCGGGGATAACCTAAAAGGAACGACGGGAAGGACCGGTGATTGATTCAAGCAAAAGGCACAAAAATCGACACCGACGCAAACAGAGGCCTCGCCGAAAACCGCCCCCATCGTTCTCTCAAGCGCGCAATCAATTTAATTATAATTCAGAGATCGTCATTCTTCTTAAGCAAAGATTACCCTGTGCGTATAAAAAGTCCCTTTGTGTGGACCATCTATTTTTTAAAATAAGGCAATCTAGCTGAGTGAAAATTGTATTAATTGGAATGAAGTAATCAATTAACTACTCGACCTTTGCATCTTTGATGGAATCGTCGATTAATCATATCCTTCTACATCAATATGATATTGGCGTGACTGCATAACCCACGGCACGTTATTGCAATCAGTCAGCAAGGCTTCGAGGCCATGGGTACCGAATGGATGCTGTTACGGTATCGGAATTGAATACCGAACCCCTGACCCTCCCCTCCCTCCCCCCCCCCCCCCCCCCCCAAAAAAAAAAAAAAAAAAAAAAAAAAAAACTACCAAAATACACAAAAAAGCAAAAACGAAATTGCAGGGAGATTTCATTGCCATGTTAAATTGTGATATTCACAACCCCCTGGATAGATACAACTGTCGAAGATCACTCTCAATAATGGAAGCATTCGGAATAGTTTAATCGTCTCCTCGAATAAACACAGAAAATAACCAAACAAACAAACAAACAAACCGGACAGGATGATCAAACCCAGATCTCTGCCTAACAGAGCATTATGAGGATACAGAATTCCTCGACATTCGCTGTTTTCATTTCAGTCCAAAACCCATTTATTGGACAAGATCTGCTTGTGCAGGGTAGCTTTTTCATCCTCCAATTTGTTCCCTCTCATCTTCCTTTCTCTCCATCCCCCTTCTCTGTCTTTCTCTGCTACCCCTCTCTCCTTCTCTTCTTTTCTGCCTCATTTCTTCGCTTATTTCGTCTTTTAACATTCGCAAGGTTTACCCGTGTGATGATTTTGTCTCATGTGTGTTATTTTGAAAAAAAAAACCAAACACCCATTTTCATGCATTAATTTGACACATTGTCGATTTGACTTCGATCTGTTATCGCTCGTGGGAACATCACGTGCCGAATCATTCTCTAATAATTAGATCAAATTTGTCCTATTTCCCATACAGCAGATATAATGTCAACTCATGGAACATAGAGCAATTATAAACTTTGATAACTGTTAGTGTGTTAAATTTTAATGATGATATCAGGTTACTTGTGGGATACAGGGAGGTAGGCACAGTTTGAGAAAATCGAGCTGCTGAATCACATTCTTTTTTTGACATACAATACATTTTTTTTTCAAATCATACCATGTATACAAAAGTTATCTAAAATTCTGCATAAATGTCAAAAAAAAGCTGTCTTGATCAACCTGATCAAATTAATCAATAGGGCCTATCTGCTTCATTACACAAACTGCTCACTTGAGAATACAGCATTTCACCAAAATCTGCAGTAAACTAAAATCTCATAATCAAATTAATCGAACGAAATTCGTATTTTTTATAACCTACCACACACACACACACACCACACACATACACACACACGCGCAAACATAAACACAAACACAAACACAATCTTGAAACATTTAAAACTTTTCATCGGCCCGCCTTTCCAACCTTGAGTTCCCTTTTCATATAACATCTGTCTTTATGTAACCCAGCCACGTGTGCATGTTCTTATGAAATAATGAATGAACTTAAACAACAATGCCCTTGCATTTGTCAATGTAGCTATAGCAAGACAACACTCTTTAATGTTGTTTTTCTTATATTTATGCTCTTAAATATTGTCTTCCTGTCATCTGACTCTTGCCTTTACAGTATATACCGGTCAGAATGATTCTCTTGGATTGCTTGTTGCTTCTTTCGATAGGCTATTTTTGCTCAAGGTTTCTGAGTATGTCAGGAAGGAGGAGGACACGAATGGCCTCAAGGCGATTTCGTTTCTTATCATTGTAATCGATTAAAGAGATGAAGAAGAGCGATGAGGACAAGTGTTTATTTATTTTTATTTATTTATTTATTTATTTATTTATTTATTTATTTATTTATTTATTTATTTATTTATTTATTTATTTATTTATTTTGCAAAATGTACACCTTTCGGATGTTATTCGTCTATTCAAACGCATTGATTAGTAAGTTTTGTGCGTACAGCTGTGTTATATAGTGCTGTATTACACTATGCCGAAACAGTATTTCGTGACCAAAAATGACTAATTAGGCTTTCGAAAAGGTTAATTACTGCAATTATATTAAACCTTCATCAGATTTAGAAATACTACGAGAACAGACACATTAACGTGCATGAGCAGAAAACCTGCTTTTTTTTTTTCTAGAGAAGTCTCTCAGTGCTCACAGTAGCGTCAGATACCTCATCGACCTCTTTATCTTCAGAAAAAAAAAAGCAAAACCAAACTTGAGTTGACAAAACTTCCAGCTGTGCAGGCGCATGACAAACTATTAAAAAAAAAATAACAATGAACATACTATAGGCAATCGGTTACAGTGTAAGTGACTAAGCATTTATGCTGCCTAATCCACCTTGAACATTACATTTCGAAATGGTTATCTGGTATAGGTCATATCGCAGTTTGCATCGCTTCAGGTCGACTTGAAACTAAGACAGACAGATAACTATCACAAACTGATATACAAATAATTAAAGTGCCCTCTTGAATGATAAAGAAGACCATGAAATCTACATGTCTATATGTAAGAAAAAATAACTACACGAAAGCATTAGCTACGCAGATTATCATTCTATATGACGAAAGTTCGCAAGTAGTTGGCGAAGGTGCTTCAAACAATACTGTGGATTACATGTTAGCATGCAACTCCTATTAAGAATTGCATGGTTCAATATACACTCAGCAAAAAAAAAAGAAAAGAAAGTAAACACTTTTTTGAGGTCATATTTTTGTAGAAGATTTTGATGAAAATCAATGTCTTATATACGAAATTAAAGGTAATTTAATTGGCTATTAAGCAAATAGGTTAATTAAACAGAAAACTTTACGCATGAGTGAGCACATTCGTTTATGTCGTCCAAGGCACAAAATTAAAAATTGCAAAAATTGACATATCAAATTTCATTTGCAAATGCCCTTCACGATAACACTGACAACAAAAGACCAGACTAACACAATTAGAGACATGGATGAAATAGCAAAAATAAGTTTTCGTTCTCTTTATCTTTGTATAACCTCTAAAAAAAAAGCAAAGTGGGAAACTAAAGGGGAAAAAAGAATTGTCTGTCAAGTCAAACTTTACATGACATAGGGAAAAATAAGCATAAAGATGATTCAATGAGCAGAATTTCTTTATTCATTTCTGTTAATGTAGTGATTTAAGAATGCATGAGACATATTCAAAAGCCACACATTACTTACAATTTCCTAATTCGAAAAAAGTTCAAATTTCTATCAATTTATGCTAATTATTAGTTCTTTTCTTGTTTCATTTGAATTTAGATTTGACAAAAGATTCTTAATTTACCTGCATTATTTCTATCTTTTATTGATCATTTTGGCTTTAAAGATATCATAGAGATCAATGGTTTATTTTTGCAACTTGATTCATGTTTCGTTTTGTGTGTGTGTGTGTGTGTGTGAAATTTGTTGTTTGTTCTTATCGTCTATGGGAAAGCGCATACGCTTGAATGACAACTTGCTCAGTTTTGCAATTTTTACTTTTGTGCCCTGGAAGAGAAAAACAAAGGTGTTCACTCGTGCATAAAATTTCCCTTTTTGTTGACCTACCAGGTTGATAGCCAATTAAATTACCTTTGATATGGTGTATAATACATTAGCTTTCAGCCAAATATTCTATGAGAAATCTAAACTTGAAAAAGCGTTTACTTTCTTTTTTTGCTGAGTGTATTTCTACATTCGAGCTTGTCATAATTGCCAGGACTTCATGTGTTCACGTGAAACACTACCTAGCTGCATATACGAATTTATGTGGTCGTCCTTTTCCTGAGGGCTAAAAGTAAAGCGAAAAAAAAAACAACAACAACCAACAACACCTCAGCACGACAACAGAAAAGCTTGTATGTTGGTTGTTCCACTGTTCTTTTGTCCGCCCACTGATAGAGGAAAAAATAAGAAAATAAAAAGGTGGCAGTTATCTAGTCTCTTCTAACAGTTAGACGCATTGTCCCCCTGCAAATATACATGCAGTCGTTGTCTATTCTTCGTCCAATTCATTTCGATGAAAGCGAGTCGCGGTTTCCATGGAAACACACCGCTTTCTTATTGCCGGCGCCGCAGAGAACAGCGAATCGTACCACGATACATGCTTTGCCACTCCAATATCTCTCAATTACCGCCGACTGCCTCGGAATTAGATCGTGAGAGTGGCGAAGTTAAAGCTCGTTACACTCGGCCAGTTTTGCCCTCCGCAATCATCACCCTCCTGTTCCATAGAATGGGAGAAGCAAGCGATAGCTCACACTTTGCCAGTAGATCCCCCCCTTTTTTTTTGGGGGGGGGGGGGGGTAGATATTCACACCACAGCCCAGGGGATTCAAGTTTCACTGCCAGTGAAGCCAACGTACTCACAAATGAATCTTTGTTCATAATTTTTCGCCTTAAAACACTCTCACTATGCAGAACCAAATATTGTAAGCGCTTACATCAGATTTCACGTGGCAGTAAAGATGGCAAAGAACATTAGTGAATCTCCTTTTGTTTTTCTGGTTACTTAACAGTAATAAGACATGAGAGAGTTTGTTTTTCTCATGAGAATTTATAATGATAATAGCAGGTCCATGTGGTACAACAGTGCCAACTGTTATGGATAGGCTTCCGTTCGTGAATTAGAAATTAGAAAGGTTCTCCGTGTTATTGTTACAATTGGTGTCATAGTTATCTTTATTGCCATTATTATTATCAGCTCCAAAGCATCATGTAGATAAAGTATGTTTATGATACATAACGATTTGATTTGATTTGATTTATTGTTTTCTGCGAAGAAAACGCAGATACCAGTGAAATCAAATCAAATCAAATCAAATCAAACGCAGAGCGTGATCATACAGCCTTGATGCCTTGTATGTTTTTCACTTCTCTAACTTTTGCTGTTAATAAATAACACGCAAACACAGTCAGTAGCCAGACAGACAGACAGACACACAGACACAGACACACACACACACACACACACACACACACACACTCCTTTTCTCAAACATAAACACATGATTATAGTACGCTGCTGTAGATGCTTCCTATACTTGTACAACGAGACAGCGAAAGTGACTTGGGAACTCTAGGTGCACATTATTTTTATAGTCTGACTGTTGTGTGTATACCATAAGAGAGGAAAATGTGTTAGTGCACATTATGCAGGGATATGGGATATATTTAGTTGATTCATCGAGGTTAACAAGGACAATCCACCCCTGTCAATCTATGCCTATCATATAAGTCACCAGCTTAGGGTGTAATCCAGGCGGTTGGGTGTTATTATTAACAATCACGAAATTAGGATCATCTTGAAACTAGACTCGGAAAACACTATCACACATTGTGAGATGGGCTTGTAATTCTATCGGGGCTGATATGTCCGCTTTGATGCGTGCTGTTTTTGCTAAGTATTAGGATTGTTTCTCTCCTGTTATTAGAGGAATGAAGCGAGATATTGTCATCAATTAGTATCTGTGGTTTTTACGTTTGAGAGCGAAACGTGAGAAATGAAATCTCGGGTGTGGGCATGTTTAGCTGGAAGCATCGCGCTGGTATATGAGTCTACGCTGTTATGTTCCTTTGTAAGAGAGCGCGACACCTATACTATTGGTCTGTTTTGACTGCCGTTGCACTGCAATGGTGCGGAGGCTCGCCGACACAGTTATGTCGAAGCACTCAAGAATTTCACCCCTCCTGAACCCTCTCTGCTCTTGCGAGAGGATGTTGTCTCGAAGCGTCAAGTCAAATTGCCTCTCCTTTCAACGGATCATGGCTGCTCCATGGTTAGATCTCATTCTGCGGTTCTCACACATTCCTTCTCAAACGATTGCCCCCTCGAATTCGTCTTGCTTTTTTCTTCCACTTTCCTTTCTTTTTATTTTCAGTTTGCAACTATTACATTGTATATCTTATATGCCCAACTGTCTTTCCGAATGTCCCTCTCAGCATCGCCATGATACAGCGTCTCATCCGTTGCCATGGAAACAGGGATGGTGGTCGTTTCAAATTTTCGTCCTCATTCTCATTTTCTTATCAAGGGTCCTGTCTCATTGTCAACATGCCTTTTCTTTTTTCTTTTGTTTCTTTATTTTTCCTTTTGTTTCATTTTCCTTAGTTCGTTGCTATTCTAATCATTTATGGATTACATGTATTTCGACGACGATGCCTCACTCTCCCATACGTCCTGAATGTCGCCATCTCTAACCGCTTTTGTTTAGGGTATTTTCATTCTATTCCCTACCCATGTTTACAGATGTGTTTCCCTGCATCTCCCTTTACGTCTAGATTTACGATATTTCGCAAGCAATTATGAATCTCTCTCCCTCTCCGAAGGTTGTGCTTACATTTTTTTCTTTCTTTCTGTGAAGATACTTTGCGGTTAGACATATTCCTTCAACTCAAAGTTTTATGGGTATTCAGTCCAATTATATAGGCGTGGGTTCACTATTAAATGCAGAAATATTATGATAGGAGTGATTTTTGTTTCTTTTTTTTCGAAATGGTTAAAACACGTGCCGGCATCACTTGATATAAAAGCTGGATGTGGTTAATTCCCCTTGCAAGGGGGGACAATAAATGAGTATGTACATTGTCTTTAATATGATAATAGTAATATATTCTCGAGTTAGGTGTGTGATGTCGAACACCAGCTGATCGATGGTTCCTCTCTTCCCTTTTCCTTTCCACGTTCCGCTTTCTGAAGAGCTACACTATTGCTATACTTCCCTTGTCTACCACAATCGTACTTTCCCTCCACACACTCTTCTAGGGTTAGGCCTTATATTCTTTTCCATCCTCTGTAGCCAGCGAGGGAAAAATGGCCCACCTTCGTCCGCCTCGTCTGCCTCGGCGTTGATGGATGACTTTGTCGATAGCCAGATGAAGGAATGTACGTGACAGAATGCCGCTGTGTTGTTATGATTGTCGTCACCTGACCCGGTTGACACCTGTTCATGTTACCAGTCACGTGATCCTCTCTGTATACACCTGCGAGACATAGGGCTCTTTCTTTCCCACGGTGTTATATCGTCACATGAGAATTGAGAGTAAAACTAGTCGCTCGCGCATTTAGACGTGTGTTACAGATTCTAGCCGTTTCCTTCAAAGTATTCGCCACTGCGACTTTCAAGGCATTTGCTAATGAAGAAATGACGTCGGTTTTTTGTTTCGTTTGTTTGTTTCAGTTTGTTTCAGCAAACAGTTTGATAACAGATACCGTCATCAGTCACTCTTCGTCTTAAAGAAGGAGGGTTGGATGTTAGAGCTACGAGCGCTAAGTGATTTTGGTCATTGGTTGAAAGTATGCATTGGCCGTAAATGTCTCAGGTTCGAATCCTTGCATGGTGAATAAAGTAGATTGTATTCTCATGCTGTAGTATATAGTATCATTCACGCTTTTTCCGTTCTTGGTGTTTTTGCTTCAAGGCAATGTGTGAGAAAAGCGATGAAATTTGCATGCTATACTGATGCATTTTCATTTTTTTATTCACTTTTATGTTTATTCAATTAATTACTAATGTATGTATTTATTTATTTATTTATTTATTTATCTATTTATTTATTTATTCATTTATTTATTTATTTATTATTCATTTATTTATCTATAATCTACACATTTATTTGTGTAGACCTATATGTGAATGTACGTATTATGTACAGTATGTCCATGTATGCAAGTATGTATGTGTGTATGTATTTGTTTTTTTTTACGCATCGATTAATCATTTGTTTGTTTATTCATTGACTGTTTATTTATTTATTCATTTATTTACTCATTTATCTATTCATTCATTCATTTATTCTTGGCAGAAGCAGAATACAGGAATATTGGTGTGTGGACTGAATGCAGTCTTGCCAGTCTCCCTTCCCATTATCCATGTATGTCATTTTCAATTTCTGTTAATGCATTTCCTGTTTACACGAAATGTATAGGGTTTGACTTATTGCTGGTCATCTGTTAGGAGTCCAGACGATGACATTTATAGAGAATCATATCGAACGTCTGATGTCATTTAGAGGAACTGAGATTAGCGCAACATACCGTCATGAAAAGTGCTGTTAGCCGTGAAAAGAAATGGACCATATATAATACGATTATTAGTGTAATTGGAATTTGTCATGTTATCTTGTGATATACGTCAAAGTTTTATGTCTGTTTTGAACAGTTTTCGGAGATGTTTTTCTGCGGATACTGTCCAAAACAGCTTTGTCTCAGTTTTCGAAGTATCAGAGGGGAAAGTCGGTTTCTGTATTTACGACAATATTGACTTCGATGTGCGCTAAATGGAGTTTGTCATCTGTGCTTTAAATTCTAATCTGGGCTTTAATGTCCGCAACATTTTGAATGCGGTTATCGATGGACCTGTAGTACAAAACAACTTCGTTACTCTTTTCAAAAGATATGGGGATGTGGACGCATTCTTTACAGTGGGATGGATTTATGAAAAAAAAAATATGAAGAAGAAAGTAAGACGAGTTCATGTAAACTAGTTGTTGTTGCTTGATGTATATGAAGAGACCCGATGGTCCCGGAGTCGTTTACCGCGTCTGTTCTTGTCATGATTATCGACCTTTGAAGGGTAAGCATGCTATCTGGGACAGATATTAAAGTAGTCAATATTAGATCAGCAGTAGTCTTCCTACCACCGCGCCGCGCCCACTCGCCGCCTTGCTTGCTGCTCGTCGTACTCTCGCCCAGTCAACGCATACGCCACCGACCTAGCGCCGCGACTTTGATCCGCAGCAAGCCATCGACGGCGTATGTCATCATCTTCCATGTAACGAGCACCCCACGATCCCATTTTGGCGAGACTGTCATTGCGCGACCGATCGTTTGACCCATATGTACACGGAGAACAACATGTCATTTTTTTTTATTTACTTTGTTCCTCCTCTCGGTAACTGTTTAGAGCCCCCCGTCATTCTGACATGGCAATTTCGATCCTGGCCTCGCTGGCAATCGACTAGACTGAGATCAGGATTTTTCTCTGAGGCATTTCTGGATCCATCACGAAAGAGCGCGAAATGAAGTTGCCGAAATGTGACGTAGCTGCAGCGCCGGCCAGTGTGATCTGGTATCAGAAACCTGCCTCTAAAATATAGAATTAGAACAGAAGGATTTGATGAGTATCCTTGAAGAATGAAATTGGAGCTGATACAGGGTAGAGATGATCTGTAATTATCACATGCTCGAAAGTGTTTTTTGGGGGACTGTCACTGTTACAGTGTAGCACCATTAATGATAGAGCAGGTGATATACATAAACTGCAATATCTACAACCAAACACTGATGCAGATTTTTTTTTGTATTTTTTTTCTACATTTTCAGGCTTGTTGCATCACAAAATAAAATTAATTTCCACATGGTCGTGCCCAAATTTAGAAATTTTGAACGTCTGAAAGTTTGAAAATCGCAAACTCACCAAGAAGAATTTCTCACTGGGTTGCCACAATAAACGTTTTTTTTTTTTTTTTTTTTTTTAAATTAATGGGGAAAAAAATCACAAGCAAAGTTTCTGTTAGGTCCATGGTCACACTGACAACACGAATCGGCCATTTTCCAACGAGTTTTCTATATATGATATATAAATGTATGTATATATTTTCTCGTCACTGATCTAGGATCCTTAAAGGGGAAGGCTAGTAACTTGTCAGTGGGAATCAGTGGAAATGCTTGGAGATGATTGTTCCAATCCTTGTGGGATTCATTCAAGAGTTCATTGTATATCTATTGTTGTGTGAAAATGATTTGCTTCAGAATGGTCTCATATTCAAGTAATGTGCAGTTTAATGCTTCCAGGTTAGCGTCCCTGGTCAGTGACGGAGCATTAATGTGCACATTACTTGAATATGAGACCGTTCTGAAGCAAATCATTTTCACACAACAATAGATATACATTGAACTCTTGAATGAATCCCTAAGGATTGGAACAATCATCTCCCAGCATTTCCACTGATTCCCACTGATCAGTTACTAGCCTTCCCCTTTAACCAGACTCGTGTACAAAGTGTACATTGAGATTTGTGTGGCCTATTCAGCATCCGGTCGCAACTATTACCTTCGAGCATAAACATTGTGGTGTTCATAATGGTGGTCCCCATTCATGTGTGTTTGTTTGTTTGTTTGTTTGTTTTCATTTTCCATCAAGAAGATAGCTGGAAAGGCCATATCCATCCAGCTACACTAGCTGGTCTTCCATGGGATCCAGTTTTGAGTACAGTAGGCCTACTTGAGGCGGACCACTTCAACTGGTCATGCACCCTTTCTCTCTTACGATGAATGAACGAAGTGGGGTCGTTAACGTGCGTGGGTTGTGACTCTCTCGCACACGGAACCTCTATTCTATGTCCTATCCGAGGAACAGAGTGTCTTGCCTCTTCCTAGACGGGACGGCACGATAACGCAAAACGTTCATGTGTCCTCGAGGCACATATTGCTTTGAAAACCATTCTGGCTGGTAGAGGGGTATTCTTTGAAACTCCAAAGGATGTTTGAAGTTACCAAAAGCTCTGTTATTCATCCCATGAGAGACATGGTTTCTACTGCTTCTTGTTGGCAAGCTGAATTTCTGCTTATTAGGCAACGAATACATTTGCACAAATTATTCACGATAGCCCTTAAATCCAAATTTTGAGAGGAGGGGATAATTGCTCTCATGATGTTACAAACGTGTTTCAAATCTGGCTTTCTAGTAGCAAAGCAGAGAAAGGTGATATAACAAGAGTAATGATTAAAAAAAATGAGAGGCGAATTCTGTCCATATGTGGCCCGAAGGCAGGGACGCACTCAGCGCAGACTGACACATCCATTTAATGTGGCAAAAGATGAGCCAATTTCTAGTTTCTAATGTCGCGTATATATGCAGCTGTTACCGGGGCAACGGGGAATATTAAGGCCATTTGTTTTTATTGCGTTATCGGATTTATGCCCGATACGACGGTTTCGCGCCTGCGGATACGTATATGAGTGTCGCCCGTCGGAGGGAGAGGGAAAACATTTGCGTAAATGCGAGATGTTGATAACATCGCTAGTGCCGGAAAGAAACCTAATGGGAGGGACTGGGGAGCGTCATAACCCACTCCTCTTTCTTTTAGCGAAGATAAGTATGCTTAGAAAAACACGGACATAACAAAAATGTCGAGCATGTCAACGACCACATCTTGATGTAGAGATCCAATACAAATGTCGTACTGTGCAGTTTAATTGATGTTTGGAGAGCCATAACCTACATAGTTATCTCTTGAGTCAAGAAGTGTGGAAAAGATTGCAATGTGGTACTAAATTGTAATGTAAAATTTGATGGTGGTATTGACTGATATCTTATTTCAAAACTTCCGACAAATGAAATATGGATAAAGCAGAACACATAGACCTCACCATCATTTGGCTGACCACAGTTTGTACCCAAACTGCTCGTGATTACTCGAGGTTGACATTTTGAAGCAAGAGTGGCTCGTTATGGTCAGCAAGAGTCGATCAATATTTTATACGGTGGCCTGGAATCTATTCACCTGTAATGCCGCTGTATGATGATTATTGGGATTTAAGCATCTCCCACGCGAGTTTAAACACTATTAAAACGCTGTCACGTCGCACAAAAGAGAATAAAGACGTATCGGCCCAGGCAACGTATCCTAGTAGTAGCTATCCTCTGACATTTTGCCAGTATGCCCTCTAAAAAGCCATGGCAACGCCATTTTCCCTTCTGATTTGATAGACAATGAATTACATCGTGGCCATTAACCTATAACTGTATCACTTTGAATATATGCGTCTATCGTTTCTTTTAACGCACATTCATATCATGAATGTTGGTGCTATGAGGGTACACTGGGAAAGGAGGCACTGAACACTTATTACTGGAGTAAATTCACTAGTCACTCTCTCCCCCTAGTGCGTGCCCCAGTCCCTTAACTACACTTATAGCTCCCAATTTATCACACGCGGCAACCCGTACATACGGCAAAGTAAATGAGACTATACACTCAACTATATATGGGCTAGGCTTCCTGCGTCTTAATACAATTTGAGATTTTCGTCATCATTTTGCGCCAAGTGCCGGGAGCTTGTGACAGTTTTATCCTCTTTATTGGGCAACTACTGGATAATGAGATGGGGAAAAAAGTAGAAAATGGAAGAGAAATAATCGCTAAATATGTAGCAACGGAAGGAAAAAGTCTACGGGTTTGTTTGTTTCTTATTTGTTTGTTTGTTTGTTTGTTTGTTTGTTTGTTTGTTTGTTTGTTTGTTTTTGAGGGAGCAAAGGACTGAACCCCCACGCAAGACGCCTGTAAGATTTTTGTCACTGTGATATTCAAATATAGAAATAAAAGTAGTCACACCCCTGCCGCATGGCTCTGTTGATATTTTGAAGTAATGTTTGCAACAGAAGAGATTTTGTATGATGAACTCGAATATATTCATTTTTTCTGTACAGGTTGTTTCCAAGTGAATAGCACTCATTTCGTGTATACAATCAACCGTAAATAATTTGTGATACACTCCATTGTGTCATTAAAATAAAATCCCAGTGTATTAGCTTTTCATCCTCATGAAGAGCAATGCCTGATAAAAATACGAACTGAAAATCAACGTTGAACTACTGATTGATTTTTTTTTGTATAGTGTACATGTTAACGTTGATTATTACTCATTCAAATTGATGGCCAAGCACCTAAAATGATCTCTCTACTGCCAATCAAATATCGTGTTTCATGGCTGATTGACATTCAAATTCAACTTTGTGTTATTTGGTCGTTAAAGTTGTCTCTTGTGAAAGTTGTTGCTGCTAATTCGCTGCTTTCACGTGATATTCATTTTCCCCCTTTGGATACACTGTCTATGAAAAGACAACAACAACTTTGAAAAGAGTCGAAAGTAGAAGTAATGATATTGTGATGCATGCCTTTATACTTCAGTCGCTAAAATGAAATTAATCTTGGTATGTCTTCAGTTGATAGCTCAAAAACATTCGTCTTTGTTGTAATTGATATCCGTGATTAATTTAGTGCCAGTCCCAAATTAATGATATCTCATGATTTGCAATTAACCCATTTCCTCTTGTCATTTCAAATTATTTATTCCTTCATTCCCCCCCAGGAGACGTTACCCGACTTTTAATATCTAAAACGTTCTTCCACCTTAATATCTGGCACGAACCCAGCGAAACGGCACACATATATCAAGTCTTAATGAGAGGGATGGAAATGGCCGTGCGGACCCTCCGTATGAATTCAGTTATTCATCTTTCTTCGAGAAATAAAAAAGGGATGCATCTTATTGTGTCTTCGTCTCACTTCACTTTGCTGAGAAAAGCACGCATAAATGCCTGAAAAGTCATTAGAGGGTGGAATTAACACCGTCACCTTTTTTATATTTTCATTGAATCTTCTTACGAAACTAGCCTCATTGAGTACGCCAGAGAGTCTGGCAAGCTCCGCAAATTGGCAACACGCAATCGGATTTGCCCACTGCCCCGAGGTGACGCTCAATAAAGACGTGCATATTCACACACACTTAGATCCTGATGCCGTGTTTGTGAATCCCCACATTGGTGTATGCTGACATTTTGTTGTTGCTGTTGTTGTTGTTATTGTTATGACGGCGAATGTGATGCGTTGTTCGTCTCCTCACCCTTCGTAATGACCAGTTCTTTGGAAACGCAAACCTCACTTTCAAGTCCAGACGCAAGTGGCGAAGAGTGTGACCCGTTTGAATGAACTACGAAATAGTTTGTATTATTGATTAAAGTATGACGATTTGGTCGATACAGAATTTAAACTGGTTACGTTAACATGTACGTATAAATATCTCAAAAAACAGTCAGGACCTCTATGTATTCATAACCGACACCATGAACACTACTGTCACCATCATCATCAGCATCACTGTCTCCATCACCACCACCATCACCATCACCATTATCACCATCATCACCACCACCACCACCTCCGTCATCAGCAATCCCACCACCACCCCCTCATTTCTATACCATCACACTACATCACCATTACCACCACAATCACCACTGCCATAACCATAACCATCCATCATCATCACCACCACCACCCATCATCATCACCACCACCACCACCACCATCACCACCACCATCGCCATCGCCATCGCCATCGCCATCACCATGACCATCACCATGACCATGACCATGACCATCACCATCACCATGACCATGACCATCACCATCACCATCACCATCACCATCACCATCACCATCACCATCACCATCACCATCACCATCACCATCACCATCACCATCACCATCACCATCACCATCACCATCACCATCACCATCACCATCACCATCACCATCACCATCACCATCACCATCACCATCACCATCACCATCACCATCACCATCACCATCACCATCACCATCACCATCACCACCATCAGCACCACCATCACCATCACCATCACCAACATCACCACCACCATCACCATCACCATCACCAACATCACCATTTCCACCAACATCACCACTGCCACCACCCTCGTGCAGCATCACCATCAACATCACTGCCACCATCAACATCACCATCGGAAGTACCACCATGGGCCCAATTACCATCAATATCATCGCCATCACTTTCTGCGTCATTTTTACCATCATGATCAGCTATCAACTGTAATCTTCTGTATAGCTGCACCATTAATTACGACAATGCTTCCACAGGGCTTAGTTTTGTTTGTGCTCTCGCCATCTGTATCAGTTTTGCCCCAGGACACTGGAAGATGAGCGACGTAAACAACCAGTACTGCTAAATGTCATCTAACATCTCTCTCGCTTGTGCTTTCCTTTGAGTGCTTTCGTCGGGATTCGGTTACTTCCCTTTCCGCAATAATGTCATTTCAGCGTTTTCATCGGTAAATTTTTATCTTGAGACGTGTAGTGTTTTCTCGTTTTGGTCGATATTGAATATAATCCTTTCCTGTCCTCAGGGTATTTTTTTTTCTTTTTATCATGAGTGAAGAATGAATTCGAGTGAAAACAAGTGGGAACAAACTTGTAGAACTATATGATCTCGATTATAGGACACTTGTAGCCGCCATCCAAAGTTGGTCACTTTGAAACAATAACGACTCGACTCAGTCTGAAATCGTTTGTATTAGATATCAAGTCTGATCCGAACTTGTTTTGTTTTCGACCTCTCCCCAGTTTAATGCAGATAACTTTTCACCTTTCTGCTGAAACCAAGTTCTCCACCCCATGTTTTTGTTTTTGTTTTGTTTTAAGGGGGCAGTTTTTGTCGTTTCAGATGAAATTCATCGAGTCGTCATCAAAAAGTTTAGAAACTTCAGTCACTGTCACCTCATTTTCAAACATTTTGCAAAAAAAAGCAAACCAAAACAAAAACTCGATAATTGATGGTTGTGCACGCGTGATAGAAATTACATCTGACGACGAACAGACTTCCGATGTAATTCTTTAAACAAAGTGATCGTGCGAGGAGGTTGGTCATAGAATAGTAATTGCGTCAAGATCTTATCGTAATACAAGATGAGATATGAAATAGATGTCTTTGTTCACCTGGAGACATTCGATTCCTTCGCCTTTCCCAGTGTTGCTGCTGCGGAGATTGATACGACTCCGTCTGTTATGCTATCTGAGTGGTTTCTCATCTACTATATCTCCTGTAATCTCCATATTTTCATTTCCCTCAATCTCTCTACATTTCATTCGTTCTCTTGTCCTGTACCCAAATGAGCACAAAAACAAAAACAAAAACGGACTACAAATATAACAACTGCACATGGCTTTAAATTTGATATATCAATGCAAATAATGTTATGACTGATATGACACATTAATGTAAACGCTAGGTGACGTCTGAAGGGAGACTAGCTGCATGCCAAGATTTTCCCGATGCCATTGCCCGGGAGAAAAGTACAGCAAGGCCCGCAACCTGCATAGTCGTCTGAGGGGAGCCCGTAGATAACCTGCGTAGTGCGTTGCCTTATTTCATGGCACGCACCGATCCCATTTGCTCTCGAATTCCGTCCAATTTGCTCATTAAAGACTATACTTAACCGTTTTGTAAAGGTGACACTTTGCGGGAAGAAGCCATTAGATGCTATCAGTGGTGTATGGAAGCCCCATCGTGCAGAATAGGTCTGCGATGGGGCCATGTTTGTGTCTGCAATCCAACAACCGATGGGGTTTGCATTGGCATCGGCATGTTCCCTATCGATATACAGGTCTTTCTTCCCAGAGATAACACTGTGAGACCGCTTGTCATACTCTGTGGGAAATTCACGCGTGATATTTGCTTTGTGAAGTGAATAATATAGGGTGTTTTTTGTTTTATTCGTATTAGTCATCTCAGTTTCATTAAACCTGCCGAATTTCATTGAATTACGTCTGTAAATGTGCATCAATGTTTCATCACAGTACAAAAATTCAAGTTTAGTTAATCTTGCTCAGATTTGTCTCTAAGAAGTGTTTTTATTTCCGTCATTTCATCATGTTCTCAGACGTATTGAAACTTAGTCCAATCATCATGAAAAATTTAATCAAACACCCATAGGCCTAAATGTGGCAGTATAAACAATAAACTCAAGTAGATTAATGATGACGTCACAATTGTCTATAGTTAGGCTTTTCTCTCTTTTTATCAACTGTTGTCCACCATAGATTCTTAGGAAGGCTACAGTACTATCGAAAAATGACAGAATGGTAGAAAAACACACGACGAGTTCAGGCGTAATTTTGACAGTGACCTGATTCTTCTGCACGCAGTGCGATTTTTTTCTCACACGAATGGTGCTAAAAGAGAGGGGTAAAATCTTGAATATTCATCATTTACAGCTTACACTGTATGATACTGACTTAAATCATGACCAGCCTTCCATGATATTGTGTCAGCCTTCTGTGGTTAATCCGTGATTCAGTTACAAATTGTAACTAGATTTGGCGTCGACAATAGTTCGTTCTCCACAAAATTTGCATAGATAACTATTTTCAACGCGCTTTACGTGAAGAGTAATACCAAAAATGCCCAGAGCACTTGTGATATTGCTCAGCATGTCAATGATATACCTCTTAATCGAATATAGATATTGGCAAACTTTATTCGTCTGCAACAACTTTTCAAAATGCTTCTCAAAATAGCTCTACTTCTGTTGATTTCCCAAAGCATTTTTAGGTCTATTGATAGGTAGACGTAAAAACTCGGTGCTTTGAATCACGTTGAGCGTTATTCCATAGGTCTTTCAGTGAACGACGGATGGTATACAATGGTATTGGGGCCTACATGTACAGTTAGATATGAATGAGAGGGATTCAGGTGGTGGGGATGTGTTCGTGTCTGTGTCCCAAGCAGTTTTCGCTGATATCCCTTGTTATGAACCTGCCTATCCAGTCTACATCCTGTCGGGCTAGCTGTCAGGTAGCAGCGCACCTGACCTCTGAATGTGACATTCACTGACGTCATCGCGACCCCACACTCCATTGTTATCTGTCGGTCACGCTGTTGACTTTCTGCCATGAGTAATGTAATGCCGGTCAGATTATATCGAAATGCACAGGTAAAACCGCACTCGAAATACATGCCAAAGCCCTATTTCCGGAGATTCTTTCATCACAAAACGCAAATGCTGCTGATGAGACAAAACAATATATAGTGTACATGTAATAGGTATCTGATTACACATTATATTTGGGGAAATTTTTTAAAAGTGTTTTAAACGCAGATGGTTCACTAAACAGTGATTACATACTTTCAAAAACTCACAACATTCCACAATCTAATTAAATCAATGGGAAACAGAAAAGGAACACACACACTCAAGACGACGGGTCTTCGAAATTGAATGATGTACACGCAAGGAATCGCGGATGATTTTTTTTTCATATTATATTTTCTTTCGAGGTCAGCAGTCTTGGTTTTTTAGCTACATGTATCGTCAAAATAATTATTGATGATATATGTCATCAAAAATTGCCGTGACGGCGTTTTGAACGGACGCTCCAAAAAACCCGAGCAAATTTCACATTAATTCAAACACAATGAGAGCTCTTCTTCCGAACTGGGTCGACCATATTTTTTAACAATTATTTATGACGTAGGAGAATAACTTCATCTGTTCATCATACACGCTAGGACGACTGTTGCGCTGCTGCATTTTTTTCTACCATACCTTGTCCTCTTGTCGAATCATCGAACTATATTCGGTTTGTACCAACAGACAGGAAATCTGTCACTTCATATTTGAGGTGCTACGAGCTCAGCGTAGTCACGAATGCACCTCCATTTTTGACAAATACCGGCATAAACAAAGAAGAAATAACCAAAAACAAAAACCACGCAATAAGCCTGTAGAATCAGAATATCTTTTGACCCCGGAGAAACTATCGTAAAAGGAAACACGTGCAATAAAATAAGGAATGAGAAATGTACAAAAGAAACGACCGGGAATCAGAAAAACATATCACTAGTAAATTACAATGTGTATTCAAAATTTTGTGCTTTTACTTATGTCGTTTTTCTACTAGACTGACACCGATTTATTGCTCCCATCAAGCACTTCATGAAATATCGCCTTAACTGTCTCTCGACATTGTGAGTTGACCTGAAATAGGATATATTTTTTTTTTTTTAGATCGTAAAAGACCACCCCACCAAACCAATTCCTGCAGCAGGTGCCTGGTTTATCAGGTCAGCTGGCATCCAAACAAGCAATACTAAAAGCAATCGACATAAAACACCGTGCCGACTGTCTGAACCGACGCTCTTAATTGCTAACGAGGTATATTATGTAGATGACATATTGCACTGTTCCTGTTTTGGTCATTTTACCACAATTTCTCTCGTGGTTGTGTGAATCATGGCTTCCATATATTCGACAGATTCCATTTTTTTTTTGAAGGGACAGTTTCAGAGTCTCCATGTCTTGACAGTGAATACAATTATTCGTAAGCTGCCACGGACGCAGTTTTTGCAGGGAGATGGAGGGGGCTCTCCCATGATAGTTGTTATATCTTTACCATTTGATATTCGTACAAAGACATCTCAAAAACTATCTATTCCTACATGATATGATACATTACAAGCTCTCTTGGCAGCATTTCTCCCCTCGCTTTCTTTCCCTCTCTTTCCCCTCCTCTCATCTTCTCAAGAGAATAATCATGTCCTCTTGAACAAATTGTGAGATACTCGAGCGTGCTTTTTTGTGTTTACACGCATTCCGGCAAAAGATATAATTCCTGTGGGAAATCCGAACAAAGTGAACGCACTTCCTCTTATAATCTGCAGCCTTTCGGAGTTAACGCTTACCACAGATTACACCTAAATGGATGCCAAATGACATTACGCCATATTTAGGGTGAAAGAACGTGGATATCCGAATACCCGATTGTGGATTGAAATCCGTGACAGGGTGATCCTGACATATCCGACGAACTGCATCACGTGACCCAGCGATTGATGACTGAAGTAAACCAAAGGGGAAAACTTCTGTGTGCTAGTCTCCGTTACACTCTGCCATTGTCACGTTCAATGTGCCGTATTATGTCCCCAGCCGACAATCCTTAAAGCACTCGACGTTCGCTGAAGTCAGCTGCCGACTTGTGTACAGACCCCATGGGTCTTAAGGAGGTTTTAGATGGGGACCGACCTAGGAGATGTGATACTTGAATGTGATTTGTCTGTTGTTACAAATAGATGTGCAAATTTGATCATAATGAAATGATATCAATAAGTTCATTTCCCTAATGCGTAATATGCTATAGTTATTGAGATGTCAGCTAGTGGCCAGGCGCTAACCCTCCTGCCAGTAGACACGTAAATACAACTAGGGGCCGGAGGATTGCTTAAAGGATATTATGTTCAGTCATTTGTACTGTTCAATCTGTCAAGATCATATGGCATGGGCAACGATAAAAAAGTGCCATAAACAAACATGCAAACAGACAGAGAAAAACGATAACTTGAGATTCCGTCTGTAGGGCTAGAAAACGTGAACGTGGGTTAATCAGGATTCAACTGCAACGTCCATGATTTTATTCATAAATGGACACGTTTTTAACTCATTATCCTGATTTTGGGTTTTTTGTTTTGTTTTGTTTTGTTTTTCTGTTTTTTTGTTTTGTTTTGTTTTTTTTTTTTGGGGGGGGGGGTTCTGCTAGGCAAATGACATTCGCTAACTTTTTTTCTCTCTCTTTTCTCTTCTTTGTTTTGGTTTGGATTCTTTCTACCACATCCGGTTGCGCATCGTCATCTTCGTCATTGAACAGGTGAGTGTTTAATATGACATGTGGATTGTGTGTGTTGGTTTGCCTCGTGTGTATGCCGAAGTGACACAATTCAAGGGAAAATAATAATCACGAGAATTTACCTCGAAAAACAGTGTGAAGATGGCACCAGGATATACATTCAATGTATGAATAAAAATACTGACGTCATAGAAGAAACGAAGTGAAAAAAAAAACAAAACAAAACCATCAAACATACTTGGTGATGAAATTATTTGCAGAGAGAATTAACGAAACGGGATTCATTCTTATTTTGGTCTATTGCGTATTTTTCATTTCATTAACCTCTGGAGACTGCATGACAGTTCTAAGATTACCAGTTCAAAGCGCAGTTGCACAAGGTACATCTTCCACAAAGAAATCCCGCTCTTTTCCCGCGGGAAAATGTGGGTGCACGATATGATTCTCAGCTCCCCGAGCGACTGTAAGGAAAGCCTCCTTTGAAACCGAGATGTGATGAACTTCTGCCTGCATGTCTACAGTGTGATGACGCAAGAATATAATGCCATCGGTGGAGATTGACTGCGCAATACATGAAGAACTCTACAAGAGCACTCTCCCCCTATTCTTTATTCATAAAGCTTTGTCATATATCGAGACGCAGGCATAGAGTTGAATGTTCTGATAACACGATCAAATAACTCAATCAATGCTATTGATTCGATTTGTTGGTCTTTCTCTGGCAGCTGTGTTTTCGTTTAATATCGTTTATATCTTGCATGTATCGCAGAACGATCGTATTATAGACCTCATACATGAGTTGATGCTCATCGTAGATATTGGGTATGTCATTATTTGATGGGTGTACAATTCTATATCTGTCCTTCCTATATCTGGAAGATGAATTCCAAGCGTTGTGAATAATTCTAAAACAATAGATGCCTAAAGGTTTAGGAAATATGTATGACATCTGGCTCAGTAATTTCATTTTTATTACATCTTATAGTTTGTAATCCCCCCATTTTCAGTCTTACAGTTATGATGAGGCGCTTGCGTATATAATCGCAATTTCCGTATGTAGACTGATTATTACTTTTGTCGTTATTGTTGGTGTGTACTTAGCGGATGTCCTTAAATCATTTTATTGAATTATCGGTTGAATTCTTGCAAATATTCGAGATTTCTCGTGCCTCAAAATGTGCACCACGGTTTTTCTTATAGAAGGAAGTTCTTGAATTTTCCACAGAATACTAATTTAATGCGTGCTTTGAAGGGTAGGTTCTAAGACACTGATCAAACTAGGACTATCGAAATTATTCTAATATTGCCACACAAACTTGTGTCAAATGTCCTGATTTTTATTTTTTATTTTTATTTTTTTGTCGCCGAGATTTTCAAAGGCGCAGTTTCCGGCCAAATGTCTGTATCGCATTTTGAATGCAGAGTAGACACAACATTGTATTTTGTATAATATAATAGTTAATTATGATAGATATATCAGAAGATATAGATTTTACAGTGCATTTCTGGAGTATAGGGCCTAAACAAATATGAAACAGGCAATTGCTAAACCTTAAAACAACATCAGCAGCATCTTATACTTTATTGCAAATCACTCTTAGATTTATACAAGTATACAGCCGCATCTTATTGCGATAATCAGTTTGACTACGATAGATCGTATGTGGCAAAAGAAATTAACTGTAAAGTTCAAAGAAATTATTTCGGTGAATTCCCGCCAGAAAGCGTTCTGTTCTGAGTTAGCGATCTGCTGGTAGAGAACGGATATTCCTCTGTCGCATGTTGTAGTGAGGAAGGTCTTCTTTCAAACCTTCAGGGGGGTAAAAGTTCCCTTTAAAATGACATACCGCCGTCTGTCGTCGGATTCTTCAAATCCTCGGACAAGGGCTTCGGCGTTGGCTTCAAGCACCCTTGACGCTCGCATAACTATGCCGAGCAAATAGCAACACGCCAAATAAAATTACTGTACAAGGTGAACGACAGACATCAGCCGTCCAGTAACCCCCGCATACAGTTCATCACGTGAAACAAAACGGCATACCCGAGTAAACCTGCCGCAGTGAAATGGTGGCATATAGCTATGCAGTGGCTGCATGAAGTATTATGTTTGTCTGTAAAAGAACCGCAGTCAATGATACTAGAATGTGCCAGAAGAGAATGATAATTATTTCAAAGTAACCCCCCCCCCCCCTAAAAAAAAAGAGAGAAAAAAGTTTGGAAAGAAAAACAACTAGCATCAATTTACTACTTGTCCGCTGTCTAGCTAGGGGCGTTTGATAATACAGATGTGACTAGATGATTGATTCCCAACTACAAAACAATCGTATTACAATATTTTGATGCAAAGAGCAACGTCACATCTCTTGTTTAAGATATCATCTGTGCAAGCAGCTAAAACACAGATAGTGTGAATTTGCCTTCTACCAATATCATATTACTCACACGACAATGTATATCCATTTTCCTGCATGTGAGTGTTTAAAAGGACGGTATAGTCTTGGTTGAGATGGAGATTCAAGTTTTAATTTCTGCAAGATGATTATAAAGCACTGATATGAAAAATTGAAGAGCATACAATTCTAAGAGGAATTCAAAGATTATTTGATGAAAATCGGTTGGGAAATGGCTGAGATGTCCAAAAACATTAGTGGTCTTAAAAGAATGTGAGTCCCACCCTTTATTAGGACCTCTTTGTTTTGCTTTGTTTCTGGATATGTCAGCCATTTCAAAACTGATTTTCATCAAATAAATTTTGAATTCGTCTTAGAATTGTACGCTCTTTAATATTTCATAAAGTGGTTTCTGATTATCTCGAAAAAAAGGGTAAAACCTGAATCCCAATCTCAAGCAGAACTATACCATCCCTTTAAAAGTATCTAATCTCTTACATTTCTGCATGTGTCTGCTTTTTGTCTGATTACACAGACTGAAATACACACTTCTTGCTCTTAGCTTCATCGTGAACAATCTATATGATATGGCACCAGCGAAGTTCGTTTTGTTACTGCTAAAAGCGTTAAGATATCGTCTTACATTTCTATGTGTCGCTATTTGGAAAGATTTTTTTTTTTTGACATTTCAGAGAGACGAATTTATGTGTCGCAGTAGAGACAGTCGTATTTCTATTCTACATGCCATATAGAATAGCTACTTAATTGCTGCTTTCTCGTGGAAACTCGTTTCCGTTCCAGAGGACAGGCATTTCTGTAATTGACACCGAAAATAATTTTGTCTCGGTTGTCTCTTCGACGGATGCTAGAAGTCACTAACCTTTCCTGGGTCGGAGTATTAAGCCAAATACCCCCGGCGAGTGATTACGCCATCTTAAATACAACGGAGTATTTCGCTCTTTGGAAATGATACACCAATTTATCTTTTTCGTCCCCTTCTATTTTTTTTTTCTTTCTGTGTGTACAAAGCACACACACACACACACACACACACACACACAGCGGGGGGAAAGTCTTCATAAAAACTACTTTCGATTGAAAGTGTGTATATTCTCTGTATAGATTGAGGTCTGGTATCGACTCTCCCTTAGGGATTGTAAACACATAATTGAATTGAAATGTTGAATGAATTTGTCTTTAGTGAAGACATCACATACAAATGTATTAACATGACTCTATGAAAAATCTTAGGGTAATTAATGAGTGAATAAAAACCAAGAATGAATAGTTAATATAAGCGTCAAAATATCTCTTTCCATTTTCAGATTTCTATCTGACATACATTCTAAAAAGAAAAACACGATAAACTGCAAACTGTAAGGATGAATTCGGTTGCTCCACACAGGAGGGAGGGGGTTCATGCCCAAATCACTGCCATCACACTCCCTTGCATAATGGCAATCAGATAATTGGAGAACCATTATCGTTAATACAGAAAGAAGCTTTGACTGCGCAAAATAAAAACATCACGTCCAAGTGCAGATAATCATAAGCGGAGCAGCGACGCGTTGGGTTACAATTAAGCCGTTAAAGGCTAACTGGAGTGGCATAGGGAAAATGGAGCAACCACCACTGATACACTGTAAAAACATCGGTGTTAGATTTAACACCACGGGTGTTAAATCTAACACCTAACTGGTGTTAATTCAAAAATGACACCACATGGTGTTGATTTGATATTTGCTGGTGTTAATATCAATGGTTTAACACCCGTCCAGCTTCAATAAGGGACCACACCAGCTGGTGTTACTTTGGTGTAAATTTATTTTCACATTTTTTCAAAAATCTATTATTTTAATGTAAAATTCTTGATCGTCTTGTTTAAATTAAAAATCAACAAGAAGTGCAGTTACTAAGAAACTCTTCAAAAAACAGTTTAAAATTTGGAAATGACACCCGTAGGTGTTAATTTAACACCATAAATGAGCACCGAAAATTTAACACCAGCTCGGTGTTCACTATTTAACACCGGACTTTTTGCAGTGTAGTCATTGTGTAGAACAACTGCACAGCATATATACATTGTAAAATGATGTGCATCAATTTCTTGATACTCTGTCCCGCTAACTGTCCCACGATTGGATCAAAGCACGCATGATACAGCTATTGGTAGCAATGCCAGACGTTTTAGTCGTTTTTCTTCCCCGACATGTACAGCGTCAAGTATTTAGGCATTTTTCTCATAATATCATAGTCATAAACAGCACCCTGAATATTTCGATAGTAGGGCATGAGTGTAGGGAGACCGGGCATAATGTGATACTCACAATCCGTTTATTCCTCATCTTGTTCGTGAATGTGTTCGTGTGTGCATTTGCATGCTCTGACAATCACGTACACTCACCGTAATTAGTACCACACTAACAAAAAATTTTTCAGATGTGTTATTTATTGTAATATAACTAGTTCATTTGTACTTTAAAAGACACTTCTCATAATTTTTCTATTCTTGTCGTTAACAAATTTAAAGTGATTGTGTAGATATCATTTGTATTTCCTATAATCAGAAGGTAAGAATTCCCGGCAATAATTGGAATTTATATATATATATATATAGTGTAATGATATATATGTGTATATGAATATATATATATATATATATATTTATATCCTCCAAGTCAGGATGTTCAGGCTAAGCAATTTATCAATACCATCTTATAGTGAGAATTTTGTTGTTTATTATTACTGAACTCTGGTAACTAGTTAATTTGTACTGTAAAAGATATTTTGCATAATTTTTCTATTCATGTTGTTAACAAATTTAAAGTGCTTGTGTAAATATCATTTGTATTGCGTATAATCAGAAGTTAGGATCTCCTGGCAATGTGTGGAATATATATATATATATATATATATATATATATATATATATGAGGAGTTTGTTTGCAAAAAAACGATAAGTCCATATTTGCCAAACGGAGGTATTTGCGATTAAAAGTCAAGAAAAATAAAGAGAATAATAAGAAATTTTTGCTTCTTTTGACCATAACTTCAAAAATGTTCTTTTTTTTTATGGACTGGCCAGTATATCATTCAAAAGATATTGTTTTGTACTTTATGAGAGAGACTGTACTTCAAAATCTTTAAAAAATGGACTTATCGGTTTTTGCGAACAAACTCTTCATATGGTATCCTCCCAGTCAGGGTGTTCCGGCCAGGCAAATATATCAATACCATCTTATAGTGAGAATTTTGTTGGTTATTATTACTGAACTCTCGTAACTACCTTCATCTGTGTTAAGTTCTCCATTAACTGATTGTGTCAAAACCTGGCACAACATTATCTATTCACTAACATTTCGCCAAGCTTCGAAGTTCTCTCTAATATTCGCCGTAATTCGCGAAATCTGCGATCATAATTATTTGAAATTGATATAAAAATCATTTCATAAATGGCATGTTGACAAGTATTTTGTTTTAACTCATGTGATTCAGCAAGAAGGGAATAGCAGTTGAACGATGTTGACACATCTTCTCCAAAAATAGTGGTCTATTTTGGCTTTAAAATGTGTTTACTAAGAGCACTAGTCAACTTAAGCGTTATTTGATTATGGTTTCAAATAGCTTCTGATTAACTTAGGGACGAAGAAAATTCGAGATATTTAATTTGTTATGAAATGACAGGTATAGTGTGTATAGGCGGAAATCGTTCGACCATATGAAGCAAACTCATGTGACAAGACAAGACAAGGTAATTGTCTAAACATGTCATAAAAATCATATCAGTTGCTTGTTTCTTTTTATCCCCATTTGATTTAAATGTATTGTTTACAATTGGAAGCAATAATTTCAATAAGTGTTCTAATTATCAAATTTGATGCATTTGTGTATAATTAACATCCTACCATATACAAATTTCGCAATAAAGCCTAAAAGATAAGATAAGGAGACATCACGATTTTTCTCAATGAAACATAACTGTAGACGGTTTATTCTAGAAAATTTGTTATCACAATTATTGTTCACATTTTGAATTTTTATCACAATTATTGTTCACATAATTTTTAACAATACTTAGCATTGATCATATTGATATAAATTTCTACATTGGTTGTTTCTATCCCTATCTTACATTTAAAAACTATTTTGATGCACTTAAGCTGTTTATTTGTTTCATCTGCAATGGTAAATAATGCCTTTAAGGATATAATGCCGTTAACCTTTTGTAGATTCGGTTGATAAACTAGACTACGTTTCACACATATTCTTAGTTAGTCTTCCGTCTTTTCTTTATCAGTTTGGGAAATCTTGTTTTGCTATAGTCCCCGATAGAAAACCTCGCATGACCTATCCCCCTCTCCCGAAAAAAAAAATAGGATAGAGGAAATTGTAAAAAAAATAATAATAATAAGATCAAAACAAATATGGCGACTTGACAAAAGACGTAAATTTATGGCAACGACGATCATACCATCCTGATCACAATATATATGCACAAACTGACATGTGCACTGTCTGTCAGACAGACGTCATATTCATATCCCTACACCATGGGTATTGTGTTACCCGCGAGAGATTCGGCGGGAAAATCATAACAAATAACATGTCAGCATTGGGAAGTTTTACGTGGCTAGACAAACTAATTGGCAGTATATCAACCTCGAACGATGTGTAACGACACACAGCTGTGTATAACTGCATGTGCATCTCTCTACTACCGTGATTTATATGAACACATTGCAAATATCTTAAACTGTATGCTTTATATAGTATGGATGGAAATGTATGGGTCATTTAGAGTAGGTATGGCAGATCGCTTGTCAATACCTGATAAATTGTAACGGTATGTTCATGTTAGTCATGAGTGCACAAAGAAGTAAGCTCAAGAGGTGGAAGGTGCAAACACGCCCTCATACGCACATCTCTTGTCAGGGTGCAGTATATCATAGTATCATCATTTATTAGTGGAAAATGGAGCGAAGAAAATGGGATTCCATTGGGATTCGAATCCCGATGGAATCCCATTTTATTTGCTCAATTTTCCACCAATGAATAGTATTCATTTCTGGTCAGTTTTTCTGTTTGCGTTTGTATCATAATTTGTCAGTCCGCAAGACCATGGACAGATTGAACCTCCCCAACCTCAATGAATGTCCGAAAAGTCACATTCGTTTCCCTGCTGCTCTATGGGAGATAAAATCGCTGTTTGTTTGTTTGTTTGTTTTGTTTTTTTTTTACGATAAATGAAGTCCATGTTATTGTTTTCAATGCTTCTTCTTGATCAGGGTGATTACAATCCCTAACTTTAACGTAAACTTGAAATAACCCAGCTGGGACCTAAATGTGGCACTTGCATCTCAATATAGGAACAAACATGTGGAATGAGCATTGCCGCTCTTTCA
Source organism: Diadema antillarum (assembly GCF_040938485.1). NCBI lineage: Eukaryota > Metazoa > Echinodermata > Echinoidea > Diadematoida > Diadematidae > Diadema > Diadema antillarum. The sequence goes on along the minus strand of NW_027272550.1, from coordinate 97,224 downwards.
TGAATTACAATTACTCTTGTGTACGTTCCCTGTCATTTTGGTCAGAGTTCTATTGACAAGCGTACTCAGTCATTCGATCCATTTTAAATTGGCTAGAGTTGTTTCATGAATAAGAACAAGGAAATATCATCTTGGCAATCCAAAGGATTGAGAATATTATAGCGAGAACATTTTGAGATCATTACTGAGAATATGATAATATCACTGATGAAGTTTTTTTTTTTAGCGGAAGCGTCGTGCATATTTTTCTAAGTTATCGAACTTGAGAAAAAAAAAGAAAGAACGAGAAAATGCGGGCTGTTGTCAATAATTTCATCCCTTCTGAGTGTATACATCAAGAATGACATTGAATGGAATCGTCGGAAGAACTTCAGTTAATTATCCTCATTCTCCGTTATTGCGCTGTATCTGATGGAGGCGGGATAAAGTGAAAGGATTACATGCCACTTTAGAGAAGCGCGATGTCAATGAGGAAATGTGAATTAACTTGCCGAATTCTTTGTCCCCTTTATCAATTGTTCGATCGAGCTGGCTAGAACATTCAAACATGAATCGGGAGGGATCGCGTCGAGGACAAGATTCTCTTTTGAGGGACGACCTCTTAATCTACGGAGCCATCGTATTCAGAAGATGAACAGATATCGATGTAATTCGATGATGTTGTTCGTCTCTCAGCAAAGGGCTGGTATCCTATTCTTAGTTAAAGGTCGTAGAAGAAGTCATGCTAGGAAACATTCTTGTTTATTTCATGGATTTCAAATCAATTTCCAGAGTCATGATAGAGGGAAGAAAATACTTGAAAGAAAATGAAAATGAGTGAGCTGTTCGAAAGGGCGATGGAATAATTTATTTGCTGTTGGACGATTCGCTTGAAAATCCGTCTCATCAGAAACCCATGTAGTAGTGAATGTTTGTTAATTCAGGAACACTTTTCATGTACTAACTCACAGTCGATTTTTTTTACACTTAGAAGCCACGTGACTCCTTACATGTCCAGGTAACATTCACTGCCGTTCGTACATTCTGTGCGAGCGAAAAGCAAAGTTTTGCGACAAAAGCCGGGATTTTAGTTAATGTCTTTTACTCGACGATAAAGGGATAAAATCTAGTGTGTTAATGAATGAAGTATGTGACAAGGATTTGACTTCGTGTGATGCAGCTACAGACAATGGAACAGGTGCCGGATGTAAACGCTGACGACGTGAGTTTGGGAAGGACTGATGGATGTACGAGGGAACAAATCAAGAGGAAGGCATCTGATGTGATGGCGGGAATGTCAGTACCACAAGTTCGCCACCCGAGCAGAAGATATGCATCGTTACTTCACTTCGTGATAGGCCACTGCTAGCTTAACGCTCCACGTCAATCTGACCGACATCAAGGACAGTGTTGACCAATCAGAACTGCTTACCAAGACAAAGACGGTTTTCTGAAACTTTGTACGTGGTATGTTGTTGAGCATCAGCTGGAATGACAGCGCCATGAAGATGTTCGAAATGATGTTAATATTTCATGGGACAGAGAGAGAAACAGATTGTGGTATCGAGACAAATAAGGACATAGATAGCGGCAATACATAGTGACGCCATATTTATGTGACTTTTGCTGTTGCGGTGTGGGACTGCTTCTGGCGACAAGGGGAAGGATGGTATAGTTGGTGGAAGATGCCTCCTTTCATTCGTTTGTCATCTCTGGTCCTTGTGGGAAATATTGTAATCATTCACATACAGACAGTATTCAGGGATGTAAACAGGGTACCATCAGTAGAGAGAAAAATCCACCTGTCGCGATGACTAATCCGACGCAACAAGCCGATTCTGCACCGCTATATTGCTCGTCCAATTACCACTCGTGGCATAATCACTCTCTAACCAGTGTGCTGACGTGTCTTTCAATTAAAGATAGAGTGGATACTTCGCATCCACACCAATCGACCTTGTCCATTCGTATGTTTACGAAGACATTTAAATGAACGTGACATAATCAGTTGATCTGATAGCAGGGGAGCGCAATAAAGTTGTAAATAACCTCTTCATTGGTCCAACACCAATACAGTGCAGTCGTCGGACCACGCGTGGTCTGACATAGTGTGTGTGTGGTTTTTTTTTTTCATAGTTCAGAATGTAAAACAAAAATGTCCCGTAACAAGGAATACAATATGCGAACCGTGATTTCATTTCCTTTTTAGCACCATCATGCTGGCTGCGATGTGTGTGTGTGTGTGTGTTCGTGTGTGTGTGTATGTGTGTGTGTGTGTGTGTGTGTTTTATGTTTTATGTTTTCTGTTTTCGATTGACAAGATTATCCCCATCTCATAATCAGATCTGATAGATAATGTGTTTTACTACTACGCTTTGCCCGGACGTTCGGTGAAAAGATGCAAATTAGATATTGTGATGTCATACAGGCGTCACATTGTGGAGCCACTCTGACACGGTCACGCCAGTGAATAAGACCGAGGAGGTACTACTATGTATTACCCCCTGGCATGCCTGGTGAGACCACGGACTCGAGTTCCTGGGTCGAGCGGCCTGGTAGCAGTGGATGTGCCCTTAAGAAGCAGGGCACTGCGTCCATTTTGTCCAGTCCTTCAGATGGGACTTAAATAGCCCTCTGTTCCATGTTCATTTGATCATTAACTATTAATCAATGCTTCCTTAGTATGGTGGCAGTTTGAAATAGTCTAAACACAAACATGATATGCGTCAATTAACACATTATTCTGTATACATGACTTGATTAACGTAGCAGCTGCTCTGTACTAACATCATTGGGAAAGTAGATGTCATCGTTAATTCTAATCCTTCTCTCTCTCCCTCCTAACTCTGAATTTTATAGGTTGAAATAGATTGTGAAATAGCGTGGGCATTGCATCAAGTGTTCTTGTCAAGGATACATGATGGTAGTGACGGTATTTGAATATCACTTACACAGGATCATCTCTAATAGGTACTTGGTTCTGTCGCGAGAAGTATGTTCTCAGCGGACCGCTTTTAAACTGCGAATCGACGTGTAATGGTGTTATCTTGTATGAGAAGAACACAGTACAGTGTATTTTTAATCATTTGAAAGGGAAGGAGAATATTGTCTGATGCAAAAGTCGCCCAAATTACTTTCCGTGAAATCCTCGCAGCTGCAAAACTTAAAGACACCATTGATATCGTATGTAGTGAAGTTGCCGATTGGGAAAACAGGGTTAAAGTGTATGCATGTAATATTACTTGGAGCAGTATGTACTATTTGGGGGATCACTTTCTCATAAGGAATGTATGACATTATTGACATAGCGGCCTTGCCTTCGGGGTATGTTTTCGCTGGGAGGAAACGTTTGCTTCGCTGACAATGGCGCCGCCAACGGAAATCACGAATGTTTGATTGTCTCGTTTGGAGTGGAACTTGAACTCGCCCCATGTTAGCTCAAATGGCGTTGTAATTGATTCCATCCTTCAAGAGCACTCAAGGAATCCACCATGACTATATCAGATACCACTTGGTAGACCTTTAGAGAGTCGATAAAAAGCTCAAGACGGCAAGGTTATAAATTTTGTCTCTCGAATTCGTATGTGGCATTTCATCATCGTTTTTCTTTGTCTGCGTTGCTTAACGATGGCATGTATGTTTGCCTTGTGTGTATGTGTGCGCGTGCGTGTGAACATGTGTGTGTGTGTGTGTGTGTGTGTGTGTGTGTGTGCGTGCGTCTGTTCGTGCGTATGTGCTTGTGTATGCATGTGAACAACTTCAAAAACGGACCTATAGATCGACAGGGGCATTACCTAATTAAGCATACCGAGACAAAATACCCACTTGTAAAGTGATCAATAGTTTTAAAGCTTCACTCGCTTTACGACACTGTTGTAGTTTTTGTTGACTCTTATAAATACTAGTAGTGCACTTTCATCTCGCTCAAACTTCCAGGACCGCTTTTTAGATTATTAGTTAGCTGCCTCAAGGAGGATGTATTGCGCATTGTTCAGCATGCAAGCTAGTGCATCTAACCCAGTGTCTTGAAGACATCTTCATCAACCCCGGTCACGTTTCTCCTCCCTAGAGTGTGCTCCTTTTTTGTCCTCTTCCTCGGGCGCAGCCTTCCGTGATATTGTCACGAACCTTAATCCCCTTCTGGATACAATCCATGTCACCCTGCAATTAGCGTTCGTGTAAAACTGATAAAGGGGAGCAATCCCTCAAACTGCTACCTGATGAAGCCGACAATGAGCGCGTTCTTCCCCCTTCTCCTTTGATCGTTTGCAACGCTGTCGTAAACGACGACTCGTGCAGATAAGCTAATTAAGGATGGAGGATTATTATATCATGAGAGCTACTTTACGAGCACTTTACTAATGTCATGATATTAGTAAAAGACAATCCAATATTCTAAGTGTCAAAAAAGTGACGTTGCTTGCTAAGTAGTTTCATCTTTGCAAAGATCTTTTTTTTGCAACGACACTTCAAAAAAAAAAAAAAAACCCAACAACAACAACGACAACGACAAGAACAACAAAACCCAAAATGCACATTAAATGAAAGACAGATATTATTCAGAGGGGTGAAGGTCCAAGTGTGATTTGTTAATTTGCAGATCAGCAGTTGCGATCTTAACAAATTTGATTTGTAGAGGGAGACAAATTGAAACTCACACCTGAAAATGCACATTGTTGGATATCTTTGTAAAGAAGCTTCTTCGTGATTTTTTTTTTCAGCAGTGTTCAAGTCCCTGTTCAGAGAGAGAGAGAGAGAGAGAGAGAGAAAACACAACTGGGCCAGCAAGATGATTTTTTTGAAAGGATGATGCACCTCCTAGCATCCCTCTCCCGATGCTGGGTGATGAGATGGTACGTCCCATGGATGCAGGAAGATACCCACGCCCCTGTCGATTATTGTCGCTTCCGGTCAACCTATCCCTGCCTCAGTTGTCATCGGCATGGATAGAAAAACATGTCGTACCTCCCGGCCGCCACCTTTGAACATCATCACAATCTTTAGACAAGTACCGCTAACTTTGAGAAACTTGATATCCGGTCGGCTGAAATTAGATCGCCGCTGTCCCCTAGCCGACTTCCTGAGATGTTGTTTTTCCACCTAAGAGCATACCCAGTTGATATTCTGCAACACATCCCCTTCTTATTATGTAGCATTGTGAAGATAGCTTTGTGTATATTGTTTACAAAGATGGATCGGAAATGAATCTTGTCGCGTTCTAGCTGAAAGGCAATATCCCTTGGACGCGAGAGTACTTAACATGGGCGCTCACTTACAAAATGGACCTGTATATCATGATTTAGCGTGCTGATGCTTTGTATATAGACGAAGGGCATTCAACCGTTTGTCCCTGATTGTTTTTCTTTTGTCATATATAAAGAAATGGTCCGACCACTTCGCGTAAAAGGGGAGGACCTCTTCTAAATCACCAATAAAATGGGACAGGAAATACATGGGTGGGGAGGATTCGATGGCAAAGATGTTATTGCGTTTAGCGTTATCCGCCATTACCTGTACGTACGTCCTAATGCATATTCTTTTTTTTTTCCTGTCGTTTGAAAGCGGTACAACAAGTACCCCTACATCTTTGTCGTTATGGACTGCACAGTAAAACAATACCTCTTGCTTTGTGCTGTTTGTTTGTTCCGCATGGTTGTTTGCGTATATAATGGCTGCACCCCATGTATAAAATTTCTTTCCAACTTTATAATTGGATCATACCCATGAACCCTTTGCTCCATTTACAACAGACCATTTTTCTTTTTCATCAAAGCCTCCACCAACTTTCCTGACATGCACGCAAGACAGGCTGGCAAGGTTGGGGAAATTGTTCGGAAATCTTCTCTATTTTGAAATTCATCGTGTTGTTTGTGATGAACCGCAGAGGAATGGACGACAAGTTGCTAACACGGTTATGCACATTCCTCCGATCCTTGTAGCTGACTCCTTTTAAAATTCATTATGGCCGGCCTCTTCACACAAATCTTTACTCCCAGCCCCTCCCTCTAAAAAAAAACAACAAACGAACAAACAAAACAAGACAAAATAATAAAACAAATTAATAAATAAACAAACAAACAACAACTCAAGAACAATCACATAAGCAAAATTACATCTGGAGACGTCTTGCAGTTGCCATACATAAGAGATCCTTCTGATTAAATGTAGTACTTCAGTTTATTAGATTAGTTCATTATGAGAACCACACACTTAGTTCTACTGCCCTTCCCAAGCACCAATTTAATGTAAACGACTCACTAATCAAAATAGAATCATGCCATATTTTACGTTTGTAGCTTTTTATGACTTGAGATACTGACAGGCAATGCAAACAATCGTTTCAATCACGGTGATTTAGTTTTATTACCGGTAAAAGAAGGGGAAAAGAAGACCAAGAAAGAGTGGTATCGTAATTATTGTTTTGCCTTCAGACCTGAGCAAGTTGCATATGACTTATTATTTTGATAAAACGTGGTCTCATTTCTTTGCACGATAAAGATGCACCAATCTTTTACATAGCAGAGTTCATTATAGTCAAAATATCAAGCACTAATTATATTCTGAAAATTATTTCGAAAAGTTCGTCTCTTTATTAAAGCTGTCGGAGGCCAGCTGATAAGGCGGCAGGAAGCAAAGACAAAGGTGTAATGCAAAATATTTTCTATCGCCTACGCGTAACCTTTCATGGCTGTTACTGTTGTCCCGCGGTGCCGACGGGAAATAGCGCGAAAAATGATTAAATCCATTACACCATACCCAACGTTTACCCGGCATGTCGCATCTGCGTTCGTTGGCTGGCGGTGACACAGCGATGAAGATGCAGAAGCCACGGCTCCCGATTGCGGGCGACATTTAATTTACAAGTAGACTGGTGCGTATCAATAGGCAATTCGTCGCGCTCAATTGAGCACGTCAAATTTTATGATCCAACGCTTGTCACCAGTCTCCTCTATCATTTTCGAAGCGCAGAGGCCGAGGGCGCCGCGCTTTGGCAAATAAAACACACCGCGAATGTTTTCAAGATGATTGCTGAGAATTGCATGCTTTAATGAATACAGATAAGGATGAAATCCCAATGTATATTATTACTTACATTCTAGTGTGTTTGTTCTTTATGTGTTTATGATTTGTACAATTATAGAATATATATATATATATATATATATATATATATATATATATATATACACCCGAAGTGCAATTTAAAGGCAATCTATGTAAAAACCTAAAGAAACGATGAAAATGTTGTTTTTGGACAGAGCTTTAATGTAATGTAGTTACTATACCAGTCTATCAACGTTACGTGATGGAAAATATAATTGATTGAAACACACATAGAATATAGGCCCTACTGAAACCCTTCTTCCACTAACATGCACATGTAGGACCCCCTAAAGCACACAACACACACACACACACACACCCCTAACAACGAATAAACCTTCAAGAGAGTCTATATTGACAGGAAAGACGGAGATTTAATCATAGTGTAACAGTAGCTATAGATAGACGCACGATCTACCTTAGATAGCAACTCACTACCCGCTTGTATTCATACAGGGTGTGTCTCCCTGCTTTAGTGGCTTACTTTGGTTTGACGTTAAGCGGATTATCGCTATGAGGCATGCATCACTGCACGCCCTCACCGGCTATCTACCCTCGGTTGTCCTTTCCCGCTTCCCGTTAGAGAAATGCATCAACGGAGACATGCATATTCATTAGCATAAGCCATGTGGGAGTGTTTTCATCTCTTGTTGTCTTTTGTTTTGTTTTTGTTTGTCATCGACGTAAACTTCCTCTCTTACGGATCATTTTGGTCTGTCATGATGAAAATACAAGTGGGAGGATTAGAAAACTTGCCAGTCTGAAATGAATTTGCATTAGAATTGATGGATAAGGGAGGAAATCGTGAGAGTGAAAATTTAAAACAGAAGAGGTATAAAATCTATGTTCATATACGGCAAAAACTAACGGTAGTTTTTAATAGTATGGTGTCCAGTTGGAACCACTCAATCATCGTAATGGAATTTTCCATCGCAATTGTCTTGTTAATGTATGGTAAAGAAGAGAGAGGAATCAAATTGATGACATCGTGGAACATCAACCACGTAATGATCGTGATGATGAGAGTCTATAAGACAACTACTGTCGTTTATTTTGTGTACCTGGACCTTTCTCTATCTCTTGACAAAGGACAAATAATGGATTTCTCGGCATCGATTACCCTGCTGTTGCTAACATTGTAAACTTACCTTATTCTTTATGTCTTTCGTTTTCTTTTTATTCAGTCATGACTTCTATCGTGACAGAGTAGAGAACCTGCTCAGGCGAGGATCCGATATCACGTGCGCCATGCTAATTCGTGCTCGCTGGCGCTGCAGAGCACGTTTCATCGAACTCCAATCGCACGTAATAGCTGCGGGCGGCGTGCGCGTGAGGTAAAACACAAAAACAGGGAAAAAAATCCGCCAAATCCCACAAACACAAACCGCATATACACGCACACAAAACAAACTCGAGACAAACATGCGCTCTTTTCGAGACTTATCTTGTCATGCAGACGTATGTGAAGTGGTCGAAAGAGAAGAATGCAACTTTGAAATGCTTTCCTTCCCAAATGATTTCACATGACGTGCTTTCTGGATTTCTGTTGTGCTGTTATTTGACGATTTAAGGGAGGGATTTTTCTTGGAGGATTTCGATGTTTTCTTCTCAGTTCTCATGAGATTAAGGGTAATGTTGTTAAAGAAAATCTGATTGAGGAGTATGCAGCAATGTAGGCATTGTTGAATAAGGCTGCGGTTCCATCAAACCTCTTCTCAAAGACGATAATTCAAATCGCAAATCGTGACTATGGCGAGGTATAATGTATATTGTATGTAATCTCTCCAAGCATAATGGACCCTGGCTCAGTATCTGCTGCTGTGAAAGGACTTTTTACAGCTACCATAGTAATAACATAAATGCTCCTAAGTGGTTGACGTTTGCCAAGCCGTCGCTAGGCAACCTGCACTAATTTGTTAAATTGCAAGATCTTCACGGTGCCAACTAAAGCACAGTTGTCAAATCCCCGTTCGGTATGAAGCCCAGATATACTAACTTCTGTCGGATTATTTAGAAATTCTGAAATCGGAAACTGAATTGAGCCTACAGGTGCACATACACACGTCTACACACGTGCGCTAAACTACTTATCTCTGATTGTTTGTAGTGCTACAATGAATATATCCAATGAACAACGATGAAATAAAAATCATATTCTTGTGATGCAGAAAATACTTTATTTTTTTTTTTTTGGTGTCAAAAAACCTGCCTTTTGAGGGAGGAGATTCTGTTGGAGCGGGCAGACACGGCCAGTGACTGAAAGAAATCGTTGAACATTCCTGTATGTGATCGCTCGTGTGTGTGGGTGTGTAGGTGTGTGGGTTTGTGCGTATGTGCGTGTTCGTATCCATTGACTCTGTGAGAAGAGCATAACACCATCCAACTTAATATCGGCGTACGGGAGAAAGATATCGATGAGTGAGATCCTTCTTTGTCGAAAATGGTCCAGAATCGATAGGTCCCGCGGGAGATAGCACCGTGAAGGTATGGTGGCCGTAAGGTGAAAACGTGGCATGGATATTCATGACTGTCGAGACGGCTGCGTGTGGAAGAGGGATCCGAGAGAGACAGCAGCCACAGTAGCTCCAGATCACGTAGCGGTGTTAAGCGTCGCAGACTTTAAGCTGAGAGGGGGGAAAAGTTTGATGATCCCACCCCCCTAAAGGATTTACAGCGGGCTGTTCGGGATTACTGCTGAGAACAGGGACCGGCCAGAAGGTGTTGCCGCTGCTCCTCCGGTAGGCCCGAGGGGGATCAAAGGATATGAATAACCCCTGGCAAGCACGAAAGGAGGGACCTTGTCCCGTAGGAGACAAGCCCCATCTATTTCGTTCACTCGAAGTGCTCGCGCGAATGTGCCTGACGAATGGCGACAGTCATGCATGCTAGCAAGTGTGTCTGTTGGGCAACAGAGGAACAAACGAAAGTGATAGATGGAGGAAGAAGAGGGAGACATACGTTTCCTTGTATGCGTTTCTCTCTGTGTGAGAGTCGTATAGAAGAGAGTATGACTGAGGAGGAAAGAACATGAGAAACATGAGTAGGTGAGGTATGCAGGAGGGTTGGGATAGATCTTGTCAAAATCTCTATCATTGATCGTAGATAGCATGGTATCTCAGACCATTCCAGCTATAACCATCATCTAATTGAGGTATTGCTTAACTCTAGAGGCGTGTTCACATTGAAATTGATCGCACCCTCCTCATACATCGGGAGGATAGGGTGCTGGTGAGCCCGATTCCCTCGAAAGATTACCGGTAACGCTAGTCGACTGACTACGAGTAACTTTGATCAGGAGAATGACCTTGAGTTCGTCTAGCCTTGGTTCAATCAAAATTGCTGTATTCTCATGAAAATATTGCGCGCTCTTAAAGAATTGGTTGAAAGTTGATTACGGGGAAATCTACAAAGATAGTTTCACGTGGTTCATTAAGTTAATATTGAGCATTGTTGAGCTCATCTGTCATTATATCGACGTGTTTCTTCCGTGTAGAAGGATTCGGAAATGCCATTGATTCCTTAGAGGACGCAATACTCGACGGAGGCAGAGCATTCTCATTTTGCCTGACATGATTAACGAGGCAAAAACGAGGACATGATCAATAGCACAGACAGCACATTACGTGAATGCGGACTCGTCACTTCTCTGTGAGTGGTAGAAGGTCGCAGATGCAATGCGAAGAGAGTTGTTTGTCCGTGGAGTAGGAATAGCGATTTAACCAATAATGTGATGTCTTGCAAATGATGTAACTGATGGGACATTCCCTCATCTTCTCGTGTGTTCAATCTTCTCATCAGGGCATTTGCAGATATTAAAGACATAGACAGTAGGGCCTATCTCAACGGGAATTTCAATTTATCACGTAGCACTCTTTGCGAAAATGGACTACCGCCCTTGTGCCAGCCGTTTCATTTGTAATTATCATTCATCTTAACGCATTTCATGCAAGATCCTGAAATTCCCTCTAGGAAAAGCACAGGACCTGATATTCCTTACGGGGAAGAGCACAAGACCTGGAATTCTCTATACGAGAAAAGCACAAAAGACCTAAAATTCCCTATGGGAAAGGTACACCAGGATCTGAAATTCCCTTACAAAGTCACTAATTACCATTTGCCGATGAAACAAAAAAACAGCTGTTGTGCTTCAAAATAGTTCTGAAATGTGGGACAGGGATAGAAACAACCAATGTTAAAAAAAAACCCACTATAATCAATGTCGAATATACACAATTTGAACATTGTTTATAGATTAACGGTATACAGTTATGGTTTGTTGAGAAAAAGAGTGATATCTCCCTGTAATTATTTTAAGCTTTATTGCGAAATCTTTATAATTATGGTAGGATGTTTTGTGATACAACTGACCTTTACATATGTATCAAATGTGGCAACTCGCCCATTTTTTTTCTAATCAATAGTCCCAATAGTAAACAATGCAGGGCCGATCGTGTTCTCGTAGGCGATGGGTTAAGGTTGTCTTTTTTCCACTATGAGTCGTAAAGAAAACAAAAATGATGGTGGCTATGTACGCTTGCTCTAGAATGTGATGGGGGCGATCAGACGGCAGGAGCTCCGGCTCGGAGCTGGCTATTCATCTCAGTCTGTTTGCTCTTCCACTGCCGGCGTCGGTTTAACGATGGACCATAATTTCCCATTTAGCCAACGCTAGAGAGTAGGTTGAGTGTTGGCAAACATCGGTGGGTAAATAAATCTGCCCGGGTGACCCTCATGTGAGAAGAGGATGGTTGTGGATTATCCTTCATTTATCAATCCGTCGGACACGGATATCGCAAAGAATGGGAATTCAGACGGGTGTATACCCCCACGAGATTATGAAGAAAAAGAAAAACAGTAGTCCCAAGGCCGTCGTGAAAGACAAACTCAGCAGAGTCGACAATGAAAGAGTCGTGCCATATCAGACCGTGTGTGCGTTGGATATAAAAGGACTGCACTGCGTAGAATAGAAGACGTGACAGCGAAAATTAAAAGCATGAAAGGGGAAGAATCAGACATAATTTCATAAATATCACTTTAAATATGCATTGAACCTTTGTTTTGCCACTTCTGAAATCACTGTCTATAAATGCAGTTTATTGAGCTATGATTGGTTAAGTCATGCTATGTTTTGATAGAAGCAATAGTCACGGAACTTTAATTATCGTGGCACCCCTAAAGTGATAAAAGTTTGTAGCATTCCACCAGCGGACATTACAATATGGAATGGCAAACCTTCAAATCTTCAATAAAGTGTTTACAGGCTATACGAAAGAAGAATAGCAGTTCAATTTACGAGGACAAGAGCGTGCAGCGTTCGAGAAACATTTCCATCCATTACGGGTCAGTAGAGATAGATTGATCACCCCTGCTGACTAGCTTTAACATCCGGGCGCAGAGACTAACTCGTGTAACATTTCTCGCGTTTTCTTTCTTGTTCCCGCAATAACTCGAAGATGGATCGGCTGCCAGGAAAGATGGAGCAGTTTTTTATTCAATATTCGCCAGGCCTGAATTAACACCCCGACCTTACAGCACGCGCGAGAGCTTTTGATATAACGTCTGTATTATATGTGAAGTCCATATCAAGCGAAATTTCTCTACCTGGGATTTTTGTGTGGGTGTGCGTGCTCTTTAGCTACTGTAGATATGAAAGTCGTGAGACAGTGGAAATATATGAGCAACTTTTTGCAGTAAGTAGCTGCCTTTGCCCGCTTTATTTTTCTCCCGTAATGTTCATATCAAGAGCAGACGACAAGGATAGATGGATGGGATTTTTTTTTCGGCGTTGCTCCTGCTCTTGTTCTTAATCAAATGATTCGAGCTGATGATTTATTACATTTTCGTGATTCGTGCCTTGACGTCATACAGATACTACTTTTTAGATGTGCCTCGTTGGTTTTTGTTACCGTCGGCAACCCCCCCCCCCCCCAAAAAAAAAGAACAAAAAGAAAAATGAACTGATCAACAACAATAACAACAACAACAGCAACAACAACAAAATAATGCTTATTTGTCTTCCGAATCGGCGCTGTCAACATATTTTTGGTTTTTTATTTTCGAAATGGAGCTTCTTTGCAAAAGTTTCAAAGTCCTCCGATGAAAAATAAAAAATCCAACAGTGAAACTGCACATTCTGATGATCCATTGTGGCTTACAGCTAAGTTCATGTAAATCCATCTTAATTCACCCGTCGGGCAAACACATGCCCATCTATTAAATGAAAAATAAACATGAAGGCATAAAGCCGATAGTGTCATTGATGTTTGAGGATGAAGTATGTTCGTATTATAAAGGCCTATTCTGTTATTGCCCAGATCACGATTAATATCAGTTTCTTTATGACATATGACCTTTTAGACCTAATCAAAGCAGCAGAAATTTTGTCTTTGTGCAGAAATGTTGTGTTTGAAATTGATCAATATTGATGTTGTTCCAATCGAGCGATTTAAGGAATTTGGGGTATGTTAAGCAGGCATACAGTGGAAAGCAGAGCAAAAAGTACATCAGAATATTCTCGGAGCTTTTCCACTTATTTTGCATCTAAATCACGCCAAAGTAATACGTTATTCCCGCCATGAATAACAATCGCTGGTAGCTGCCGTCTTACATATCTGGCCGCTTCACTTCTCATGTCAAGTTCAAGTAGACCGACTCCATCATCATAAATCGTCTGCGAACCCTGGAACGATCCAAATCGCCTCTCTCTATCTCTCTCCCTCTCTCTCTCTCTCCCTCTCTCTTCTCTCTATCCTCTTTCTCTCTTTCTCTGTCTGCCTGTCTGTCTGTCTGTCTGTCTGTCTCTTTCTCTCTGTCTGTCTGTGTGTGTCTGTTTTTCTGTCTTTCCGTCTCTGTCTCTGTTCTCTTTGCCGGCATTGACTGGCGAGCGTAACGGGTGGTGCAGATGTCATCAGTCTCCGGACCCAGCAGTTCTCCTTCCCTCTAGTGCGATAGCTGTATTCTCCTTAACTTTGTAATTTCTTTCATAGTTTGATACACGTTGAACTCTGGTTTTGAAAGATTGACCATTAAAAAAAAAAAAAAAAAAAAAAAAAAATCCATAGCAAAGAAGCAATGAATGGCACGTTTCTGGATGGATATGCGGGCTGCAATCTGCATATCATTGATTACATGAGTTACACATTTTGTATTTCAAACGGATAATATGCTGCAGAGATTTGTTAACGCTATGTCACAGTTACCATTGATATTTTAGACTTTCATTGAATAGTATACTCATGTTTTTATATTCACACTACTATCAATATTGATGAAAGCTACCATAAATAGTGTCAATTTCTGGAAAAAAAACAATAACGAAATGAATAACATTGCATAATGATTAGTTCCTCATGGTAATAATCACTGGTACATTCAATACCCCTATTTTGTTGTTGTTGTTGTCGTTGTTGTTGGAATTTCATGTAAACCCCGTAGGATGTCGATCGTACTATACCCGTACTTGGTAGGTAGGAGGGAATGTTCTTTCCGGAAGAAGAGATGGTGCACAAATCATGTACAGACTTGAATCAAGGCCAATACCGTAAAAACATTCATGTTTTGGTGATAGGCACTCGCTTAAAAAGTACTGCAAAGAGAGTTCACTGTGAGGCGTCAGGCGGCGTGAGTTGGTAGAATATTCATGCGAAGTAAAGACTTAATTCTTTATTTAGCACGCAGAAGGCTTTTCTTACTTTCTCAACGCTGTTTAGTGTTTCTGCGATTATCTCAAGACATGATATCTTTATCTTCATATTGCATATTTTAGAACTGTTGATGTCTTCATGGATATTAACTTTGGGGGCTCTTTTAATCTTATCATCTGAATGATGAATGAAAGAACGACGCAAATACGAAAAAAAAATTCTGAAAGAGAAAACGCAAGGAGTGCGAACGATGTCGTGCATCATGAAGCAAAGAAAGAGAGACATAAAATCATGCTTTAAAGAACTACACGAATACGTAAAAAAAAAAAATCTAGCAAGAGAAAACACAAGGAGTGCGAACGATGTTGTCGTACAGTATGAAGCAAAGAATATAGATATAGAATCATGCACTTTGAAGATGACGAGTATCCCAATCGATCTCAAATCGATGACCTCGCCTTTCGAAGGGTTGCATTCCGCCTACCCATATATAAGGACTATCACCCTCCTCTTGGCTCAATAAATAAATCACGAGGCAAGGACAAGTGCGAACGATATGGATGATGGACAACAGAAAAAGGGAGGAAAAGTGACTTCTTGAAGTACCAGATATGGTAAACCCCTCGACTCCTGGTCACGACGGAAATCAAGACCTCTGCCGGGGCAGCTTCATATCTACTCTTTCGCTTTCTCTTTCTTTCTTTTTTTTTCTCTCTCTTTGACTTTGATCCATCGTTGTTGCCCATTTCCCAAAGGCCTGTCGGGGTTGGCGATTACTTTGGGAGACTATGGCTCATCATTTCGGCTCCGTTAAGATGTAATGCTGCGTCGTTATTATATTAAATCCCCCTCGATAAGCGATCGCACGCCTCGCGATCATACCGCAGAATATCGCCGTCCTGCTCTCCGCTTATTATCTTCTTCTTCTTCTTCTTCTTCTTTTTCTTCTTTTTTTTCTTCTTCTTCTTCTTCTTCTTCTTCTTCTTCTTCTTCTTCTTCTTCTTCTTCTTTCCGTCACTCCTTGCATCCGTTATTCAGAAGGAGTGCGTAGAATAACGTTTTGATTCCGATGAGAGCTTCGGGCCATTCGTAATGAAGTGGGCTCCTGGTCTCTTTCGCTCACACGCCCTCCCGTTTTCCCTCAGATATTTTATCAAGCCCGGAGTGATATTTATTGGACTGAGGGAAATCTCGTTTGCCCATATTAAGTGGTACTTCATTATGCCGCCGATATCGACCGCTACCGCATGCCTAATTAATGGCAGGGAAATTTGTCAGTGACCAGGAATAAGACCATAAGTGTATATTATTCAGCGAGACATCTTTGTAGCAGGGGAATATGTCCCGCCTGAAGAATACGTCCCATGTTGGAATGCAATGAAAGGATGACGATGGTCCTACATAGATATTATGTCTTATAATATGCCATAAGATATACATGTTCTTCAGATACATATTATTCAAGCACATAAACGTTTCGTTTCCTTGAAAAAGTTAGGTATTTTTCAACGAGCAGCAGAAAATATACTTGTAGATTGTATTTTTTCACCCGATATTTCATCAGAGAAAATATATATATTTTTTCTATCATGATCACTTCTGACAGTTGTCGTAATCATTCGGGACATGACAATATTCGTCTAATATGCATTTCATTGTGATTCATCTCGATTGGAAAAAAAAACACCTTGATATCAAACTGGTAAAATAATGCGGCATTTCATCCTTATTTTATGCCATTCACCCATGCAAAGAGCGCGCTATTCATCTAATAGAAGCTAACGCGACTTTTCGTTTGACCCCTCTCAGCGCGAGCGAGTTGTGGCGACAGTTACACCTGAAAGAACCACTTTTGCATCATTATTCAATCAAAAATGGAAGGTTTTCTCTTATTCCTGTTATCATCATTCCGCCGTTGATGCAATTTAGCAAATCATAATGTGTTTTAGATATATAACCCTGTCATAAACACACAGCATCGCATGTGCGGGGGACAGAGACCGAGAAATACAGAATGATGATTGATGTATCTTGGTGCTACATGCTGAAAAAAGCCATTACCTTGGTCATTAAGCGCTGAATCGCACGCTTTAATTCTTTTTGTCGATGTTTTCCACGCATTTCAGAGCAGAATATTGCCAGCAAGGCCAGCAGCAACTCGTCTTGCATTCTCTTTCCATTACGGCATATTAGATGTGAAAAGGGACTGGATGTATCAATTAAGTGAATTGGTATTTCTTGTCGCTCTTGATGTCTCATTGGCGATCCTCTGATGCGGGAAAAAAAATCGGTGCAGTTTGATATAATTGCGATGAGTTGCAGAGATGGTAAAAGCAATGTCCTATCAATTTATTTCTTTTATTCAGTCCATTTGATGTTACATTAATTTCCTGGGAGGACACACATTTTCATGTTGTTATATGTTATAAATTGCTAATGAAGGTCACAGGATATGGCGTGTGAAAGTCGCAACAATGATAGCCAAACGGTTAAAAGGTATCTGAACCTTTGCCTTTCATCACGCTTACTTGAAACATATCACCTATTTGTTTCAATTCAGAATGATACTATCTTCAAAGTGAAATACTTGTGTGTATATTCGTTGGTCTAAAAGTAGTTCAAAGTATGAAAAGGCGAAGACAAAAGGATGAAATGTCTTAAATTTTATAACACTTTCTCTTTCTCTATTGGATATTTGCCATTATAAAATTTTTCCAAGATGTAAACATTACGTATTTAGATGCCTGCAATTTAGACGAAGATAATCTGCATTGCGACTTGACTGGGAATATGGAATGTGGAGGCAGTGTGTAATGTTGGGCTAGAATTCCATGGGAACATCTTACAAGTTTGATATGACTTAGATCTGGATGAATTGTAACATATTATATTCTTGCTTCTATACCAAAGTAGGACAGTAATAGTGGAAGTTGGATTTAGTGTGGATAGGACAAGTGCAGCCGAGATCATACCGGTGCGGTGTGATAGTGCCTGCATCTCAAGCGATGTTTGCCAGACCGCTGTGACACTCATCTTTCTCAAGGAGTGATATGTACTCATCCTCATTATTAACTCCGAGATAAGAGGCTCTGAGAAGATTCGGCAAGTCATAGAACACAGATAGCTGGACGGACCTGAGATGTATAGAGATAAATGAAGGGAAAGTTTCTGTGAGAAGAGTGGAAAAAGTTTTGGGGAGTATTGGTTAACTAATGTTGGCATGGTATCGTGTGACATACGTACAATTCGTATGAAGTATTGGAGGACGCGTATGTGAAGTACAGCGACTGTTGAGAAGCTATTCGCATTACTAAATTGACTCCTGCGGGAATTTTGGTGCAGACATTATAATCTTGTCATTATTGTGTAGATTTGGTAACGCTGAATTTTAATGCAGCTCGTAATTTGGAGAAAGATGAGATGAAAATGGTGAAATTCAATGAATCTGCACAAACCGAAATTCATATTTACAAAAGTTTGCCTGCATTAGAACAGAACAAGAACTTTCATCTTTACATTGCGCCTTCTAAGTTATAAGTGAATAAAACTGGTATACTAATGCGTAAAATGTGTACGGAGGTACATCGAATGAAGACGCCCGTTTGACAATGTTTGAATTAATGCCAGCTTCTTTTTCCATCGATTCAGTCTTTCCACTCGCTTTCTGCCCATCATTTTAACCCATTCTTGCCTAGATGGCCTTAATTGTTAACGGTCTATTCAGCTGTCATTTCACTCAGCAGACGGTTAATGTAGTTGACTTTAATATGCAACGAAACTGCGTTTATAGATATAATCAGATGTGAAAGAAATAACAGCTTATGAAGGGACCAATGTCTACCGTATATGGAATGTAGATCATAAATTCCACCCACTCTCGAAGGACGGCGCAAGTCAGTTTACATAGGGACATTAATCATATGAAAAAGATACAAAGGGAAAAGTAGTGGATGGGGATCTTTGCACGCAGACACACACATACACACACACACACACACACACACGCACACACACACAGACACACAAGCCGAATATAAATCAGCATAAGATATGAACACACAGCAAATTAGATAGATGGTGTCAACTCAAATGGATATCATTCAATAGTTCTACCAGTCGTTATAAGTGATCAATCTTAAATCTTTACTCTCTCTCACACATACACACACACACCCACACACACACACACACACACACACGCACACATATATATATATACTTATACATGCAACGTTATATGAAATTAGGGTAGAGTTTCATGATAATGCCCTTGACATACAAGAAAAAAAAAATCGACACTGAAATCGTCATCACATCAATAACTAAAATCTTATGTATGCCATTGTTTCTTGGATTTTTCTATTTGCTATTTCGTGCTCTAGGTGTAAGTGATACAATATTTGTGTGATTTCTGCCTTGTATATGAGTAATATTCCAATAAAAAGTAAGGGGGGGGGGGGGAGTGGACGTATATGAGATCGCAATCCGTAGGATCGACTCAGGCACACTAATGTCTTTTTACCGAGAATCAACGCACGCCGATTCATTCTTTGTCCGATCGGTTTCACCGGCATTAACGCGTGAATTATGCGATTTATTTTCGCATCGACGCTTGGGTATCGAATGTCTCTGTCTGTTTTTTTTTTCTCCCTCTTTTCCTATCTCGCTCTATTTCTCTTTTACTACCACCAATCTCCTTGTATCTATCTCATATCGTGGTTTTAGCAAACATATTATACTCACTTTCTGGCCATGAAATAGTAATACCGCGAATACCGTGACAGAGGCAGGAAATATGACGTACATTAAATGTGATTCTTACTGATGTGAAGTTAGGAGCGTGCCGAGGGACCGGGAACGAAGAGCGGGAAATGGCTTGAATTTTCACACCCTTCTCACTGAAATGGCATTTTCGTTTTCTGTCTCTCGGTGTTGCAAACTCCCAGTATTCTTTTTTACGGGATTGATGTTGAAGTCCCTTTTGTGTCGTCATCCAAGCGGAATTTGATTATCGCTCATATCGCAAATGTGGCGACGTGCTGCTAGCTCTCATTTGCTATATTTCCTCAATTTCTACTACCAAATGATGAGGCTCCCAAGGGAAAGGTATCATCTGTTATAGTTCGGAGCGAGAGAGCTGTTGCCGGTTTTGATGTCACAAAATCACTTCTTGTTTCAGCTCGTGGAAAAGGTTAACGAGAAGTGGTGGTGTAAGGGCGCTATTCAATCCGTGTTTTTCTTCTCTAACTCGAAAACATTCATGGTATAGGGGCTTACGCCTCCGGTTGTTTCCGTTCGTCTGAACGTGAGAGGCTAAGCGAACAGGGTGAAATTTTCGGCCTGACATATCGTAAAAATATTTTGCCTTGCGAATCATCGACCGTACATTTGTATTCTCTCTCTCTACGAAAATGACGTTGAAAGGAGCGATGGGTTTAGAGTTGTGAATGCTAGACATAATAGCAGAAAGATTAAACTTTCTTTCCTCATGTATTTACGTTTACTTTGAACATCTTATCCCTACATGTAGTGCCACCCTCTTCTTTACATCCTCGTTTTCGCAGTCTTTGTCCTGTTTGCTTAAGAGTTTGTGTATCAATTAAAATGCGCGCCCCTGGCTAGCGGTCCACTATCCGTCCCATCGACGATTGCAAAGACAAACATACCGGCTTTTCCCCCGTGTGCGATACGGCGTGCGCACCACAGCGGCGGAAGAGCCGATGGTACATCAAGAATAACGAATTGGCGCGGCGGACACGGGTGATGATATATCGATGTCTCACGAGTATAGTCAATCATTAGTACGTTTTACACTGCGATAAGGATCCGACTTTCTTTCGACACGCAAAGTCGCGGCGTGGTAGTGAGTGGAGAAAAGGGAATTGCGATTGATTTAAATGAATCGGCTGTCAGATGTTAAATTCCCCCAAGTCCAAATGATGAATATCCAGGGTCGGAGATGATGTTCAGGTGCCTTTATAAACGAACTGAAAAACGTTAATGATTAATTACAAAAGTGACAGAGGAGCATATTGTTTGGCAGATGTATTTGTTATTAACTATTTGAAGACGTGTCAAGTTGAATGACTTTATGAGTGAAAGTACACACGAAATCAGATATAGGGTACGTTTTTTCTTCATATTCGTGTGCTTTGTGAGCCTTAATTCTTCTTAATAAGTGAACTGAGATCCGTATGACAACCATAAAAATTGATGTCTAAGGCTATAACTCACGTGAGCCGGACATGTTACATGGGAATTATCGCGACGCTTGCTGCTAGGGGTTCAGATCGAATTCACGTCAATTATAGATTATCCTGAAGCATGCTAATTTACATACGCGGAATCGATTTAGGGGACGCTTTTTAAAGAAAGCATTTCGTATTGGGTGTCACCTGCAAAAGCGATTGTGCCGAAGATGATTGATGACGTTTAATCAACGCTTTGTAAAAGAAAGTCAAAATCTCCTCTGTGGAATGTGTTTTAACATTTTCTTTTGTTCGTCCTCGTTTTCATCTTTCAGTGCGAACAAAGTGTTAATCACTTTGCCTTGAGTTATCCTCGACGTTTTGAAACAGTATACGATCTGTACCGAAGCTATATGGGGATTATCATAAATATCTGCTACGCAATTGGGCAGGGAGTTGAAAGAGCCACTTCTGCTGTGTGTGCCCTGTGTGCATTTTCCTGAAATGGTAGGCAGATAGTGTGGTGTACATGGGGGTGAATTCACCCTCATTATTTTCCATTCAGTGTATTCCGTCTGCGACGAGACGCTTCCCAGTGAAGCTCGATGTTTCAGACACTCATTCATGTTCCTAATATATCGAATTTGATGATACAGTGAACCGATGATGAATTTCAATTGGAGAGTCATTTTCTGGCGCCACGTGGAGTCGAGGGTCTTAAAGGTAGAAGCTTTCGTTTGCCACTTTGTAGACATTTACAGGAATGAAAGTGTCATCCATACAGTAAAAAAAGTTCGTGCCGAGTTTCCTCTTCGTTTGGCGATGAAATGCACATATATATAAAGTCATGACAGTCTTTGACTTTCGTTCAACAGTTGTTCAATTTGAATTTCCTTCGGTGAGAGTATTGCTGCCATCGCATTTATTACCATCATCATTATCTTTTATTTTCCGAGGCATGTATACTTACAATCACATCTAGGGTATTTTTTTTTTTACAATTTTCACTGCTTACAGTTCAGATGGTCTTCTCATTGTTTGAAGATTTCTCAATGGATTTTTGAAGATAGTAATCATGGTAATTTACCTGCTATAAGCCCCACGTAGTATGCTTGAGAATATGGCGTCACGTAATTATGGCGCCTCTTAAAGTTTTTTTTTTCTCTCTCTCTGTTAAAGCTCTTTCTCTTTTCATCACAGGCTCTCATACATGAAGTAAACGTATCCTTCATTATTGAAATACTGAATGCACAAATCCATATCCAGCCGTACAAACAAAGAGGGGGGGGGGGGCAAATCGTATTGCGGCGTTAAAGTTAAAATTCACTGATGTTATCTATTCATTCTACACGATGGCTTAGTTAATTCGAAACTGTTTGGCAATATCTATGTTTGTCCAACAGCATTCGATTCAGCAATGTGGCTGGTGCAATCAAATTTTGAGTTTGCCCCTTCATCTCAGCATTGCGCAATAAGTCAGGGGATGGGAAACAACTCCTCATCTTTCTTTTCGGAGAAATAAGCATTATGCAATGTGATCTTTTGCGCCATCTTTCCTCTGAATGTAAGTTAAAAAAGAAAAAAAAACAAAAACAAAACGCTTTCCCCCACACAGACAAACAAACAGACAGATGTAGAAGACATTACTTCTCCATGAACTGTATCTCAACATGATAGGCGGCAGATACTGCTTCTCTACACGTACGACGTAGTATTTACACGGTCTGTTCATATAACAGATGGGAGGCTAGAGAAAGGATCGTCGTAATGTTGATTACATAACTTTGATCACGATCGTGACGAGCCCACTCCGTCGTGGTCCAGTCATCTTCTTTAAATCGACGCGCGAGGGAGCTCTTGAGGTGAGGACAGACACACGCATAGCCTTGAATCAGACATATCACATTGGCGGCATACCGCGGCATTGCTTTTCGACGCCAGAGTATACAAGATGAGTGCAATGTTGAGAGACTTACAGTCGTAAGAGGGGCATCATAGTACGAGATATCATGCGTGGATGGCAGTGATGTTGATTTTCATATCCGTCTGACGAAGCCGCGGATCAAAATTCCACAAGCGTGAAGCTTCAAAAACTGTCCGCGATTATTTCTTTAATTTCGGTGCTGTGAATGATTCCAGAATCTGATCAAGTGCACGTTCCTCGGCTTTCCATGACAGACAAATGATAAAAAAAGAAATACATATTAGAAATAGGTCTAGTTGACTTAGTCTATATGGGTGAGAGGCGGGCAGACCTCGATCAATATAGCTCGGCGCGCTGTTGGACAAGATAATTTAACAGACAACATTATGGCCGAGGGCACAGACCCTTAACTCGCCATCGAGAGGTCTGCGTGTATGGAATGCCACGCTGTGCAAGCACGGCCGATACTTTTAAAGGTGCCGACTCGACGGCATTCTTTAAAATAGATGAGACTTTTAAAAAAAGGCAAAAATGTGCGGAATGTTGTAGATATGCCCGCTTCTTCTTCAGTTGCTCGGTATGTTCTTGGCATTCGTAATTCACAGTAATTTTCGAGAGGGGGGGGGGGGGGGGGTCACTGCGAGTATCCTTCCGCAATCATCTCTTATGAGTCGGGTTGCGTGTACCATTTTCAGCTCTCCTTTACGTTGTGCGTTAGATTAATCTAAGACTGCTCTTAAAAACGTTATTACGTGACCCTTTGATTTCGGAAATAATTATCTGTGCAGTCATCTCGTCTTAAAATGTGAAGTGTCCGATCTCGACGATTAAAGACATTTGACGCTTCCACGATGGGTACCGATGAAAGCTTTAGCATACATTTGAATTTAGGACCGTTAAATCTTTGGCTTGAATGAGATTTCATAGCATGGTTATGGATAAGTTACAGTAACACAGAAGCACATCACAACTGCAATTCCAATCTATTTGATCGCATAATATACATAACTATGAGTGGCTGATAACACGTAGTGTCGTCCTCATAGCGTTTGATAAAAGTACAAACTTTATCAATTTCGTCTGTTACGTGGGCAACGTGTTCAAGCAGTCGATAATGCGGGTTTCTGGGCGAGAAAGGTCAAACGTGCCAATTGCCGGGTTTGTGGGGACGCCTAGAAATTCACGATCGTATGTGTGACCCTCGAAAGTTCCCTTTTCGCGCGGTTTCTCGGGAATGTTTAATGCCAATATACACCTCAAAGGGGTAGAGTTTTTACCGCGCGTCCAGATATCGGTTATCACGGCACATGTTCCGTGAGTATTAGAGCGAACGCGATGCGGCGTATTATGCGCCGTATCACTAACGGATATTGTAGTAAGGTCATATTGGCGGGACGTGATAGGTTCGGGTGCATATTGCAATTTAGAAGAATAGATCTGACGATGTTAGAATTACATTATTTGACTCAAATGACAAATCACTTCGAAACTTATATTGTACCCTCTAAAAGTTTGTTCTCACGATATATACAAGACGTGCCGACATTGACAAGAGAAAAAAAAAATCAATATAGGGTCAGAACTGAAGTGATACCGAACATTCATTGCATGTTACTATTCAACTACGAATGCTTCCTCTTCATTGGTTTTGTAGCACATTAGTAGAATGTTTTGAATGGTGTTTTTTTTTTGTGGAGTTTTTTTTTTTTGAATGTGTAATATGCTGCACTCCCGACTACACCTACACTTCAAAAGTGATTTAATCATATATATATATATATATATATATATATATATATTATATAATTATGTAATTATATAATTATATATATATAATACCATTGTGTTTGTTTTGGCGGTTTTTAGCTGCTCTGTGATAGTTTTCGTATTATATTTGGCCAAATTATGTGTCATTGGAAAGTCTAGGGTCTAGATTATTCCAGAGTACCAAAGCCCAAACCAATGCTCGATCAATGTAAAATATACGGACAGAGAGCCATGCGGACATATATAAATTACACACACGAAAACATATAAGTAATTACGCCAGTTTTATTGAGTGAACACTGATTTATGACAATAATCACTAGGCCCTGAATCTTCAATTTTATTATTTCCTTTTTTACATTTTGTTTCTTTTTCAGTTTTTTTCTTTCCTCCAATAGCTCACAGGTGATTTACAACACGACCGAGACCGCAAAAGCGTTGTGCCATTATATACCTCATTATTCACCATATTATACATTAAACGATATTATCATGATAATCATATAATGAGTTCTGCAATATTAAAAGCACCCATACCCTGAAAGAGCCTGACGTTCGTTCAGTAGAAAAAATTACAACAACCAAAAGACAAAAATATTGAAATGAATTTGTGCAATTGGTGAGCGAAAAAACAACAAATAACAAACAAACACATACCCAATTTTCAATTCCTTTAATAGAGGATTTTAGCTATGATAAAAGAAAGACTATAACGTGTTTTCATGGGATATTTATTTCTGAGACTAACTGGATGACGTTTCCATATCATGTTATTACTCCAAATTGTGTTAATCCCTGCGTATTCGATAGTTTCAAAACAAGCCGCGCTTACGTCAATCCATCTTTGTTTACCCGTACAGTAATTACACACTCGTCTTCGACTGTTCGCTGGTGCTTCAACTATATGATTGTTGTTATTCGGTGGCATGATTTTTTGCATAACGACCAAATATAGATTTCCTGATGAACACGAATGCGACCCTTTTCAGATAAAGATCTTCAAATGTTCCAACATGAATGTAGTTTGATGACCAATGAATAATATTAAATAATTCTTTCAATTTGGGCATTGTGTATATGAATGAATTTATGATACAGTAAATGGTCAGTATTAAGAGCATACATAGTAGACAAAGAGTTCGACCGCGACTTTATCCTTTACGCTGAAAGCTTTTCTATTACACCATTAAAAAAAACAATCTCAAGCTTTTCCAGCCTTCCACGGCGGAGAGGTGGTTCAGTCGGTAGCGCATCTGCCTTTCAATTGAATATCTCCGGTTGGGGGCGCGGGTTCGAATCCAGAGACAAAACACTGTTTTACTCGCATAGGGCATAACATGAAGGTCCTGTGTGTGGGAGAGTCACAACCCAAGTGCGTAAATTGATGATCCCTTTCATTCATTCATTCATCATGAAGAGCTGATTGCATAATATAACCCAGGTGAAGAGGTCCACATCCAAGTGCTCGCAACTGGACCCCATGGAAGACCAATCAGTACGGTTAAAGGTTCAAGTCAGTTCAGTTTGATTTTATTTCTGCATTTTTCCCCTTGGAAATCATACATGAACATGACAACACGTGTATCTGACCAAAAAAAAAAAAAAATTATAGTATAATATTTACAACAATCTTAAGTTTAAACATAGCAACAATGAGATCAAAGGAATCGACGATGCACTTGTTTCCGGGTATATGCCGGTCGTCGGAGCCTGCCATCTTCAGGTAAGTTCTTCATGGTGAATGTGAGCTATCCAGCTCAGGGAAGGATCCAGGAATTCTGTAAAGGGGGGGGGGGGGGGGGGAGGGGGCGCAACTAATATTTCTGGTGCAACTTCCGGGTTTCATTTCATTTTTTTCTTTTTCTTTTTTTTTTTTTAACTAAAATTAAGGGGGCTTGCGCCGGTCCCTCCCCCCCCCCCCTGGATCCGCCACTGCAGCTATCTTGTCAGATGGAAAAGAAACAAACAGGAGAGTGCATGAAAAGATGTAGCAAAGGAATGAACAGAACAGGGAAGATTATGTAAAAACGATATGAAAGGTTACAAGGAGCAAAGTGCATGTCAAGTACATGATGTATCAGTTGATGAATACGTTGTGGAGGACTGTTAATCAAACCTGTATGTGCAATCACGGGGAGCCTGCCGAGGTGTATCTGTCACTTATTGCCTTTCTCGCATTCGTTTAGGCTCCGTATCAATCATCTCGTATTCTTTATAGTTTGAAGACTCGGGGTGAACCATGCGAAGTGCAGTGCCAAATAATTTGATTAGCTGATACATCATGAAAAGAATCCAAACTTTTCCCCATTTTTTGTGTTTTATTAAAGAAATCAAAACACAATACAATTTTCGCAAACTTAGTGTTTGAGACCAAAATATACTCTAAAAGTTCTCAGAAGGGGTTAAAATTCATCTTCCACCTTTAAGATTTTGGAATTTGCTTCACCAAAAGGCTCAACCAATTAAGAAACTTCTCTGGCTGACGCTGTATTTGCCAGGATAATAATTATGTTGTTCGGGAATATTTTTTGATCAAAAGTTTGAAATGATAAACGTCGATGTACCGACATTAATTCCGGGCTGAAGTGCCTTCCCCGCCTAGTCATACTAGTAGGATGTAGGTGAAACGTTACCAGTAGGACCTACATGATGATCGAATCGTACCCTAGCATTATAAAGTTTCGCATGCAGCTAACAAGTTAGCTTCGTGCGATTCTTTTTCGGATGCGATACTAGTACTTTGTGTTACCCAACTGAAATCGTATTAACACAGCGTTACTTCACACATTTCTAATGCATATGTTTGCTTTTAAGGCAAAAATCAACAATTTCTGTAGTCTTGCAAACCATGTTTTACCTTTAATGCTGTAGCAGGGTGATATGCATGAGGGAATAAAGGACAAGGCATTCATTATCATTAAGGTTCAATACATTGTAGGCCTATCCATGACGTTGAAATCAGCATTCTGCGTACAAATTTTATTGCGGACGCGTGCATACTTTGTCACTGTTAGCATTATAGCGGTTTGATTCGGCAGTGTAAACACGGCCACTCGCAACATTGCATGTGTAATTCTAGCTGTGTAGCTGAGGCGCTCTTAGAAACTTTGCTGGTTTCACGTGCAGAGGAAATCAATTAAGCCGTAAAGTGCAACCGCACTTGGCATTTCAGACTTGATTCAATCCAATTTTTTCGTTTTGGGCAAGCTTTTATAAACTGACATGGGTGCGCGGTTGCTAATCGCCATGGAGGGGCGTTTAATCCCGACTTTGGCTGTGAGTATCACAGTGGAAATGTGATCGCAGGAAACACGGGTTTTTTTTTTTTTTTTCCTTTCCTCCTTAAGGGGAGGGGGGGTGGGGTGCGACATTTGTGGACGAGGTAAATTGCCCATAGAGGTAAATGAACACATTCCGGTATCATCGCGCCCTGCTTGAAAGCATGTAGCCCATTATTATGCCATCGTAACGGAATAAAGTGCTGTCACTGTGAACTGCAATGACTTGTCTCCGCGTATTCCACGTCATGCATTACGGTGTCTGTGCATAATCAACAAACCTTGAGATGGTAATAGTCAATTTAAGAGCTTTTGAAAGAATATTAAATTATGTATGTTAGTGTGGATTTCATAATTATGTTGGAGCTAATTTGTCTGAATTTACGTGAACCTGCTTGTGTCATCCCCTTATGTAGCGTTTGTTTATTGTGATTATGTCTATATTTTTTTTTCTCGGTATTTTGTACCGAGTGGTAATGCATTTTATTAATTTATGCTTGTTTTTATTGTTGATTTGCTTTGATCGATTCGGTAACTTGTGTTGTTTCTGTTGTTGTTGTTCATATAACACTACATTCATGGCCTTTCTGAAAAACGGCCTTACCTGGCTGATCATTTTATCTCGTGATTAAATGAAATAAAGCAAAAAACAAACAAACAAACAAACAAACAAACAAACAAACAAACAATTTAGCTGTCTTTGTTTCAGATTTGAAGTGAGCTTTCTACATCATATGCCAGCTACAGATGTCGCCACAGGCCTATTATAGCTAGAGTTCCTTTATTTGTATACGGGGACTCTAGTTATAGTTCATTGCACGCGCTTCTAACATTTAATGCTTAATAATCGATTATACCATTATATTTATGAACACTACTTGAACGTAATTGTATTCTCATACCAGCTGAGTCATTATGAGCTTGGTATTTTGGTATTTTCGATTTATTTAACTCGAGACATTATACATGAACTCTGTTGAGTTTCGGGAATCTATCCATAGCAGACTTCCGCTGCATAGATTGTTTCAACCTTGAGGTCACGCCATTGTATCCATATTTGAATTACGTCCGCCCCTCCCCGATTCGTAACACTCAACATCACAATACGATCTCCTCGCATGGCGCACCACGGAGTGCTCCGCGGCAGCTCTGGCTCGAGCTGTAGTAGCCCTACACGCATTCGTCCTCTAGCTCCGTCAAAATGAGATTTGTCGCGAGGAAAAAATCGTAAAGATTGATCGCTGTAAGGCCGATGCTATAAATTGCTCGCTTAGGTCGGTCGACCTGAAGTTCGCCGAGAGGGGCCAACAAATAAAAAAAAAGTCTGTGTATCACAGACTCATCCCGTCCCTAACGATGGCGACAACTGTTCAAGTGATGTAGCTCGCCATGTGTCTGATCGGATGGGCTGGGGTGAGAAATGAAATAGATATTTCCTTCCATTCTCAATCGTATGTCGTGCGAATCTCACTTTTCTGCAGGTCTCTTTATATCGAGGTGATTTTGAAAGTGGAGCCACAGCCAATTCTTAAAGCCGTGACCGAATTGGCAGCTCAGCAAAGTGTGGAGAGATCCGAAGGGGTGTTGTCGGCATTTATTGGGCTGAGCCTTTTCCTCCCGTTCAATCAAGGGGATAGGATTTGGCATGCCTCTCCTCTATGTGTACATTGTAATACAGGACATACAACACCCGCCGCTTAAACCTCTGGACGAAGCGCGCTGTTGTTGTTGCTGTTTAAAGGCGCGTCATTCAGTGTTGAATATCTATACGCCCTGTGCCTTGTGCCCTTGGTTATGATTACGTCTGGGTTCATCGTGTCCTGCGCATTGCTGGTAATGCTCCCCTCATTCATTAAGACTCGATTGAATACAAGCGTTGAGATTCGTCCTCTCGCTTCGCATCCCATTGCGCTGTATTGTGAGGAAAATCTGGCCTTCAATTTTTATGATTGCCTAGGAAAAAGACTGTCCTTGCAAAGGAAGAAGGGGAAGGAGAAAGAAAGAAATGTCCAAGGGCGCACAGCTTGTTATGTTTTCGTATTTTTATGTTTCCTGATGCCATGAAAGTCGAATTTGCTTTCATGTCGACACCGCAAAAATATACGGAACTTAGATGAATATAGATTTATTATTACCATTTGTAGTATGATATGGATTGTGTATCGATAACGTCTAACCTTTATCAAAACATGTACAGAAGATCAACAGGATTAATTCATAGGTCCATATCACATGTGCAGGAGATGAGTAACTATTTTTCTTTCTGTTCTTTTGCACGAATGGAGTTTCATAATGTTAGTGTTCACTTCCTTTGAAGAATAAAAAAGTTTTTAACTTTCAGGGCATACCGCTTTTGATTGAGAAGTATACGACGGCTAAGCAGAGCTAAAATCAATGTCATATAAAACTTTACAAAGGCGAAAGTCATTGCAGAAGAGGGAGAACAAAATGAAAAAGAAATGAAAATTCAGAGATGAAATAAAGGTATCATGGTAAGCGGAGATGGGAGCATGGACGTGAGACAGACGAATTAAGTTTAACACTTACGTGCCAGGGACTTGGACAGTGTAAACAATGCTATATTGCCCTCTGTGCCAATCGGCACTTAAAGCATGCAAAGTGTTAAAGGAAAATAACACGAGAAGGTGACGTATAAGTAATGAACGAAGTTCTAAGAAGAAAAATATAAAGAATAAGCATGAGATACGAGAAAAGAAGGAGAAGAAAAAGCTGACACGATGGAATGGAGGTGATAGGAGAAAAAGAAGGAAAACGGGCAATGTGATTACAGGAGCTTCGAGCGATAAAAGAAAAAGTCACCTGCTGCTTTTTCTACTTCATCGAGTAAGTCCATTTCCTCGTCTTCCTCTTCTCATTACTGGAAGAGGTAAGGATGGGGTACTAGGGGCTTGAGGAGGGGTACAACCCATAAAAGTGACATCATTTGGGGGCTAGAAGGTGGTCTGTGATGTTTCTTGCCAATCAAATATTGAAAGTTGACAGGGGTCTATCACCTTGCTCCCTGACAAAACGAGTTATAAGGCATACTTGGAGGTTATGAAACATCGACACCTTTGCCTGTGAAGCTCATGTCCTGTGTGGATTTTCCCTCTCATCCTACCCCTTTGTCATTTAGTGATTCCTGCCCGAGAAGTTCAAACCGAAAACGAACTCCTTTCACGAACATTTTAACCCTTTATCTCTGATATCCTTTCCTGAATATCCTGCATATCTTGTATGGCCATGATTGATTGCGAGAAATCTTGTTGCAGCGTCGAATAAAATGTCAATTTGTGTATGGAGCGTGGGGCGCTAAAAATGTACGTTTTCCTGCCAGTTTGGACGTCAGTGATCTGATGAATGTAATGTCCCGAGATTCTACGAAACCTACGAAAAGAACGCGATACACACTTTGAAAATTGATTCCGGTGGATTTTGAGCGTTTGCGACGCTCTGATTCCGTAATTCAGGTATGTTGTGCAAAGTTCACATCTACTCAAGATAAGTGAATCTCCAATCCATAATTGTGAAATGTCGCCACAATAGTTACGGGGAGATTCATCGTGTATGAAGGGATGCTGTATGCGATGTGTTCAGCATATGTCGCCAGTACTCATCTATTCATTACCTCGTGGGGTATTCCAATTGATCTAGATGGTGAACCAGGGGGGATAAGAAACCCAGTCTGTGGGGCGCCGCCACCATAGTTTCTTCCACGCACTCCCACTTGTACAATCATCATTCCAGCTCAATACGAGAGGAGGACCCGCGCACAGTCCCAGCGTGCGTATCTACGTTCCAGTCTCCACATGTATGTCAGCGCGCACTTCCTGTGTCCTATGCCCGTCTGTCGGCGATGTGGTTATTCCCGTAACGTTTGTATTATTCTTCTCATCCTCCCCTGTTATCAACAACCCGCCTCGTAAAGACTCTCGCAAACATTCGCAAGCTTGTAACCATCGTCGACGGAACTCTTTTCCGTAGTTTCCTATAGCTGCAACCGTCCGTCGGCCGGTTCTCCCGTTCGCGGGATAAACGCACGGTTTGTTTTTCTTCCACTAGACACAGGGGCTTCCACCTGCAATGCTAAGACTCAACAAATATACATCCCTCTCCGAGCTGTCATTGGGAGGGGAATGCGAATCCTCGAGCCTCAAATGTCAAGACCCAATTGTGTCGAGTGGGCTGGTCTTCAGAGTACCCGTTGACAGGACATAAAAAGCTCCGGTTAGTGTCCTACCCCCGTCCCCTCATACATGCAGGGGGAGATGAAAATCCAATTAAATACAATGTAGGGAAGGAATACTCCACTACGTTATTGCATTGGAGTATTGGGCATACTATGTACACACGTATTGGTATAGCCACATGCGCTATATACCTAATGTGCACAGACATAATCATACACAAGTACATTACAGCATGTGCATTGCGAGAGACAATATACATAACATCTGAATGATTGTGCAGATTCATTTGGATGGGTAAGACTGTGATCAGTATAGATTTTGTCCAAGTAGAACACAAAAAATAGCAAATGATGTTTTGGATCTAAGAATATTACAGATGATGGAGGTTTGCGGAGTGAATATTGAAAATGATAAATAAACACACAGAGAGGTTACAGAAACAAAGATTAAGGGACGTATAAGAGTGTCCATATGATATATAGGTGTTGTTTTCTATCTTGTACCACTAAGCAGCCATTAAATCAATGGTCATGCTTCTGAAGCTTAACGTTGCTTGAAATGACAGCGCCATTTCTATTGTTCATGGAAACAAATAAGCAGAATGGTACAGCGCCAAAACAAAAACCAGCAAACAAGAAATCGGAAAGGGTCGTCACGAGGGGATGGGTATGTATTCGTCAGGGGGTCAAAATCATTCTCTCTTTCGTATATTACAAAGCATGGCATGGCCTATTGCCGCACTGGCATACTGCTTTGCGTCATTGAGTCATTATGATCCCTTTCTTGTAGCAGGCAAGTGTATAAAGCGGAGCCTTGGTAATTTTTTTTTTCCGCGGGGCGTGTCTCGCTGTACCTTCCTCGTCTGTTGTCTTGGATTTAATATCCGTGTAATGACAGGCCTCAAAATGCCTTTCGGCTTGCCTCTCCTTCATGGAGGCCTCGCAGACACACTCTCTATATCGGTGTCATTACCTGCATCTCCGGGAACGTGGCTGCGTTTCACCCCCGGTGTGCCGCGTTTCCTGTCCATTGGTATGTGTGATGAAGAATATGAACACTCTTTGACTCATCGGCTCAGAAAGGGTTAATACATTCGCATCTTTCCGCTCCTGATCTCGTCTTCGTCTCTACATCCAGCTCTTTCGTCATTCAATTTCACATTCCTGTATACATATATATATATATATATATATATATATATATATATATATATATATAATTATGTATATATGTATATCTTTTCCATGTTTGACTTAACCTCATTGACTTCCCCATCCACTTCCATGCTATTTTCAGCTCTCTTCATCCCTTTCTTGTCGGTTTTATTTATCAAACCCGTATTCGAAATTCTTGTATTTTTTTTTATCCATGTAGTTTTCGTTTTTCGTCTTCCGGTTTAGCTTGTGATAGCGAAGGTTTATTATTTGTTTATTCTTTTGTATAGGGAGAGAGAAAGAGAGAGATACTTTTTTCCAATCTACAGAGGACGGGTGGTTCTTAGCAATGCCAGGTTTAATGGTGTGCATTATTTATTTTATGAACATAAATGATAATTTCTTACCAACTTTGGTAGTGATATTACACTATAAGACCAAAGGCAAATAATCATGAATAAGGTCGTTCCGACTTGTCTGCTTGTGCTGTCAGCTCATTCACTTTCCTCCCTTCTATTTTTTTTTCTTCAAAATTGAT
This sequence comes from Diadema antillarum, assembly GCF_040938485.1. Classification (NCBI taxonomy): domain Eukaryota; kingdom Metazoa; phylum Echinodermata; class Echinoidea; order Diadematoida; family Diadematidae; genus Diadema; species Diadema antillarum. The sequence continues at coordinate 63,459 of NW_027272550.1, read as the reverse complement.
CTTCTGCTGATGATGCGAGCGAAACAAAACCCACTGGTAATATTCGTCACTATTGAACCGATATTGATTGGTAGGGATGATTGACACATGCATACTAGTAGACTCTAAGCCAACCTGTTGATTAGAATCTGTTTTCATCAATGCCTAACTTTTTTTTTTCGTAAAGGTAGTGAGGCATACAAAATATTCCAAAATACATGAATAAGTGGATAGATATACAAGAGCACAGAATCTCATATCGCGGCACTCAAGAGTCGGCAAAATGCGATCGTCAATACGCACTTGCCACCACACGCTATTCATGCAGTAGCCATAATATAGCAGTCCGCGCGCGGGGCACAATCACGCCGAAATGATTCATAGGTTTTAATACTACCGATCCATCTCTCACTGGTAGACACGTCTATCCATTTCGCGGTCGATGCGACATTTAAAATCCACTCCCTCAGCTGCGTTGTTTTTTCTACCCCGACGTCGCCATCATTTGTCGTGTCGCGGAAGACGGACTTGCGAGAGAGAGTGAGAGACGGCCAGGGCGGACCCGGTGGCTTGCCATCAGACACCTGCCAAGTGGTATCACTCAGATGAGGACGGGAAAGTGCATTTGTTGTCCCTGTTTGGTCAGCAAAAGAGAAGAGAAAAACAGAGAAAGTGTGTGTGTGTGTGTGTGTGTGTGTGTGTGTGTGTGTGTGTGTGTGTCACTGTGTGTGTGTGTTTTGTGTGTGTCTGTGTGAGAGAGATTTTGGGTCACTATTCGAGATTCTCCCTGAGAAAACAGGACAATGAGGATAACCTATTGGTCGGCTTGTGCAATATTGTAAATATCTACAAAATGAACGACAGACTGACAGAGCGCCAAAATTGCGCTGAATATACTGATGCAATCTTACCGCGAAACGGATTTAAATCTGGTGTTTGTTTTTTTAACTTGTCTACTGCATATAACAGTATCAGTATCATGAAGCAACTCGTGTTCCGTGATTGTAGAGAAAACGTCAATAATTTGAAGAAAATTTAATTTTAGTTGAACATGGCAGAGAATAAAAAACTAAAACAGCAAGTCTATTTTCGAAATAGACCATTTGTCTTAAATCGGATAAAGTGTGTGTAGTGAGAGGATACGAGATACAGACTCCCGGAATACGATATTAAAGTTGAACTTCTCCTTGATTTTAAATGGCAACGGCAACTTCAACATCTACAGAAGACTCACGCTTTACCCCAAATCCCAAATGCCGTATTGGTTACCAAGTGAAGCGGAAATAATTTGTGTCTTGAAACACTAAGTTATGATGCACCTCTGAAACGGTTTGTCCACAGTTTATGTACATGTGTATGTGCGTTCATAGTACGTACGAATATACATCTTTGGCCCTGCAAAGTCTAAGCGAATATAAATGCAGCAATTCCCAAAGGCAATGTGCGTCGTAAAACCTATTAAGACAGGGTAACAATGCAAAGCCTGAAGCGATGTAGGTGGTGTAGAAGAAAGAATGCAAGCGAGGAAACAAGAGCTTCACTTTGCCGCAAATGAGGCCGCATGAAATGAGAATTATTCATCACTTTTGTGCATCTAAAAAACGACAGTAATTACATTATTCTTTTTTTTTTTTTGAGGGGGGAGGGTGATACCTAGTGGCGACACGTAACACCTAGGCATGATCGAAAAAGTGTAATTAGTGACTACAGAGAGATATATAAGGAAAAAATATACTGACACACAGTGAAACCGTTTATTATTCATGCATGAAATCACCTTGTAAAGGATGCAATTGGAAAGTTTGTTGCCACATTTATCTGAGTTCCGCCTTTGGAATACTGTTAACTGCGTGATGTAGGCCTACTCTTTACAATCACAAATCAGCTTTATTTGTTTGTTTTTACAAAATTCATAAGACATTGTCTTGGGTAATGGTTCGTGTGTAAGTCTCGCATCTCATATCAGTAATTGATGTTGTTCGTCAAATTAGAATGAAGCATAGTGCGTGGTGTCTTGTGAATAATGTGTGACATTTGTTTGACATCCCGTTGCCTTCCCGTTTGCTTGCCATTCGTCCGAGTGTACATAAGGCTTCGGCACGCTGCAAAGAGTCCGGTGTTAAATAGTGAACACCGAGCTGGTGTTAAATTTTCGGTGCTCATTTATGGTGTTAAATTAACACCTCCGGGTGTCATTTCCAAATATAAAACTGTTTTTTGAAGAGTTTCTCAGTAATTGCACTTCTTGTTGATTTTTTTATTTAAACAAGACGATCAAGAATTTTTACATTAAAATACTAGATTTTTGAAAAAATGTGAAAATAGATTTACACCACAGTAACACCAGCTGGTGTGGTCTCTTCTTGAAGCTGGACGGGTGTTAAACAATTGATATTAACACCAACAAATATCAAATCAACACCATGTGGTGTCATTTTTTAATTAACACCAGTACAGTGTCAAAATAACACCAGGTACAGTGTCAAATTAACACCACGAAGTGTCAGGTGAACACTTTTGAACACCATCACAGTGCATTTTCTACTCCTGTGGGTGTGGTCCTCTATTGAAGTTTGATCAGTGTTAGATTTAACACCCATGGTGTTAAATCTAACACTGATGTTTTTACAGTGCACCCTTCTGGCTACTCAAGCGTCGGGGGATTCACGATGAAATTTGGTTACCTACAGGAGGAGGTGACGTACACACACGTAATTCTTTGAATACTTGCTGAAACCTGATTGACTTCAACGAACCCCCATTTCAAATTGGCGAGGATTGGCCTTTTTTTTTTTTGAACGACTAATCTCTTCAGAGAATCTCATTGAAAAAAAAAATGCACATAATATGTCTGCGCAAAATTACGATGGCACTATTGTTAATGTTCTCCGAAGGAGAAAACTCCCACTGAAGTCAGCTATGCCTTTTGAGGCAGTTTATAACATTTGGTTACGTCTGATTTTCTCAGATGCCAGCTCATCAAATGGGTTCTTGATACAGTATAGGCCTACGTCAAAGCCCCACCCACCCCCTTCCACATCTCCGAGACGTGTGGACATAGATGTAAGACAGGGCATAGGCCCTATATCTCGTCCATGTCAGTCCATTCAATAATAGGAGGATATGGCCTGGGTGTATGGTTTCACGCGAACTCATAAATCTATGTTTGCATAGGGTTCCCCCTTGTGTAAGGAGCTGCTGTACGGTTCGTGCGTTTCGGGTAAATTCGAAATGTTGCGCCTCGCCGACACACGCACGCTTCTCCGTGTGTCGTGTATAAGAGATGTGGCATGGGATGCCTATCCAAAGCTTAACAATCTCATGTCATTCATACGGAGAGAAGAATTTCAACAAAAGATTGCCCATCTCATAGCTTACAGATATTTACATATCCCTGTCCCTGAGACACACAGGAATACACCCCAAAACACACACACACACACACACACACACACACACACACACACACACACACGCACGCACTTCTCTTTCGTTCCCCCTCACATATCTGCATATGAAGACACACAAATACAATAAAAGAGTTTCTCAAAAGCATGTGTTTTTCTTAACAGAACTATAACGTTACAGATGTCACATGTCAGAAATAAACTCGAAATAAACGGTTTCATACTAATATTGCATACATCATATTTAAAGTAATCATACAATAACGGGTGAATTAGGCTAAATAATGAATCACAGATTAAACCAGTGAAATACAGAAAAGCAAGCAAAATTAATTGCATTCATCCAGGCATCATTGATAACGATTTTCCTCAACTGAATTCTCAAGTGATTTCTCTCAAATGCGTTAACATTACAATAAATTTCTGAAAAATTTATGTTTGACAAGATCCCAAAGAAAATATCAGCGACGGGTAATGCTAGCCGACTTCTAACAGGATCGAGCCATACCGCAATTTAGATAGATTGTCCCAGGTAGGGGGATAAATAGACCGAAACCAGGGGACGCTTTCAATTCCAAACCATTAGCTGGTTGCTACCCCGTCTCCAGCGGTTATTTGTCTCAGCATTAACAGTGCACGTTACTGTACTATGTCTTTGTGATGTTGCAGATCCATGCTTTATTGACGGAATTCCGTCACGTGCCAAACCAAAATGAGAAACGTATTTTACCAATGGTGTATCTTGTATACGTATGTATGTGTGTGTGTGTGTGTGTGTGTGTGTGGTGTGTGTTGTTGGAGGGAGAGCGAAGGACCACGTAAACACACAGCGTCACCAGTAAACCACGTCCCAGCATCCAGGTCGGCGCGCTCCTGTGCGACTTTTCTGTAAATAACCCCTAAACGTACATTTCGCTTAACAGCTTATAATTATGCAAGGACACGACGTCTCGGGCAAATCTTGGCGGACTTGTCTAAACAAACCTGCCGGCTTTTTGGCGATCGTCATGGAAGAGGCAAGATGAGAGAGAGAAGAGAAGAGAAGAGAAGATGCGGACGAAGGATGGATAGATGTGGATAGATGGATAGATATGTTTCTTTGAAGAAAAAAAAAAAACAGGTGAAGATTGCATCGGAGAAGATGCAGACTTGTCAGGGAATTGGGATGCTCTTCCAAAGTTGAGGTTTGATCAGGGGCAAGATCGGAAAGATGCAATTCGTATCAGAAATAAGAGCAGCGTATCATTTTAGTCAAATTGATGCTTTTCCACAGACCTGGTAATATGATCAAACGATGTGTATGGGAGAGGTGTACTATTTGGTGGCGTGCAAAGATGAGGTAAAAGCTCAGAGACAAAATGCCTTCAGTGGCGAAAGTTAAAATACACGTAGATTCTTTAGGAGGACAGCTACATTGAAAATAAGTAGAAGAGAGCCTGACCAATAGAAGTGTAGTTCCAGATACATATAGAAATTGAAATGGGTTATTAGATACATAAAGCTAGAGAGAGAGAGAGAGGAGAGAGACGGAGAGAGAGAGATAAGAGAGGTGGAAGAGGTAGAGATTGAAGAAACTGCGATCCACTATAATGAACCATGCATTTGCCATTTTTTGTTCGGCACAACAAAAGCGTGTGATGGCGTTTTATGTCAACCCATTCATTTAGCCGAGGCGACGTCCCAATTGACACGCCATATAGTAGGCCGACAAATAGTCGTGTGAGGTCCAATATGGTTTACTCGGTAAAATGACATCGTGGTGATTTTTTTTTTCTCCAAACGGAGTTGTATTTCTAGTCAAACTCGCTCTGCTTCTAAACGCAATATATTTTGTTTAGAGATGTGCATATGATTTGTCAGATTCTGATACTGGTATACAGTAATTCTCTAATGTTATACAGAGATGTAATTGATATTAATCATATATCGTTTTATTTCTAGTTACATCACTCACACAAATTGTCCATTATTTTAAAAAAAGCTCTTTGTACAAACAAACCAAAATCAAAACCGAAACGAAAGAAATTGATACATGCACACCAACACGCATGATGAATGCTCAAGGGAGAAGATACTGGTTTACTTGTAAATGTATCAAAAATACCTTGTTAGTTTGTAATAGAGAAAGACCGACAATTTTAAGAATGATGTTTACAGAATGCCTTGTACATCTTCAGAGAAAAAGTATGTCTTCCAGTGCGAGGGAGGCTACGCTGTTGCAGACAGAGGATGGTTATTCAAATGAGGGGAGGCGGTGATGTAGTTAAACCTATACGTTGTCTTTCATGATGAAAGATTTCTTCGTCCTCCTCCATTCGACAGTGAAATTTGTTTTGTACAACACACGGGCAATAACAACCATATGCACCAAAGCACAATGAAACTGTCAGAGAACGAGAATGAGAAATGTATACGATATTATTATATATTCGAGACAATTCATTGCTGGAAGATTTTTTTTTTCAACTGCCATGACTTGACATATTGTGATCATGCCCGATGATTCCGCTACGTATTCAACTAGGCATTGTTTGATTTAAGTGTAAGTGACTTTTGAAAATATTAACCTTGCAAAAAGATTTAAGAAGAAGTACGAACGTGCATATGGCAAAGAAAATATGTCTGGTGTCTATATAGAGGTCTATAGAGATTCAACAGTGTGCATCAACGTGTTTTGAAAATATACGGTTGACAAAAGGGGGAAAACAGAGAGTATAGCGGGGAATCTAAATAGCCAGAAGCATGATAGGTTCAAGCCAATTCTAAGCGTGCTTTCTTGGCCAGACGCGAGTGGACATGGGATGTCACGTGGTCTCGACTAACACGGCCTGTGGCCGCGTTGTGTAAACGCACGCCATCATTGGTTTACCTTTGATCAAATTTTTATCGAACCTCGAAAGTAGTCCCGTCCATCTCGCTTCCCGCAACGAGTGCATCCTCGAATGACAACAAAATGAATCAAAATATCCCGCAGGCGCGCAAGCGGACAGGGACGTCCTATTAAACGTGAGCGCGGGGGCATTTTCTCCCCATAGTTGAGAGTGTGGCATCAGGTCGATTCGTGAACATTTCACAACATTTTCGTGTTGTGTACTGGCAGAGGTAGAGCCGTGCAGATAATGGAGTTTGCTCCCAACGAGAAACTCATATCGCCTTCCAGTCGAGAGTAATAAAAGAATTTGAATTTGAATTCAATAAAGGAATTTGAAATTCATAAGCTACGATAGAATATACTATACATGAAAGTTTGTTATGAAATATTTTCCTGCATTTACTCTCACAAGCATGACAAGAGCAAGTGTTGTTTGTAACGTACAAAATACTTTATAGGCACCTTTTTTAGAGCGTGGTGGTCCGGTATCCATTATCTTGTTAAACACCAATAGGGGTTATTGCGAAAGAAAGCAAGTGTTGTAAATTTAATCAAATCAAGCCTGAGTGATCGCCCACGCGGATCTTTCTCGTCAAGAATACATATTACTTTATATGTTTGTCATTAACTAATTTGATCATGTCCTGCCAATGTGAAGGAGAATGCGTGGTAAGTGAGGGGGCATGGTAGGAGATTGTTGAAGCGACTTGAGAATAATGAAACACGGGGAAAACATGAATACATCGTCAATCTTTGACGTAATTGTGTTTGTTTTGCCAGTCAACACGAACCTTTATATTAAACTCATGGGATAGAGGTCTTTTGCGGGATGGAGTAGTAGAGAAAGATAGCGGGAAAGAGATATAGAGAGAGGAAGAGGAAGAGATCAAGATATTTCGAGAACTCATTTCCAATTCTGTCGCATACGCTCTGAATCCCAAACTTGTAAGACGGTTATTTAGTTTCGCTCAATCCTGAGATAAGTTTTGGGGGTATTTTTTTGTTCAGCACAGATGGCGTTAATCTAGTTGTTATTCCCAGAATTGAAAATTGCATCTGGCAAGCTGTCACTGAACGGCGTGGGGAAACAAACTTATTCTTAGAGGCATGGGGCTTGCAAAATGTTTTAGATTTCCATAACTGTCAGCATAATGGGTCGCGTCTTCTTTCCAGTGCATAGAACGATAAGAGCTGTATCACCCTCCGTCAAGCCATTGCAAGCTGCGCCACGTTTCGTGTGATTGCACCACCGGCTTGCTGCTGCCGGAGACAAATCTGATTATCTAGGCTCCGTAAAAGTCTTCCCAGGGGGCAGGATTATACCCTGTTTTTTCTTCGGTAAACTTTATGCTTTGCGCGGCAGAGAAGTTTCACTGATGCTGTATATAGCCATACACTGTCATATTGTCATATTGTATACATGTATAGATACAGTATTATACACATATGCATATCTAATGTTGATATACATGGAAATAGATATCACACACATTGTTTGTATATTTGCCAATCATTTTTTTTTTTTTTTTTTACATTTTGTTTCTTTATGTCTCTATGTAAGTCTATGTGCGTGTGCATTTGTAAAACTCTATTTAGGCCCACATCTTTCTTCGGGACGGAAAGAGTAAAAGCGAGACGGTTTTGACAGAGAAAAGAAGTCAAAATGCATGAAGAAAGACTATATACTAGTAATAAATTTTGAGTTTTACAGTATGCCTCTATGAATGTTCGGGTTGACGTATGATTAATGTGTTCATGTGTGAATAATGATAAGCGCCTTGAAATGAGCCTTATTTGAAATGCATTAACCCTTTTGGTGCTATTAGGTCTATAACAGTACTGGAATCATCGTGGTCAGTGCATCTCCCAATTGAGTGCAACCGCGGGTGTACAAGAAGAGTGTCGACGTCATCAGCTAGACACCCACGAGTCTTTTCAGCCCACGAGTCATAGAGCCAATGAGTCATTACAGCCCACGAGCTAGACACTAGGCAAATAAGGCCCTAGCGTTTAGCTCGTGGACATAACCAATTTCACTAGTGTCTAAAACTCGTAGGCCTGGTTTTTACTAAGGAGGTACAGTACTCTCCGCATAATCGGGTAGGCTCGGGCAGAGCGTTTCTTACCAGATTGAGCGGGGTACCCGATTAACAGAAGAACACGTCTCATCACAATTGACAAACAAAATGTGTATATACATGCATTGTACGCTGCACCAGACACCTACACTGTATGTTTAACACGCGTGTTTGCACGGCACATTATACATACCTTACACTTGCTCAGTCAAGAGCAATAATTTACACTCTTTTTGTGGACAGATATGTCTTCAGAAAACTTTAACGGTTGACTGTAGACTCCTTGCTAACGCGCAGATGTTTTCCGAAATAAACACGTCTCTTTACGTGAACATGCACTAGTCGCGTAGAACGTCGGGTTAATTTTCAAGAAGTGACTGGGGAAAAGCAAAATTATGGAGCTGGTGCATGGCCTGGTATTCTTTGCAAACTTCTCGTATTGTGAATGTTGTTGCGGAGCAAGGGAGGAGCGCAAGTGTGTTCAACTTCTGTCTGTCTACACAATTGTGAGTGCCAGCGTAATGTGTCATGTTCGTTTATGTGGCAAGTCAATACGTGTACATGTGTTTTCATGTTTAACCACTCCCCAAATGATCCGTCTTCTTTGCAATCTTTAAGCAGAGAATGCGATTAGCCGTGGAAAATTTTACATTCATGATTTCTTAAAGTGTTATACCTGCGAGAAAAAAAAATGTGGATATAAATTAGATTAGAAGGAAATTATTTACCCGTTTATGCGGAGAGGCAACCCGATTATCAGGTAATTTTAATGTGCATTGGAACTGATTTTGGCATTATTACCCAATTTAACGGAGAACCCATTTAAGCGATACCCGATTACGCGGAGAGTACTGTATAGCTCGCCTATGCACTAGTACCTCCCTGGTTATACTGGGTGTTTAGCTCGTGGGCTGTATGACTCGTGAGCGCATGACTCATGGACCATTTTTTTTTTTTGAATGTCTTAGCCCGTAGGCCGTATGAATCGAGGGCGTCTGTTTCGTGGGATGATCTCATTCAAGAATGGGGCGCCAATGTATTGTAAAACATCATGTTGAAGCACTGTTAGTTTCTTACGAGTCTTACAGGACCATTAGTGTAAATCTGCGCGGAGAATTTACATTCTGCCCCCCCCCCCCCTTATTGGCTGGGAAAAGGGCGGTAACTCCACTCTTGTAACTGAAAGGCAGCTCAAGGTTTGTCAAACATGATTACGAACAATGAGAAAACATCCCTCACTATTATTACTCGGAGGGGAACATTCAGTGGAGACAGGAAGTGGGTGGGTGTTTGTGTGTCTTAAATTTCGCTTAAAAAGAGAAAGAATAGAAAATCAAAAGCAACCTGGCATCAATATCTGCGGAGAGAGTGTTGTGATACCATCGTCGCCTCCCAGAGAATCTCATAATTAACTCATTAAAGAGGGAAAACATATCTGTCTATTATATTTATGTCATTTGCGGTCCAACCTGTTTAGCGGGATTGTTTTTTTCTTTGCTAAACAAGATCTATTCTCCAAAAGAAACAGACTTTGATAGTAAAAAAATATCAAACTCGAATGTATATTATATATATGCGCATATACATTTCATGTATTTATTTTCAAAATGTCACGTTTAGTGTCCCGCTGTCACCCATTGCTTATTACAGCGCGTAACCCGATCTGTTTCAATACTTTATTAAACTGTGTTGAAAATACCGCAAATAAGAGAAGATACGGAGAGGAAATATATGAAAACCACATATACACTTGTTTTTTCCCGTTGCTTTGAAAGAGACCATTTAAGCGCAAAAAAAGTGAAATCTTACCGGAGTTCTCAACTTGCGGTAAATATAATGAGGCGAAGCAGCAACCAGCGAAGCCATCTTATTGACATAGTAGAATCTCACATGTACCTGCCGAAAAATAGAAAATCAAACGCTGGTGTGACATTACATCTGCTAACATTACGCATACCATTTTAGCAGCGAGATTTCCGTCGCTTGTATCAATTACAGACATGACAGAGTGAGAAATATGTACTATAATTATTCCATCGAAGAGTTTACTTTTCACAACTTCCAGAAGGTGTGAAGAAGAGAAAGATTGATGAAAGCTAGCATTGGTTTTATTGACATCATTTGAGTACACACTGCTTATTTTGTCCGTACACACTTTTTTTCTCGAAAACTAATGCAAACATTACAGCTGTGATATTGGCAATCAAATCTAAACCGTTTCAGTTTACATTGATATATTGATAGCTTCTCGCTTTAAGGAAAACATATCAATTGTGATTAATTTTCACCGAGAGAAGGCTTTTGTGTCCTCCACGATTCGCTTCTTAGGAAAGATTACAAAGAAGACAACAAAACAAAGCCAAGGAATAAAGAAACGCCTAATCAAACCAATAAAACAAAACTACTGTTGTGTTCGATTGCATGTAATGAACGACTACATAATTGTAGACGATAAGAAGGTAATGTAAATAATGGACAAGAGACAACCGTTTATCATACGCCAACATTGCTTCAGACTTGCTAACTTTCTCTTATGACTCAGTCATTATGCCGAAATCAGCAACGCGACTTTATTCTATGTATAGACTATTAAGGCAATGGCGGATTAAAAGGAACGGGTGCATATTGAGTTTGTCGCATTGGGTCACCTGAAGTACCTATTCCTATCCGTTTTTTCTATTAACGATACATGGAATGCGCTCGTACAAAAGCAACACACACACACACACACACACATACAGCGACACAGACTCGATCTCGATCTCTCTCGCTCTCTCTCTCTCTCTCACACACACACACACACACACACTCATCACAAGAGAAGAAACTCTAGGAAGCAAATCCGTAAAAGTTTCGGTAATGATTCCAGGGAGATGTTATCACAGAAATTGGAGAAGAATCGTAGGATGTCTTGAAGGTCAGCGAGCGACATGTCCATATCTGGGTACGACAGCGTAGACGTCCTAGAGACATGAACGCTGCCTGACTTTTAACACAGTTTTTACAGGATCCTGTCGAGAGAGAGTGGGCACATTGAAATTCACAAAGTTCTATTCTGAAGACAGACTTTCTAGACTTAAAATAAGCAGAGCGATAAGCCTGCGATTATATATAAAGAACCCCATCCCCCATGCATCGTTCAGCAATTATTGCTTGTCAAGTTTACAAAAGGTAAAAGCAGTCCTCGCAAATTGTGCGCAGTGAGATATATCATGTATGAAAAGCAATGTACGGTGCATCATTTATGCACTTAGGTAATGATATGAATCGGAGGTGGGTGTGGAATTGATGATTCCATCGGGATGTGATTTCATGACGTTATGACATGACTGTAGCAATGCTCATCTGTCCAGCAGTGTGACGATGGTCATTCGACGCAAGCTGTGGATTCCAAAGACGAACGTTAGCACATCACCGTGTCGTATAAGATGAATAATTTTATAGTGTAATGAAATAATATAGATATCTGTACATCTTGTAATCTCATTTTAACATTTTTATGAAAGTAGGAGGAGAGCGGGGGGGGGGGGGGGTGAATAAGCACCGAACTTCAAAAGGAGATGTCCGTTTGTATGATCCCCCCCCCCCCCCCGCGCCTTGTTACACAGTTTAAACAAACTCTTGTCTTGGTAGTTCGTTTTTATCCTTTACCCTTCAGAAACTGAACGAAGGTTGTGTGTGTGCGTTTGTGTGCATGTATGCGTGTAAGCAAGTGTGTCCTTTTGCAGGCTAAAGTACGATATGCGTTGGCAAAGCGCTTAAAATCCTTATGCATGTAACTGCATGCAAAAACTTTTCACAAATACAATTGCGCTTCCACGACGAAAGGACGCAGTACCCTGATCGCTTCGCATGTTGTGAAGGAAGAAGTATCAGCGTCTCCTTCAAAGATTTACCTGCTTCACGTTGATTGATATTTCCACCCCCGCACCCACTTAAGAGAAGTTTACCCCGGCTCACAAAGAGATATAGGTGTCCCGTGGTGTAGAGAAACACCTGTTTCGAGCTTGCTGTTGATGAATGAGAAAACATTTATGAATCTATCATTGCCATGTGCAGTCAAGATCACGCATAACGTGTGCTCGAGATACAATGTAGCCTTGCTCGACTTGTTTTGCTGTTTCGCAAATAACATGAAAGATATAGGTTGAGAGATTGATAGATAGATAGATAGATAGATAGACAGAGAGGAAGAAATTTATAGGTAGAGAAAGAGAGAGAGATGGAGAGATGCAAAGGAAGAGAGAGATGGAGAGGTAGAGAGAAGGTGTTGATCAATTAGTCGATAACATTTCCCTTGGGTGTACAGAGCTCCGGCTGTTCATCTTTATCAGGCAGACTCAACCCCTTGCGTACGGGAACGACGTGTGGTATGGATAACGTCCATATCATGCATAATGGTGAAATAACGCATCTCATATCCAATTAAACTCACGTACGATCTCTGACGGAGTTAAGAGTATGAAGTTGTTATGTCCATTAGATGTTAGTCGATGACAGTCCAAGGCCATCTTCACGTGACCACTTTACGCCATGACAATAAAGTGTTATGTGAATGATTATGACACCCTATCCCCATGGCAACTTATGATATTTCTTGCCACATGATTAACCGGCGCTCACTTATTCTTCAACGTCGCCTTGCTCCGAAGCTTGTGTAACGGTGTGATATAAGTGTGTCAGGGTAGGCTATGTGGCTTCTTTCTTCTTGTCCCCTCCCCTTGTCCCATACCCCAGGGAAGGGAAAAACAGAAAATCCGATCGGCAGACGCGATTTTGTGGTGGAATTCGCGGATTTTGAGTGCATCGGAATTCGATGAATTCATACATACTGATCTGACATCGATAGGGGGCCGTCGTGGCGTGTCGCCTTGAATATTTCATGTCCGACAAATTTAGCGGCCATCATCCCCTGATCCTGCGCGACGTCTTGCAAATTACCAGAGAGAGATGGGGATTAATTATTTCTCTCACCCCTTGTGCAGAAGGGGAAATGCTCTTCTTCACGGCAATATGCCTCTAAGTCGATTTGCCTATTGCACACACGTATCGCCTCACGCCTATGCTGATGATAGGAAATGCTAAGAACTGACTGTGGATTATTAAAGGCAAACGATTCATATTTGTCATAATCATACAGCCTCGACGAGCACAACCCCAACTTTATTCTTTTTTTGCCTCAAAAACATCCCACCGAAGTAGGTTTTTTTTTGACAACAGGCAATATTGACTTTGACATATTACGCCGTTTTGCAGTAGTGAGGATGAAAATTAGATGGTGTCAGTATGTTCCTAGTGTTCGTGTATGCATTTTTTCTTGTAGAAAATTGCAAGTAAAATTGTCTTATACTCGCAAACTGGCATGCCAACCAACAAAATGAGATGAATGGATTTGATAAGATAGGACGCCTGCATTCAAAGTGGAAATACTGCCTACATACTGAATAAAATGTGAAGAAATAGGAATGGATAGAGAATCTGGAACACTTTGATCTGTAGGTCGGATTAGATTTCCCCAGACAGACATCATTTACGCCTACTTTATACTGAACGGGGATGAAATCCAAATATACATGTGGATTAGGTGAATTTACCAATGTTAATAGAACTCATCAGTGAGGTTTGAGGAAAATTGAACAATCCGTTCAAAGTTATGAATTTTTAAAGTTTCAACGCAACCATCGCTGGATGAGAAGATTACTACAACTCATGACGTCACGTACTGACAACGATATGAGAAAAAAAATGAGAGAGAGAATTATACAAAATGCATGTTTTGATGAAAAATGCACATTCCCTCGACTTGTCACTGACATATTTATGTTACGGGTAATATTATCAACTCTCCCTACTTTCTAAAAGGGTACGTCAACTGCCATTTAATTGTGCAAGATATCGCTCAATTTGTTTAATTGTTTTTTTTATAACGTTGTCCAAACGTAACGACACGAACTGTTGTAGTCTTCTCATCTAGTGATTGCTGCATCAAAACTTTAAAAAACTCATAACTTGTGAATGAATTGTCTGACTTTCGAAGGTACCTGATGTGTTCTACTAAACCAGCTGCATTTCCTCAATTACCATGATATTTTATTCATTTTATATATCCAAGTTTCATTTTCCTTTAAAGGCATATTAAAGAGACTCGAGACAAGTGCCACCCAAGCATAGTACTTTCCCGGTATATCTCTGGTATGACAGGCGACTACATTTTTACTTGGATGGGGCATTTGCATAGATGAAGCACTGGGTGGGTGGCTTTCGTGATACCCATTATATACTGATACAGACTGTTGCCATGACAATGTTCGAGCATTTGTCCCGTTGTTCCCGCTCAAAATTCAGGTGGAACAAGAAGTACCGTTTTAAGGTGATAAACGCGTCAACATTTTTTAGATAGAAGTATTTTGTTGTGGCGGTGTGTTTTTTTTTTGTGTGTGGCATGGAGCAGCTATCACGTAGAAAGACGCACTGCCTAACAATAACGAGAAACGCTGCCGTCCATGCAGTCCGGTTAGTACTGCAAGGTATCGTTTTGATTTTCGTTTGTCCAGTGTTTCCCTGCAATATTTCCAATTAGAAATGTGATCGCTCATTGTTCTCTTTCGACTTATTTGAATGATTACAAGATACCCAATAGTCATTTGAATTTCATTACGAGTTGATTATAAAATGAATAATGAACAGATATTTCCACACAAAGAGTGACCCGCCAAGGAGTTTTCAAAATGTTCATCCAGATACTGATACAAGGACGAGCGAAAGAATAGATTAGATAATTGATAGCTAGCCTGTAATCATCCATATATTCATATCATTTACTACTGTCAGTAGTCATTTATATTTCAGTAAGTCCCTGCTCGGACAACCCTTCCCCCTCACTGTGGTATTGTTAATAATTTAGGCAATTATTATGACGAGATATCATTCATGATAGAGACGATTACATTCGTACATCATACATTGTATAATTTCATGAAAACCATTATTTTTTTTTCAAGCCATGAATGAAAAATTGAAAATATGATATCGCGTAGTCTTTGTCATCAAATTTCCCTCACTCTCTCTTTGCTCCAATCAGCTGACTCCTCACTGTGACGTGATCAACCGTCTCTCTCTCTCTCTCTCTCCCCACCCCCTCTCTCTAACATCCCCATTGCAAGAGTCCTTTCATCACTCTTATTCCAAAAGTAGCTTTTAATTCCACTCCCCCCCCCAACGTTCATTTGATTTTTACATCAGGATAATGATGGCAGCGTCCAACTTTTTTCCTTTTCTTTCTTTCTTTCAATATTCGTGTTGCTCAGTTTAAATTACATGAGCCACCAGAGCGGGCAGATCCAAAAAGCGTATTTTCCTTTCAGAATTATTCGATATTTCTGGGCGTTTTATCCATATTCCGTGTCCTCCGTAGGACCATATAATTGGATAATTCACGGTTGGTATTTACGAAGGGCGAAACATAGGCATTTCTATATAATATTGAGAAAGGGAATATCGAGTGCACAGTGCTTGATGTGCATTCAAGTTGAAGCTAAAATCGATGAAGACAGTCCGCCATTTGCCGCGGATAACTTCCTCTTTGACTAGTAGTACGCATGCGCAAGCTCTATGGTTGTGAGATATGGATAGGCGTGAATGCGTTTCATCACCCTTTAGTGGTCTCCCTTCCATCTCTATTAGGAGATGGTTCCGTGGAGATCTAAGAGCGGTGGAATGGTATTCGAGAAAGCTTGATCGATTGATTCTCGTCCACCCCTTCTATCTGCCCCCCCCCCCCCCCACTCTCTCTCTCTCTCCCGGTCTCTCTTCTCACATCAAGGTTACATCCGTCTAATCAAGTTAATTCGTTTGGGTTTAGCGTCGCCTCACATTTTCATCTCGCATTTCTGCAACAGGATAAGTGTACCACAGCAAGCTGGTTGCATATTGCATCACCTTTGCCAAAACTATACCATTCGTGTGAAGATTTCAAAGGGCTGATACCAATGTGAATACGTTCAGAAGTGAAATATTTGATAATTTCGTAATGCCCCAACAGAAAGCAACACGGTTTCGGGATCAGTTTGTGTGAGGACTCTTTTTGGTTTAACTCTGGCTAACGGTAGTTCTGTTTGTTGATATTACAGGAAAATGACAAGTTGATATCTCCACCACATTGTCGCGTGTCAATACCCAGCATGCATCGTGACATCCTGACCTTATTAAAGTTAGGTTTGAAAATGTTAAACGACTTGGTATAGCCGCTGATGATCACAGGATCTGTTATGACGACCCCATTAATTAGCCCCACGAGTGCAGCTTGTCCCTTCCATAATTCCCCCCTCGGCTATAGGCCTGGCATCTTCTCTTCCACACGTCGCCCTCTACCACGCCATGGCCTTAGAGGTATACCGCCACCTTGCTCCAAAAACGTATCAATCTGCCTCCGACTGCGATAAATTTGTCTCCGCGACATATGCCCGTCGGACAAGCAGCAACTTTGCAAATGAGATTGATGCCAAGGAAGCGAGCGTCCAAACACGCTTCGCGTCTCCCCCAAAAAAAGACTTTTATGGGCTGCCTGAGAAATCCTATTCCAACTCCAAAGTGCAATCATTTCACTGCTGCCCGCTTTTTACATCTCCCCGTGTGTTTCTCTACATTTACGAAGTCCTGAAAAGAGATTATTTTGGTTTAGTAATATGTTGCAAATCATCCTCGGGTTTGACGTTGCGTTGATTAAGCGTCGCGGCGTGTTTATGGCAATCTTAAATCAGGCAAGAGGAGAAATTGCAAACTGCGTGCATTATATCAAATCTATGCGCTCTGTCAGGCTGTTATCGGTGACACATTGTTTATTTCATGTAGAGTGAAATTTATCGATGTTTGAACTGGTTCTGTTTGATATTTGGGTTATTTCCATTACAAATCAATTGATACTGCTCGAGCAGATTGCACTCGGTAGACTGATTAAGGATGAAAAAAATCATTTCTATCAAAGATCACTATTGCATACAGAAGGAGGTACAATCAAATGCTCCGAATGCTAACAGGTGCCCACATTGCTACAAGTGATATTTAATAGATAAGCTAATATGTACAATGATGTCTATGGATATTTGGTATAGAAAGATAAGAATATGAATAAATTTTATTGGCATCACTACGGTGAGATGCATATCGTTTGTAAAATCGTTAGCACGATTATTTCACTTCAACATTGTTCATTGTAACCCCCGTCTCCCCTCGAAAAAAAGCAAAAGAAACAGAAGAAAGAAAAATAATTCTAATTGTGTTTGGTTTTGTTTTTTCCATTTTTCAATTCCTGCAGGAAATCCGATCCCAAGATATGGGAGGAATTCCAGCTGAGCATCAACCGCTATGAGATGTATTCCTTCAACAACTCCAAGATCGAAGACCTCATGCAGTACCTACGGACGCAGCCGTTGTACGAAGTCGGTAAGTAGGCCTACACCCGTTTATCGCTATAAAGTTGCCGGTAATACCTGTAGACTCTATCTTTAGTACTGCTCCAGGTAACTTTTAGGTGTCCCCACTTCAGGACCTTACGTCACACTCATTAAGTACCAAAAGATCTTGATGTTTAAGATAGGCCTTTCACTTCTATAATGATTGAGCTGTAATAGTCTGTAATGTAAGGTGATAGAAGCAGTGCACTGAAAAAAAAAAACCAACAAACTGTTATCCCCTATCTCCTTACCGGGACGATATTCAAAACAATCTACTGTTCAGCTTTTTGTGATTAAATCATTCCATAGATATTTTTCTTTACAACATTAAAACGTCAATGTGACGTCGTATCGCTGTAGATTTGATCGTCGGTATTCAACCTTCGCCTCTGCGTTGGTAGAATTCCCCATAGCGTCAGTGCACACGAAATCCAATGGCAGCAAGCAATGCAGCTAAAAGCGAGTTTAAGGTAATGTACAACGTGAGAAATGTGAACACGTTTCTCGGGGTGGTCGAGGGACGCCTGTATAGAGTGCAGCTTTAAAGTGCTAGATTCACCCTTTGCCACACCCCGCCGCCGTCCTTTCCCTTTTATACCCACCTGCGCACCCAGTCTTTCGGCATTATCATTCATGCCGATTACCCCGCAGCCACTCAAACGAATAATTCAGTAACCGTGTTTTGTGTGTTTGTTTGTTTGTTTTTGCTACCTTGTATTTTTTAGTTCCTGCCACATGCTTGTAATTTCATCATATTGTCTTTGTTTTTTATTTGTTTTAACTGTGCCTCCTCTCCCTCGCACACGCTTACATTCAAGAGTCTACAGTCTAAACAAGAAGAAAACAAAAACAACCAAAGTACACTGATGAAAAGAGGGCGAGTTCAGATAACGTATCCTAGAGACCGGGGGCGGGGGGGGGGGGGGGGGGGGTTCAACAACGTTTGTCAAGTTGTCAGCGCTGACAATTTAAGTAAAATCCTTGGTTTTGATTGGCTGAGATGCTCTGGTCACTGACTGTTACTATGGTGATTCAAGTTGTCAGCGCTGACAAACGTTGATGAAACACCCCCCTGGACAATAACGACCGCATGGTGAAGTAGTCCCTTCGTGTTTTGAGATTGCGGTTTACGCAATTATCGTAAGGTGTATCGATAGCAGTACCGGATTAAGACCTCAGATCGGAGACGACAGTGGTCCCATATACGTCAATCCAGACTCAAGACTCCACGTGTCTGACGCAGAGATTAGCTTTCATCATAGACTTGATCTCGGGGCTTGATCTTACCACCCCGTCGAGAATTGTTGTATCTCTCAACTGTGTGATTCTCTATGTATCAAATTTCTGATTCGCTTCCAGGAACCAGTTGTGTCATGCAGCTTGTTGTAGCTCCGTGGTTGTATCATGCATTGAATTTATTGTAACTTATCATAATTATATCAGAAGAAAAGAGTTAGGTTGGAAGTTGGCATCCAAAACAGAAACGTCTATGTTGTCATGGTCATGTTAGTGAATGATGGATGATGACAGGATGCGTGGTCATGTGGTGATTGAAAATTCTAGTAGTATCTTGAGTATGCGCAAACTTACTGTGTGTGATGTTAATTAAAGTGTGATGAATTCATAAACTCGGAGGCCTCTGCGGAGTACAGTACTGTCTTGATCAAAAAGGATGATTACCATAATCGACTATGGTATTATGAACAAAATTCAAATAGAGATCACGGTCATATTTTCTAGAGTCACAAAAGTGTCCATGTAACAAGAAAATTGCGAAACTCCCAAGTCATGAAATCATACAATATCTACCAATTTCTAAAGTAGAGATGAAATTTTGGTCAATATACCAATTTAACTGACATGGCATCTCATAACGGCGAATGTCAGACGCTGGACAGTGATAAATCAAGGCATTCGTTAGCTGTTCGTATAATGTTCCTTCGTAGATCTGTGAATACATGTTGCCAAATCTTCAATTATAATTACTATTGGATGAAACTTTCTGACATTTTGCTGATGAACGATCAATCCTGCTGGGGGCTATACATCTAATTTTAATATAGGGAAATACCTACCATTGTGAGCTGCCTTGCAAGCTGTAATGAGCACATTTCTGTTTAAAGGGGATGGCTATAGTAACTGATCAGTGGAAATCAGTGGGAATGCTGGGGTATGATTGTTCCAATCCTTGTGGGATTCATTTAAGAGTACATTATATATCTATTGTTGTGTGAAAATTATTTGCTTCAGAATGGTCTCATATTCAAGTATAATGTGCAGTTTAACGTGTCCAGGTTAGCATGCCTGTACAGTGTCGGGGCGATCCACAACGGGCCGTTAACGATCGCCCGTCACTGTACAGGCATGCTAACCTGGAAACATTAAACTGCACATTACTTGAATAGGAGACCATTCTGAAGCAAATAATTTTCACATAACAATAGATATATAATGTATTCTTAATTAATCCCACAAGGATTGGAACAATCATTCCCCAGCATTCCCGCTGATTCCTCTGACCAGTTACCACCCATCCCCTTTAAATTCGCCGTCCCTTTTTATCTACTGTTACTTTTCATTTGTAAATGAGTCGCGCTGCCTTGAAGAGCTATGATACCACCGCCACTCGGCACAGGTGGCACAATTCAAAAAAGCGGGACCGCATCTCGCCTAGATAAGCAAGGCCGAATTGTTTCCAATGCGCAGGTTAAATATTGCATTATGCCGGCATCACCATCTCTAGGGGCCAAGGTCTACGTCAGTGTCGGCTCGTCCAAATAAACCAATTAGGAAGGCGTTACTGTCTGTAATAAGCCAGCTTGGGGGTACGTAGTGACTGACACACACATACGCATATACACACAAAACATTTACACACACACCGCGCACAAACACGCACACAGTGACTCCCCATGATGAGTACAATTATTGAGCATCTGCAAAAAGCACATGTGGCCTTGTTTGAGGGGGAAATATAATACTCTAAATAATGCATCCACACTATAGTAATTGCTGCACATGGCATATGGGTAAATTACCCATACATGTACAAACTTACATGCACACCCCCCCTTTTTTTTTTTACTTTAAGTCCACATTTTATTCTATGCATTTCTACACATCATACACGGCCCGTTGCCGCTCACAACACACAAAACACATAAACACACAAAACACACGCATATACTCACACACATCCATAAACATTATGATATATACACACATAAACATACACAAAAAGGCACACTTCTTTCTTTAATATATATGAACACCAACCTGAGATTGCCTGAAACCACTTCTCAGAGAAATCGGAGTATTAATAAGGATGCGATTATTTCTGTAGCAGTGGATCGACACTGAGTCTGCCATCTCATTACAAGGCCATGAATTTTAGAAATGAACATTTATCAATCATCTCCATAATTTTGCGTTGACGTCTGACGGCAGTGGATATCAATGATAGATCAGTTTACAGAATACCAACAATAATTTAGAGGGATAAAGCGAAGAGAGAAAGTCGAGAGTCGTCAGTATGCTTCGCCCATTATCACCTCTCCAACGATCTAGGGCGCATGCGATAATGCGTTTGTAACGGACTGACTTTGTGGTAGAAAGGGGATTGGGAGACGTTGCTAAAATAATGATAGTGAGGAAAAGATAGAGAGAGAGAGGGGGGGGGGGATATACAACGTTAGTGTTTGTAGATTAAAGGGAACATACAGTTTTGGTTGAGACCTAATTTTAGGTTTCTAACATTTTTTTGGTGAGATAATGAGAAACCTCTTATGAAATATGAAAGAGCATGTAATTCTATGAGGAATTCAACGTTTATTTGATGAAAATTGGTTTTGAAATGGCTGAGATATCAAAAAAGAGCGATTCTAATAAAGTGTGGGACCCACACTTTATTACGGTCGCTTTGTTTTACTTTGTTTTTGGATGTTTCATTCATTCCACACCCGATTTTCATCAAATAACCTCTGAATTCCTCTTAAAATGGTATGCTTTGGACTATACCATAAGTGTTTTCTTGGTATCTTGCAAAAAGTTAAAAGCCCAATTCTCATCTCCACCAATACCGTACTGTCCCTTTAAGGGTCGAAATCTGTATTTTATCCTCACGGACCTGCGGAAGAACAGTCCCCGGACTGAAGTATGTGCCGTGCTTAGATAAAGGAATAAATGAATGAATAAAAGAAATGTTGAAAGTTAGTGCGTAGGTGTGGGTGTGTGTATGTGTGTATTTCTGTGAAATAAGGTCCGAAAATCAATTATGAAATATTAGACGTCCCCATTTTGACACAGCCCAAATTTATGGTAAATGTTCCCATAATGCACATTTTGGATTAATGTTTGTTCTAGGAAATAGGTCCCCAGTACGATGTTAAAAACAATTTCATCTCCACCTTTTTTCCACATTTTATCAATGATGCCTGTTCCCAGAATATACACTACGTCTTGTTGTGTGTTTGTGTGAAATGTGGTCCCCAGTCAACTGTAAAAAGAAAACAAATTGTCCCCTTATTGCCCATTACAAGACTATGTGTGCGTGCGTGTGTGCATGTGTGTGTGGGTGGGGGGATGGGTGGGTGTGTGTGTGTTTAAAAGAGAGAGATAGAAAGAGATAAAAAAAAATAGGCAAAGCGAAAAATTGATTGAAGATGCATCAATATTACGGATCGCAAACTGTAGTATACAAATAGACCCAAAATTATTGATATTATTTTTTAAGGGTACGTTTTAAACTTAATATAGAATCAAAATCATTTTTCATATTAAACGCTATTTTTCCTCATTTCTTTTCACCTTTTCCCACATTTTTTTTTTTTTTTCAGATGAGAAATCAGGTGGTACCCAGGTGAAGATGGTCCTCACATTTCGGGACGGGGGGCAGAGTCTCATGAAACCGTGGCGGTAAGTTACCAACACTGTCTGCAGTAGATGTAGAAATAGCGGTAATGGAAGTAGGTGTTGTAGTACGAGAAGTATAGAAGCAAAAGTTTCATGCAGTTATGATAACAGTAGTGTAGTAGTGTCATTGCGAGTTGTATAGTGGTGGTAGTAATACTGGTAATTACAACTTACGTAGTCGATATTATGATACGTCGGTGTATAGGGCAATTTTGCAGCAATAAAAACAACTCGGAGCAACGATCACTACTGCTAGTAGCAGTGGTAATTGTAATGACAGTAGTACTATTATTGATATCTGATTCATACCGCACTACTATCA
Source organism: Diadema antillarum (assembly GCF_040938485.1). NCBI lineage: Eukaryota > Metazoa > Echinodermata > Echinoidea > Diadematoida > Diadematidae > Diadema > Diadema antillarum. Next base: position 40,438 of record NW_027272550.1, on the reverse strand, counting down.
ATAATAGCAGAAATGTATTATTCAGCGGTGATGATGATATTATGGGTACCATTGAGTAGTTTTTGAAATGGTAATACTTTTTAAAGCAATAATAGAGGCGCTTGTGGTAAAAGGTAAAGTAGTTGTAGTGCTTATAGTATTCTTAGTGGTGAGAGAAACAGTGATGGTATAATAGTGCTAGTTTTAGTAGTGTAGTAGTAGTAGTAGTAGTAGTAGTAGTAGTAGTAGTAAAGTGGTGAGAGAAACAGTGATGGTATGATAGTGCTAGTTGTAGTAGTGTAGTAGTAGTAGTAGTAGTTGTTGTTGTTGTTGTAGTAGTGTAGTATAGTAGTAGTAGTAGTAGAATTAGTAGTAGTAGTAGTAGTAGTAGTGTAGTATAGTAGTAGTAGTAGTAGTAGTAGTAGTAGAATTAGTAGTAGTAGTATAGTATAGTATAGTATAGTATAGTAGTAGTAGTAGTAGTAGAAGAAGAAGAAGAAGTAGTAGTAGTAGTAGCAGCAGCAGTAGTAGTAGTAGTAGTAGTAGTAGTAGTTGTTGTAGTAGTATAGTGCTAGTGGTAGTAGTGGTAGTAGTTGGAGCACTACTAGTAGTGATTAGTATATTGTGGGAGTCGTACTAGTTATATACGTAGCTACAGTGAAAATTTTCTGAGGGTTACAGCAGTTGGGTTCGATGCGAAAGAGCGTTCAATATGGCGTCCAGAAAATAACGTTTTAAGCTTTACAAAGATTCGATAAATTTCGAGTTTTGGTCAATCAAAAAAAAAAGGATTATGGGAATTGTAGGATTGATGGATGTGAAGAATATGAAGACAGTAGGGTAGAAGCAACTCAACCTAAATTAAGTCACACGAGCATATATGCTCAGGTACAAGAGTGTGCAGTGATTACACCACTCGACTCGAATGGGACGACGTTTGCCTATTTGCTAAGCCATGTCCTCCTCCTCCCTCCCACCCCCCCTCTCTCTCTCTCTGTCAATGCATTTCCCCTTATAATATATGTTCGAAACATTCTCTCTCTTTCTCTTTTCCTCTGGTTTCAACATCACTTCGTTTTTCTCTATCACCACGTGACCACGAAGATACATTGTATCAGAGTACAGCGTGAGACAAGAAAGATATGGCAATGACGCGAAATGACTCTCATTGCTTTCCGTTAAGGATGGCTTTTGTTCAGTTATCTCTCCGGGGCTCGGCCTGTCGACATTAATCGATGTGTCTGTTTGTCTTTACATCTGTCTGTCTCCGTCAGCCCCCACCCCATCTCTCTCTTACTCTCTCTGTCTGTCTGTCTGTACGTCTTTTAGTGTATCTATATACCACTACAGCCGAATCTCATTGTCTATTTTTCCTGCATTTTTCTTCTTCGTCTCTTCTCCAACTTCATTCCCTATCGCCTGTGCTCAAATACGACCTTTATTTGGACTGGGTGTCGAGTGGTAATCTATTCCCGGATTATCTGCACAATTCGAGAGCATTCCCATTTCGAAGAGAAGATGCCCTCCTCCACAATACCAACATCCCCCCTCAGTCTCATCCGGCCCGCCATCCGTTCAATGGACCTGGGTAGATAGCCGCGGATTCGGCAGCGGGGCAATTAAAGGAGCGGAGCGGGGTTCAATCAAGGGCCGACTACTTCCCATTAAAGGGGTATATTATGACTTTTGTCCGTATGCATATATTATGCAAACTTGCGTGAGCTACTTTTTGAGCGTGTTCAACAGAATGTCGATTTTAAAACAACCATCGATCATGACTGGTACATCAGCAACATTTGTAAAGGTTTAATTCTGATAGCCATTTACTAATCACTCTCATTGTCGATGCTGTTATAAAGACGTACTTAGTATGTTACGTGATCTTCTGCAAATCTTCTGTTAAAGAAAGATAACTCCACGTCTGTATTTTAGTAGCGAGACCAACATTATGCAGAACCATCATCCTTTATCATTAGGAGATGAAGCTGCTGGTGGTGGTGGTGATGATGATGATGATGACGGGAAGAAGAAGGAGGAGGAGGAGGAGGAGAAAAAAAAGAAGGAGGAGGAGGAGGAGAAGAAGAAGAAGAAGAAGAAGAAGATGACGACGATGATGACGGGAAGAAGAAGGAGAAGAAGAAGATTATGATTAAGATGATGATTAAGATGATGATGACGATGGTGAAGTAGTAGTAGAAGAAGGAGGAAGAGAAGAAGAAGGAGAAGAAGAAGATGATGACGATGACGACGATGAAGTAGTAGAAGAAGAACAACACGTTGAACGAGGAGGAGGAGGGGGGAAAGAAGAAGAAGAAGAAGAAGAAGAAGAAGAAGAAGAAGAAGATGATGATGATGAAGATGATGACGATGAAGTAGTAGAAGAAGGAGGAGGAGGAGAAAAAGAATGGAGATAATGATGACAACTACCAACCTGAACAGAATAATACCCCACAGAAATCATTCTTTCTATTATGGAGGGAGTTGGAGGAAACAAAGGCACGCCACTTTCATCCAGCTCGAATGATGCCTGTATCCTAGCAATGAAGCCGCCGTGTGTGACGGAGGGATAAGCCAGTCTGCATTAGACTGATTGAGGGAATGTATCGTGACAGCTCCGCGTAATTGGGTAAAGAGGGATTATTGGCCGGGGAAAGACGCCCAAAGACCAGGAAGCTGCCGGAAATTACTTTGGCGTTGATGCAATAAAGGCACATCACGGAGTATTGTAAACGTTGAAGAGAGAAAAAATGCGAAAGGTGGGCTGTTTTTGTCTGCCCAGAAGTGAACCGTTGGGTAGAAATTACGTAGACCTTGTGGCAAAGTCAACTATTGGGACTTTGTGCCATTACGGATCACAGCACTTAAAGATGTGTGATTTTCTGTGGAGTAGATTTTCTCGTGTTCAGTGCAAGAAGTTTACACTGCCATGACTGTGTAATCAATAATCATAAGAATGTAACCAATATGAAGATTGTGCATTCTGTTGTATTTGGAAAGAAAGCAAAGAAATTCATGTCTTTCCTCCGACTGAGAATCCACATCTTTCGATTTGTGGTAGTTGCGAGAACCCTAACCCAACCAAACTCACCCAAGGTCCCTATTGTAAAGAATCCAGCGCGCCTAGGGCACGCGTGTGCCACCGTCGTTTACTACTATTACGTGCATGTGATTATGGCACGAAGACGCAATCACATTATGCGGATTGGATTTCCTGCGCGCGAGTATCGTTTACCGGTGACCCAATACCTGCATCGTCAGAACATTCCAATGGTGGTGATCTTCATGTTTCTCTCCAGCGAGCAAAATGTGCATTTATTTGCAGACTTGGGCCTAAATTTGATTTGCCTCAACTTTCACGATGATTATTGTTCTTCAAAGCGCAGTACCAAGTTTTCCGGTCATTTTATTTTGCCTTTTCCACGCTGTCTTCAGTTGAACCTTAGCTGTCTTTTGAAAGCAATGAAAGAAAAGGAGAAATTCGATTTTTTTTTTTTTTATCAGCGATTGCGCTTGTAGGCCTCGGTCCTTCCTTGCCTTCCCTCGTTTCGGGGGTAGAGGCCTTGAAATAAAACGTAGCAGATAACGTAGCACAATGTCTGTTTTTGTTGGCTGCCATACAAAAAAAAAAACCAACAACAACATTTGATTTCTTTTCAATTTATTTCATTTCATTAAATTCACTTTCATCAAAAATGCAATAGCAGCAAAATATTTACAATGACATAGACATACAAGATCAATACTGCATTGTAGTAAAGGAAAATAGTTATGTAAACGGAAATATGTTACTGACTTTCATGACTGTACCGAAAAACTGGAAAGAAGTTCCAGAGTTGTGTCTTTTTATTATCTTCTTCTCTTTCATCATCAATCTTTTCCACTTTTTTTTTTTTTGGGGGGGGAGGGTACAACACCCCTCATTATTATTTATGGTTCAACCAAAAGAGACCTAGAATTGAAAATCACCTAGGCTTACAGTTGCTTGAAGGTTTATTACGTTTAGTTTATTATTTACGCAACAACAGTACAACTTTTATGACGCATGAACCTAGTGTACCAGGCATTCAATAAATTTCGTTCACATTAACCTGTATTTAACGACCCATGCTCCACGGACAGATGCACTTTAATCCACTTCATTAGCTCTGTAATTGATATGTGCTGTCTCCTGTGTCATATCATTTTGATGATTCGGTCCGCCAGAATACAGCGCTACACTGTATGTGGTGTGTGCCGCTTTAACGCTTAGTGTGAGCATGGAGGTAGAAACTCTTTCTACCTCCATGGTGTGAGCAGTCGAGGAAACCTGCTGCATTAACCCGACACTTGCCTCAAGATGGCGCTGCAGCAGGTCTTCAGAGCTGGAAATTCCCCCCGGACACTTTGTCCTGACGCGGCTTCTTGCAAAAACATCTGACTTTTGACGCATTATGTGACAAGGGTCTCATGAACACATCGGGAAAAAAATGAACACGATCAATTTTTTTTTCTCCCAGAGGAATTGTTAAGGCGCAAGGGATGGATGTGATTAATGTTGTTGGAAAGTTTTGTTGGAAAAAGTTTTGTTGGAAAAAGAAGAATGAAAATAAATGAATTGAATTGAATTGAATTGAATTGAATTGAATGTATATATATCCGATGGATTACCGTGACAATGGATTATCATTCCTCTTGTTCCTTATATATTCTGTTCTCTATTCTCTTCTATTCTATTCTATCTTCTTTTTTTCACTTTTCCATCCCATTCTGTTCTATTATATTCTATTAAGGGGGTTCTTTATGCTTTTTCTCCAAAAATTCAATTTCTTCCCTGCTGTCCTCTCTTCTTACCTTTAAAGCTGATCAATTTCAGAAAATAATAATATTATGGTGAAAATTATGTTATCTAGCATTTACGGACTTCCTCAACTTGGTATAAGCATTTGTCATCAAGAACATTGCCTTGATTATTATTTTGTTCTTGTTAGATATTAGAAAATGGATGACATTAGCTTGAGTACATCTATGATATCTAATAAAATGTCATCTGGGACCCTTCATTGTTCAAGTACCTGTGAGATCCAAGAAACTAGACAGCACACGATTTGATTTATAATTGATTTTTGGTTAGAATGAAGTAGTTTGCCAATATCATTAATTTGTTGACTCTTCCCAGGGCTCTGAGCTATGAGCTTTTTTACGTCTCTCGCTCCGTAATTGTAATCATTTTTGTATTGCTAAAATTTGTTTTCTTTGGTTCTTGCTGGTTAGAGCATTTAAGCCTTGGCTAGACTTTTTTTTTGGGGGGGGGGGGGGGGGGGGAGGGAGGAATGCGAGGTTTCATAGCTGTAAAATGTAACAAGAAGCAGTCCTGAAACGTGGAATGCGGAATCGGAGGGGGGGGGGGGGCGTTGGGCGGAGAGGGAGGAGTGACTGCAGTCCACCCCCACACGCACACACGCTCTTGCCAAAAACAGAAACAAAATGGTACCCCCCCCCAAAAAAAAAAAAAACAACAACAACAACAACAACATAATGATAATAATGATAATGATAATAATGATAATGATAATAATAATAATAATAATGATAATAATAATAATAATGATAATAATAATAATTATAATAATGATAAAATAAAACTAAAACCCTGTGAGTAAATTACAAACCCTAAAACCCAAGAACTCTCCTGAGGATTTCTTCCCCTCCTTAGTTTCCCGAAGGAAAAAAAAGAGGAGAGGAGGGTATGTTGCCTTTTGCCCTGTAAAATAGAGAAGCATGACATCACACAGAATGCATGTAATGGTCCTTACCCCATTGCCTACAACTAGATTCTCAACTTGAATTGCACTCTGTGCCAGCTCTACTGGGTTCCCCTGAAAATGGGTTTATTCTTATTACTTAGAAAAGCAGTAATCTCCGATAATGTTAAGGATTTACTTAACGTAAATGCAACTATGGATAGTTCACGTAAGTCCACAATTTGCAATAGCCCACAGAAGTTGAAATATGTGACTCATGCTGTTCATTATTGCAGTAGCGTTTACGATAACAGTGTGTAACTATCTGTGTATAACTCCTTGTCTTTTCTCATCTTTTAACAGAGTTCCACGGGAGTACGAGACGCTACCCGATCATTTTTATTTTTCTGATATAGAGAGACATAATGCAGAAATTGCGGCCTTTCACCTTGATAGGTAAGAATGTGTATACGAATGTCGACAGTTCTTAGAGGAATTCAATTATGTAAACGCGTGCGACTCTTTTTCGTACAGACATGGGGCCAGTGAATAATTAGTAGTTTTCTTCAAACATATGCTGCGTCTCCAAAGAAAGATTATGGTTTAAATTTTGTTAAAAATCAGAGTAGATTCCTGGCAATTTCTTCATCATGATTATAATGCCCGATCGACATGAGCTCATCTTATTTTTCCTCCACTCAACCAATCGGAAACCATTAACAATTCAATATCAACCATCCGACGCGCTAACTAATCCATGCAAGGTTGTAAATTATTGACTGATATGAGCTTTACTGAAGAAGAAAGGTAACACATGTATGAACAATGAAAAGACTCTGTGGAGACGAAGATGAATGAATTCTGCTTTTGTGTGCCAAAATGTTGCTATTTACGGTGATGTTATTCACATTTCCAAGACGAACCGATTCTCCTCTTTTCGAAAGAGAGTAAACCCCAAGATGATAAACCCAACAGTGATTACAAGTGATTACAAGTGATTACAAGACATTAATACTTTGTAGTGATGATTTATCTTCGCATACACGCACTCACAGTGAATTCTCGCGTCACCGTTGCTCTCTTTGCAGAATATTAGATTTCAGAAGAGCGCCCCCTGTCACCGGCAGATGGTTCAACATCACTCGGGATCTCTTCGAGTTGGCGGATCCGGCCTTTAGGAAAACATTTTTCAGATCGCCAGGTGAGTATGTGACGATTCGACTTTGAACCGTTTAAGCGCCCTCAGTCGATCTTAGATGAAAGATGGGTAGTCAATGAATAAAAAATGTAAAACATTGGAATACAGAACAGTAGTGTTGTTTCGCAATGACAGTAGTTTCAATGGATAACGTACCTCACACACATACATACTCATGCCCGTTACACATTATACTCAACACTCATTTAAGCAAAAACACATATGTACACCAGCTGTCTTCACCAGGTTGCATCGTGTCTTGGTGAGATTTGAGCAGAATAATCTCGAATTCTACGTCATCAAATACGTCTGATCACTTATTAATGAATATTACTAGTATTCGATGATTAGTTGTCAGACATGGGTAAAATGGCAGCTGTGGATGTAACCTCTTGCCGTATAGACTTATATTGCTTTTGAAATAATGTGCTTTTTTATTTGTTTCAATAATAAAGAAAACTAAGTTATATTTGTTATTTGTTTAATCATAATCAGAGTGTTCTATCATACCAAACTAGATTCATAGTAATTGAATTGATTCAATCATTGTCAAATCAACTAGATGGATTTGTGGTTATTCATATACGGCGGGGACATAAAGCGCATAGCCTTTTCAGGAATGATTTACATATTTTGTTTTTGCTTTCATGAACGTAGTGAACGAAGATAGACGACTAGAATAGAGGATGGTGCTTTGCTTCATACAAAGAGCACTGTGATATAAGGCTCTCGCCTTCCCAATTGGTTGTCGTGGGTTCGAATCCTAGGTGCTCATACCCTCATATTATTATCATTATCATTAGTATGTTATTATTATTATTATTATTATTATTATTATTATTATTATTGTTGTTGTTATTATTATTATTATTAGTAGTAGTAGTAGTATTATTGTTGTTATTACTCTCGTTACCCCCATGTTAGTAGTTGTTGTAGTACATTGTAGTAATGATAGTATTAGTAGTAGGATGATGATGATGATGATGATGATAATATTATTGTCATTATTATCACTAATTATAATCATCATAATCATCATTATAATCATCATCAATCTTTAATTGATCAATCATTGCATTCCTTTCCATTGACGTCATTATGTTCTATTTGTTTGGACCTTGGCAGCGAATAACGTGTGTTTCGTTGGCCACTGCTCGTACTACTGCGAGACGGAGACAGCAGTGTGCGGCAAGCCGGACATGATCGAGGGATCAGTGGCCGCCTTCTTGCCTTCCTTCAAGGCAGCACCCCGAAAGACGTGGCGGCACCCCTGGCGTCGGTCCTACAGCAAGCACCGGACAGCTGTGTAAGTCTTACATGCTGTTAAACTCATTGTGCACACGCCCGGGGAATCACCCTCGACTTTAATAGGGAAATCCCCCCCCCCCCCCCCCCCCCAACCGAACCTATCAAGTGCGCACGCATTTCCTTGCCAGGGTGACAAAGTTACCAAAGTTATCAAGTATTGAAACTTATACGTGTAACGAGAAGGCAGATAGTTAAACCTCGTCGAGGCATAGGCAATTAAGGAAAATCAAAAGCTGGTTTCCGGTTCACAAAGGTGTCTTGATAATGGTGAAGATATACGGCTCTCTCCCATTCTGGTCTTGAACAAACTGCCTTGTTTCATACAACTGAGTACTTCTCTTCCCAAAGCAAGGTGCTTCGTCGAGTTTCAACAAGTCACCTCCTTTTCGGAGAACTAATAACGGCCAGCGATGTGACACAAAATGTTATTGAAGGTAAAATTAATGGCGTCTTAAGGAGACTTTCCTATAGCCTTTCATGTGAATGACTGTTAGGCCAGTTTGCGATGTCATTTTATCAGCATATTATTTAACGCCAGGATATGATTACATGATTTCAGCAAAATAAATATCAGTTTTCTGAGAACTGTACAGGTTGTCTTGCTTGGGGTTAAAGGCAGCCTGCTCGAAGAATCTAAGAAAACAACAGCAAACGGTATGACAGTGACTGGCATATCAGGTACCACCAAGAGAGGGCGCTACGCCATACAGTGTTCCTCCCACCTGTCAATGACAAATCTAGATTGCTGCAAGCTTCAGCCACGTATGAGTCCGGTCTGTGATATTTAAGAGGTGTTTCTCTACAATTTTAACCATAACAGTGTCAACAAGTTATTGCTGAGATATGTAGTCAAAGCTTTCCCTTCCACACTTTTAAACAGAATTTTATCTAACAGGAATTTTTCGAGGATAAGCACGTGATTGCTCCTCTAAAGATAGACTCGAAGATAGAAGATCTACTAGTATCTTTGAGTATCACTTTTCTTTCCCATAACAAGGATATTTTTGTTTTATCATGTTTTAGTTTGTTTGTTACTGCTGACACACATTGATATAGGCCAGTTTACAGTGACAATCTGAGCATATTATGTAGGCAAAGGTCTTTGCAGACCAGTTGAAATAGATTTCTAACTGAGGTAGTTAATAAACTGGATATTCAAGTCTTCACTACAAAAACTATGATATAAATAATTATTCATGTATGAACGAGGTGCATATCGAAATGTGCAGGTGAATGTGTACTATCCTTTTTAACCAAATCAATGAAAGCCATTCGTGCCGTGCTTTCTTAGAAATTACCGCTTTCCGCTTGGCTGTTTCTATCTACTCTTTTGATTAAAAGATTGATCAAATACATTAAAAAAAAATTGTGGTTCCCAAGTCAGTGCAGACCATTGCTAACTGTGAACTGGTTCATTTTGATTTATCGACGAAAGTTCGTTGACCCTACATGTTCATCATCAATATTATTGTGGCGTTGCAACTTTAAGTCCTTCGTGTTTTAATGTTAACCCGATGCTTGCCTACACCCTGGAGAGTCTTGTTTTTGTCTCTGGGTTTTTCGGTTTCTCGTAGGGTTTGGGTTCAGTGTATTCATGTCACCACCGAAATCTTACGAGGGAATGCATGCACGTGCTCAGGGGCCAAAGCTTTTGAAAAGGTTACCAAGGGAGCAGTTCATAATTCCCTACAAAACTCTCTGACGCTTTCCAGACAGTCATGTCCCCTTTACCTCGGCACCGTACTTCAAATGATTTACCGGATAGCTAGCCTATATTTGGCTTTTTTTATTCAAAGTAGAAACAGAGTCACTCACTCTGCAAAAACAAACATTGGCTTATTTATAATACTCACGGAACCTTCTGTAAATTCGCCACTTAGAGAAGGCAAAAGGTAATCAAAGGAATGTTTTGTGAAGCTTGGAAAGCTGGTATGATTTAAACGTTATCGGGGAAAAGATGTATCACAGGAAACACTTTCCCATTTCAGATGACTTAACGTAGCACTGAATAAAAAGCTAGACGCTCAGTAACTTACACATTTTGTCTCCGATCCATGCAAATACTAAATGAAAAAGCGCCCTCATAGTCGTAACTCAAGCTTGAAGCTGCAGCTGCTTACACAATGATCTCGCACTTAAAAATAAAGTAGAGCAATCTGACCCCATCGCTTTGTTGTACCAGAGATACCAACATAAGTCTTTTTTTTTTGGGGGGGGGGGGGAACCCCTTATGAAAATTAAAGCCATACCTGCCTGCTAAAAATTACTTAGGTGTAACGTATAAGAGTGAATCCCTTTACAATGTATTGAATTGAAATTTGAATTTGAATTTGAATTTGCATTTGAAATACTCGTCATGAATTTGGAGGCTGGACACGATTTTTATCTGTTAGGGGGACTACATTCGCTTCAGCGTAGATTAAAAGAACAGATCAAGTTTTTGAGTGATGAAACCACAGTCTTTCTTTAAGGACTCCAAAGCAGAGATTGATTAAAAAAAAAATAAAAGACTTCTGCAAATTTCAGTACCGGAATTAAACAGTTGGTCTACTTTTATATGAAAGACAAAAACTCTCAATATTTCGTGAATTTTGTTTTATGAATTCTGATGGCTAGTTGCATGTGGGAATCCTTTTAGGGAGGTCCAAAACAGCAAAGGTATTTCTGAGCCCATGTTCATCACCAAACCGGGTTGTAGAACACAACAACGAGATAAGTGAGAGAAAAAAGGTAATAGAGGTGCTTATCAGGGGAATATAGGACAGTATAGAGTAGCGATTTACCCAGTTGTGTTAATATTTTTTGCATTATCATAACGAGTGACTCTCGTTAACATAGTCCTAGTTGCTGGTGACCTCTCCGTGAACCAAGAGTTTTGGTGTATGTTACATATTAGGAGAGAGAGAGAGACAGAGAGAGAGACAGAGCGAATATAGCGATATGTTTCAAAACGTCAGCCGTGACCTGTCAACCTCCCCAAAACATGTCTGTGATATATTTTGAGATGCTCTGCTAGTGGAATGATAAATGGGTCTGAGATAAGCGGCGTGTGATTGTGTAGGCATCTTGTGCGCATCTTCCTCTACATACACCGTGAGAGAATCAAACTCACGTCGAGAGATCGTGATCCAAAAAAGCAAGGATTTCACTTAAAACAAAACAAAAAAAACAACCAAAAAACATCCAAAAAACAAATAAATAAAAAACGAAAGCAAAACGTCGAAACATTGTCGATTATTCCATCCTTTTTTAACCCTGTGAATGCTAGAAGTGCCATTTGACCCATGTTATAACAAACATTGTCCAAAGTCCCTGGCACAAAAAAGGTTAAACGCAGAAGATGGATGTTTAACATAGGCAAAATGATTAGGGGAAAATTGGTGTGCAGAAATGTAGTTTCCTGATTCATGTTGGAAGCGAATATTATAATTTGAACGTCAGATAACATCACAAAATATTAGACGGCATGACATAACATCAGAGCGAATCTATGCATTTTTGATCGAAACTTTGCATTTTTTTGTGTGTGTACTGTAAACTTCGAGCATGAAAGAGCAATCCCTTTGCTCTATCGTTTACATTGCTCAAATCTGTGTTGAGTTAGAAGAGCGACTGGCATGCAAAATCCGCGATACAAACAATAATGCAGAGTCGCTTTTACCGCTCTGTCGCCCCCTCAGGTTGGGAATGCGCCATCAAATATTTAAGGCTGTGTGATGAGGTAGTGAAAATGTTATCGATTCCTTTTTAAAACAACCTCCTTAAAGTCATGATGCAAATTTCAGCGTATTTTGTTTGTAATTTGTTGTGTAAGTAAACTACGATATGGAATAGGTTTCGTTGGTGCATACAATCAGTTGTAACTTTACACATGCTATGTAAACTTCATAATAATTCCAAGCCCCTTGTTCAAAATAGCAGGACTGTAGTTTTAGACTCAATGCTTTCATAGTTTGTTTGTTTGGTTGGTTTTTTTTTTTTTTTTTTGGTGAAATTTGTTGACAGGTTTGTGGATAGAAAGGAGATGCTGTTGCGAGTTGCGACAGATAAATTGCTGAGCACATTGTATTGTAGGTATATGTGTCTTAAGTAATCGCTTGGTTCCAAACGAACAATATTATGTCTGGTATACTTGGAAGAGCCTTGCCAAGGACATATATTATGCCCAAGCATCAATCGCTGATTAAAGGCGGTTGATATCAACATATTTCATGATTTTGCTGGTCTTAATCTAACGTTGTCACGGCCGTATGTTTGCTAATTTAATCGCAAGAGAAGAATTGTCGTTTAACCATGTATCCTGGCAATGTCAGTTTGACACTTTTTGAAATATAAAAAGTAAATTTCGAAAGTAAATTCTCGCAGTGTGTACTTTTTTTTAGCCTGTTCGATCAACGATTTGTTTTTTGTTTGTTTGTTTTTTATTCGAAGAAAGCTTCCGTAAGTACAGCGAAGGATAGTTCTTATCAGTAATATCATTAGATATATTATGATTTCTCCACTTTTTTTTCTTCGCGTTATTTGAAATTCTAGATGGGAGCAAGACCCTAGCTACTGTCATCGGATTGTGATGAACAAGCACCCTTACAACAGCGGGCGGAGACTTCTAGATTTAATGGATATGTCTGTCTTTGACTTCCTCATGGGTAAGTTGACATGAGCACATTTTGCTATTCGTTCTAATCAGCTGGTTCTCCCTCGTTTTTATATCGCTATGATATGTTACAATTGAGCATCAAGATGTAGGACGTACTAACTTCCGTAAAATATACATACAGTACATAATGATTTATCATGCGTCTTTTGTCACGGTCTCGTGATAAGGATGTGGATGCGTGTTTGTATGCCTCCTTGTGTAATTGTTAATGTAACATCTCAGGTGTGTGGATGTTGTGTTACTACACCTGGATGTGTGCTTGTGTGTACGTCACGAACGCGACACCCACGAGTCATACCGCCCACGAGTCATACAGCCCACGAGCTGGACACAGTGAACAAGGCTCACGAGCGCGACAGCAACTTAAATAGACCCACGAGTAATCATATGCGGTCCCCGAGCTAGACAGTAGGAAAACAAAAAGTCTACTAGCTCGACATTGCATCACGGGGCTTAATGTTCATAGTGTCGACTTCATGGGCCTTTTTTGTCTCGTGAAGAGCTCGTGAGCCTTATTTGCCTAGTGTCAAGCTCATGTGCCTATTTCGCTTAGTGTCGAGATAATGGGCAAGTTTTACTTCGAGGGTGTTTAGCGCGTAATAAGGCCTACCAGGTTGTATGACTGGTTGGTGTATGACTCGTTCATGGATCTGTTTTTTCAGTGTTTAGCTCGTGGGTCGTATGACTTGTAGATGTAGTGCTCGCGGATGATCTCGTTTGCTTTAAGTGTTTTTGATTTTCTGAGTGGTTTTATACACTGCAAAAAGTCCGGTGTTAAATATGAAACACCGAGCGGGTGTTAAATTTCCGGTGCTCATTCATGGTGTTAGATTAACACCTCCGGGTGTCATTTCAAAATTCAAAATTGTTTTTTGAATAGTTTCTTAGTTACTGCACTTCTTGTTCATTTTGAACTTCAACAAGACGAAAAAGTACTTGATTTTTGAAAAAAATGTGTAAACACATTTACACCACAGTAACACCAGTTGGTGTGGTCCCCTATTGAAGCTGGACGGGTGTTATACCATTGAAATTAACACCACCAATATCAAATCAACACCATGCGGTGTCATTTATATTGAATTAACTCTAGCGCAGTGTCAAAAATATCACCAGCCAAAGTGTCAAATTAACACCACGAAGTGCCAGGCGAACACTTTTTAACACCGTCACAATACATTTTCAACACCTGTGGGTGTGGTCCTCTATTGAAGTTTGATCGGTGTTAGATTTAACACCCATGGTGTTAAATCTAACACCGATGTTTTTACAGTGTACGCTTCTCATTGTGTGTGTGTGTGTGTGTATACATTGTATTCAAATTTTGACTGTTAGAATGTGTGTGTGTGTGTTTGTTCGCGTGCGTAAGGACGCGTCTTCACCCTTCATTCCCGTCTTTATCGTGCGATGACATCACTATGAATATCCTGATGGAAAAATTCAGCTACTGAGACAATTTCGCTCCACAGTGTTTCGCAACTAGCAAGATCTTTGATATTGGTATAGTTTGTTGCGATGATTATGATAACAAACTGCCTGGGTATAGTTCATTTATTTAGGTATTTGCATCTTATCGCTTGTCAGGATTAGGGATAGGTAGATGTACTCGTTTTCACTGTTCGAAGTCACGCCTCTTGGTAGAACTCTTCTTACCCAATCCTGTTGTGTCCTTGAAGTATAATATGATTATTGGGTTCTATGAATATTCATGTTATGTTAATACGCTCTATATTATTTTTCATTGGTTAAACGGGAAGGCGTGGGGGAAGGGATGACGGGTTCATTGAACTTTAGGTGTGGATGTCACTGCCAAACAGACATGATTACACTCCTGGCAATCAAATCCGTTCCTTCACATTCTTCATTCCTCCCCCCCCCCCCCCCCCCCCACAAAGTGCGCCCTCCTATTAGCTTCCAATTACCACGCCCTTTTTTCGTTCTTCGCTCTGACCACGGAGCAATATTTCCATGCTCCATTTGTTGTATACACACATAATTAATGGTATGTCAGGTAATACACGCACACGTGTAGAGTAACGGTCGTTCCGCACGGTGTCATGGGAACTAGGACGACCATTCAACGCTTTAATACGTGTCTCTGTAATTGATCTCGTTGGCGGGTCTGACAGCAAAGGCGCTTCTTAGAGACATACCATCACGACGGAATTTCATTGCTGCCCGTATACTCAGTATGGCTCGTCGCCAACTCCACTTTATAAACGGAAGAAACATCGTCGATAAACACTCGAGTCAGTCACCTTTATGCAAGATATCCGGGGACATAAATCATATCAGATTTTGCTATTGTTATCATTATTGTTATCATTATTTTCATTATTATCATTTTTGTTGTTATAAAGCTGGTGCCAGTTTTGTGTCAGACATTGGCGTAAAGAGAGTCAATCATAGTCAACGTTTGTGTGAGTGTGTTTTTTTTTTTTGTGCACGTGTGTACGTGTGTGTGCGAGAGTTTTTACATGTGTACCCAACAGCTCTTAAAGTATGGTTTTGGAAACGATGATCTGCGTTTATTTTGTCTAAAACGGTAACTTGCTCACACCTGCGCTGGAACAGAGCCAAGACGTCATGGCAATTTCTCATTGAGGACTGCGTGGTTTAGTCGAGCTAAAGTATATGGACCGAAGGGATATTCTTTTTTTCTTTTATTTCTTTTTTTCTTTGTTTCTACGTTTCTTTCTTTCTTTCTTTCTTTCTTTCTTTCTTTCTTCCTTTCGGGGGAGGGGATTTTAAGGTAACTCAATTAGAACTGAATTCTTGAATGCTTTGATAAGTATGAGGAAATTTGTAATAGTACAATTAAGATTGGAAAATAATTTACTTTCGAGAGAGAAGATACAGATTTTATGTTTGTGATGATGATGATGATGATTATTATTTTTATTATTATTATTATCATCATTATTATCATTATTATTATTGCCATTATTATTATTATTGTTATTATTATAGAGCAGGAAACAAAAAGCGATAAAATCAGGCACGTTTAGGTTGGGTCACATTTTTGTGAAAAGGGTAGGCCTAACGCATGAAGATGGTGTTAATATTTGGTAATTTTACATTCATTTTTTTCCAAGATCGGTGAGGAGAGATTTACAGCTCGATTGTCTAAAGAAGATCTGTTGTTTATCATTTTTATCATTTCTTTATGTCGCGATATCGGACGTCCGGTCTGTTTTTGATTTTTGGTGTATTTCGAAGAAACAGGTACAAAATTTACTATAAGTAGTATACAACCATGATGCGTTGGCTGCACGCTCTGCGCGAGTGCATGATGTGCGTGCGCGCGCGCGCGCGCGCGTGTGTGTGTGTGTGTGTGTGTGCGTGCTTTGAATA
The DNA here is from genome assembly GCF_040938485.1 of Diadema antillarum. Taxonomy (NCBI): domain Eukaryota; kingdom Metazoa; phylum Echinodermata; class Echinoidea; order Diadematoida; family Diadematidae; genus Diadema; species Diadema antillarum. Next base: position 24,222 of record NW_027272550.1, on the reverse strand, counting down.
TACAGGCTTGTATGATTATATGATTATATGATTGTATATATGATTGTATTTCAGTTTTGAAGAATGGGAAATCTGAGACAGTATTATGGTTACAGATTAGTAAAAAGGCTTTTGGATTTTCGTTTATTTTGGGTGTCGTCTACATTCCTCCAGAAAATTCTAAATATTACGATATATCTATGTTTGATGACATTGTTACTGATTTGATCATGCTGAAGAATGTTTACAAGTTACCTATTTGTCTTCTTGGTGATTTTAATGCTAGAACTGGGGCCGAAAGTGAACTATTAGAATATGAAGATTTAATCGACTTTTCTAACAACCATTTTATAGATAAATCTGAAAACTGGTTGAATCAACCGTTCCCGTCACACAGGATTAGCTTGATAAGAAAGAATTGCGATACAGTAGTTAACAACCATGGCCATAAATTTCTGGAACTATGTAGAAATGTCAATCTCGTAATAACTAATGGTCGAATTGGTACCGATAGACAACGTGGAGATTTTACCTGTGCAAATGCAAGTACGATTGACTATTGTGCTGCATCATCAGATTTAGTCCAGTTCCTTGATAATTTTGAGGTTGATGCTTTTGACCCTCTGCTCTATGACAAACATAATCCAATCATTTTAAAGTTTGTGGACCTGAGCAATCAGAAAAAGGTAACTCATGAAAAATTTGTTCAGACGTTGAAAACGTCGAAAGTGAAATGGAAGAAAGATGCAAGGAATGAATTTGTTGATAATATTGAGAGCAATACAGTTGACTTATTGCTCTCAGAAGTAAACAGATTGGAGGGTCAAAATGTTAACCAAAATTCTGTTGATAATATTGCTCATTCCATCAAAGATATTTATCTTGATGCAGCCCATAAAAGTGGTATGATAAAATCTTACTCCAAAATCCGTTTTTCCAAACAGAATAGCTACAAAAATAAAAGGAATTCAAAACCATGGTTTGATGAAATTTGTGCAAAACAACGTGCTCAATATTTTCGCTTGAAAAACCAAGTTAAATCTGAAAATTCAATCAGTATTCGCAATGCACTCACAAAAGCCAAGAAAATTTACAAAAAAAAAACTCTTCGTTCTGCCCAAAAACAATTTGATACGAAATTCTTGAATGATCTTAGGGGACTTAAAAAGAAACAGCCTCAAGCGTACTGGGATGTTATAAATTCCTCAAGCGGAACGAAAGCTCAGACAACTCCAATCGATACTGAGACGCATTTTCGTGACTTAAGTCAATCTAAGAATACTAATTTAACTGGATATAATAACGCTGAATCTGAGAATATTTCCTCAACCAACCATGCCTTGAATTGTCCCATTGCCAGTGAAGAAGTTATCAAGCAAATTAAACGTCTAAAAAATGGAAAAGCGCACGGTGAAGATATGATTTTAAATGAATTTTTAAAACTGAGTACAACTTCTTTATGGGGAATTATTGTAAAACTATTTAGTATTGTATTAGAAAGTGGTATTGTCCCAACGGCATGGACAATAGGCCTTATTCGTCCACTTTATAAGAAAAAAGGAAATGCCAATGATCCGAATAATTACAGAGGTATTACTCTACTAAGCTGTTTTGGAAAATTATTTTCCGCTGTTTTGAATGAGAGATTGACCTCTTATCTTGAAGATAATGAATCTTTAGGTGATGAACAGGCTGGATTCCGTGGTGGTCATTCTACCCTAGACCACATATTCGTACTTCACTCATTGATTGATTTACATTTACATAAGAAAAAGAGAGTGTATTGTGCTTTTATTGATTATAAGAAGGCATTCGATTTGGTTGACAGATCCTCTCTTTGTTGCAGATTGTTGGAACACAATATTTATGGTAATTTCTTTAAAGTAATCAATCATATGTACAAGCAGGCTAAATCATGTGTATTAACTGGATCTGGAAAATCAAATTTGTTTGAGTGCAACATTGGAGTACGTCAAGGAGAAAATTTATCCCCTATGTTATTCGCCCTATTCCTAAATGACTTTAAAGATTTCATTTGCAACAAATACGAAGGGATAGATTTTCTTCCTCGCAAAATTGATTCTGAAGCATACGATATCGGATTTGATATTTATTTCAAGCTTTTTACTTTACTTTATGCTGACGATACGATTGTCCTTGCTAATTCTGAAAATGAACTACAAAATGCTCTCAATGCATTATCAGAATATTGTAAAAAATGGTACCTCCAAGTGAACACGAGTAAATCAAAAGTGGTCATATTTTCTCGTGGAAAAGTACGGAACATTCCCATTTTTAAATTTAATGGTGATATCGTAGAAGTTGTTGATGAATACGTGTATCTTGGCACCACCTTTAGTTACAATAATAAGTTCCGTAAGGCACAATCCAAGCAACTCAATCAAGCGAGAAGGGCAATGTATGGCCTTGTATCAAAAACGTATCATTTACGTTTGCCTATTGATATTCTTTTAGAATTATTTGATCAATTAGTAGTACCAATTTTGCTTTATGGAAGCGAAATTTGGGGGTTTGATATCGTTAATGATATCGAAATATTTCATATGAAATTTTGTAAACAAATATTACATGTTCGAAAAAATACTGTAAATTGTATGATTCTAGGCGAGCTAGGAAGGCTGAAATTAGAAAAATACATTGAAAGTAGAATGATAAACTTTTGGGGCAATCTTGTACATAGTGGACAAAGTAAACTATCTAGTAAAATCTACTTGATACTGAAATTACTTTTTGAACGAAATATCTATCGCTCACCATGGCTCATGAAAATACACACGACGCTTAATAATATAGGCATGAACGACCTGTGGAACACGTGTGAAACTACAAGTCGTGAATGGATCAAAGCATCGGTAGAGCGCCGACTCGTTGATATACACAAACAAAATTTGTCGTCCACTATCTTTGATAATTCACAAACCAAGACTTATCGTATATTCAAACAATCACTAAATTCTGATATTGAGAATTATTTGATTGAACTCCCGAAGAGAGATAGAATTATTCTTTGTAGGTTTAGGTGTTCAAACCATCACTTACCAATTGTTTCTGGGAGATACACAGATACTCCCAGGAACATGAGGATCTGTAGTCTTTGTGATATGAATACACTAGGTGACGAATTTCATTACCTATTTGAATGCCCTGTTTTCGACAACGATAGGCAATTATATCTTTAAAAATATTTTGTTACTCGACCCAATACGTTGAAAATGGAACAAATGTTTAAGTCCTGCAACCGTAGAACACGTTCTAATTTAGTTAAGTTTTGTCATAAAATAATGATTTTTTTCAAGAACTCATAGAAAACTTATGGTAAACATTGTTACTATAATGTTAATTTCCTGTCTGATTTGTCATTTTCGAATATTAATTTTCGGCATTGTATCATCATTTACTGGTGCCAACCAGGACCATCCCTGTTTTTGCATTGTTTTATTATTTTTCTTGTACAGTTATGTTACAGATTTAGTTATTTGGTTATTTGGTTAGTTGCATAGCATTATACAACTTTTTTTCTTTCTTTTTTTCCCCAGTAAATTTATGTACCTTCACCTTTTTTTTTTTGTTTTTTTTTGTTTTTTTGTTTGTTTGGGTTTTTTTTGTCGATATGTAATCTCAAATGTACTCTCTAAAAAAAATCGAGTGAAAATATTCACTCTTAGAAGAGTGAATACAAAAAAGAGTGAATTTCGAGTGAAATTGGAGTGAATTTTGAGTGAAAATGCTCATTTTCACTCATTTTGGAGTGACGTCAGGGATCACTCGAAGATTTTGGAGTGATCCCTGACGTCACTCCAAAATGAGTGAAAATGAACATTTTCACTCAAAATTCACTCCAATTTCACTCGAAATTCACTCTTTTTTGTATTCACTCTTTTTAGAGTGAAAATTTTCACTCGATTTTTTTTAGAGAGTATAATTCACATGGTTATCTCCAATACCCTGATTGGGTGACATGAGATAAATAAAATTGTCAAATTGTCAAATTGTCAATTGTCAAATTGTCAAATTGTCAAATTGTCAAATTGTCTTGTTTTATTTTGTTTTTTGTGGGGGGGATAAGTTTGGTGAGTGTGTGGATGAGAACAGGGGTATGTAGAGTGGTTTCATGTGCAATGGGGGGGGGGGGGTGGTCAGGCCGGTTATAGGAACATGAATAGTTCGGTTGGTAAATGCAGGAAGCTCATACTAATGCATGGAATTATTATTCTTATTTTGCGTAACGATTTAAATCAGAGATAAGGGGATTGGCCACAAAATTCGGTTCTCGTTCGATCAGTCATTGAATTATGAATGATGAGATTTTAGTTTACGACAGGCTTTTAAGTGAAGTTACCTTTTCTGTCTGTATTTTGTGCGATCAAGTATGCCTATATTGTAGCTATTGTACTTTGATCAAGTTGATCAAGGTGGTTGTTAATTGTTTTTGTACATATCTTTTTTTATGAATCTGTACACCTGTATAAACTTTTTTAGCTTTGCATGTACGAATTTGTGATTAAGCAGCATTAAATTAGTGACATACCTATATAGCTGCCTTTTTTTCATTGTGAATCACGCTGATATCGATAAAGAATATGTGATAAAACATACCATAAGAAGTGCCTACTACAAAAAAAAAAGAAGTGCCTACATTGTTTATTGTGTACGTGCGTGTGTACGTGTTCGCGGACGTATGTGTGTAGGACATGTGTCTTTTTTCTTCCGTAGACGCGAATGAGCCTATAGTCAAGGTAGCCCTCGATAGAGTCACATTACACCTGCACATGACCCGTGGCTTCGCAGTCCAACATTAGCCGAGGGAAACGATATTCGCAGCAAATCTGGGAATAGGTAGAATTGCCCGGAATGTGGTATTTTGATGAAATTAAGACACAGCCATACGAAATGAAATGGCGTCATACGGATTATCACACGTGTTGGCGAGGAAAGTGTATCTGCTGTAACGTCAGCTATTTAACTCCCATATCTACCCGCCCCAAGTCCCGATCCCAATAACCACATTATCCAATGAGCTAAATTCACAGAATTACGTTTAAAAAAACGAAATCTGATTGAACCAAGGAGGTGCTCGCCTAGTACCTCCTTGATTGACTGGTGTGTTGGGCTTAGTCTCCGATTGGTACCAATACTTACAGCAGTTATAATACATCATTCCATGGGTTTGCTAGTCCCTATAAGGAGGAGGTTTCCCAAGGAGGAGGTTTGTAGGGGGTTGCTATTCCCCACGCTAAGACGCTGAATTTCCCCGAGGACTCTGGAGGTGTGCTGGGTGATCTAGCTAAGCTGGTAGGGTGGTTCCTCCTCCTTGATAGTGAAGATAAATGGAGTCGTTTTCTAGTGATGGTAATTGGTAAACGCAACGGAAGTTGAGTGTGATGAATAATGATTTAAGCCCTGCTTAGCGTATAAGAAACAAAACTGGAAAAAAAAAAAACGTGAAAAAGCATTTGAGCGCACCATGCGGCTCATCGGTTGAGAAGATGACATTTACCCGAGTGTGTAAATGATGCAATCTTGAACAAAACTGACAGATGCCCACTTTCAGCGCCCGGGGATATTTGTAAACTTTTCATATCTCTTTATATGTGAAGAATGTGGGTTGAGCGTTAATGTGACACATACTGAATGTGATAATGAGTGATTGTCAATTGGACTTCCGTGGCACGGGTCAGGAAGGTACAGTACCTTCAAATACAATCTCCGAGTTATCGTAGGTCTTTGCAACAAGCCAACGAATGTCAATAAACACATTCATACCTCGTGATCAAAGTGATAATTGTGCCGGCTGTCAAACGTTTCCCCTTCTTCTTCATCTCTCACTTGTCTTCTTATGCTTACAACTAGTACGTAAGCTGGTGCGTTCATTTTCTGTCCTTCTTTTACAATGAAGGAAAAATATGCATTTATGCAACTACATAATTGTACAAACTATATCTCCTCATATACAAGTACGTGCCATAGATGGTATTTCTCTCCTATGGTAAACCTTTGAAGAGATTGGTTGCAAAACAGATCAAGCGCCGTTTTTAAACATTTTAAAGAAAGCCCATCGTCTGATAAAGCAAAATGAAACCTTTCCAGTGATACCTCGCTTGGTACAACAAGGAATATTCCTGAAGTTATGATTAGAAATATATCATATTTTCTGGTTATTTGCATTGTTCTTAGCAGCTTTAATCGCAAATCTCTTGAGTCAATAATAACAAAAGTAGCTCGTTCAGCGATCACCATATTAATTTGAGTATTGTGCATGGATTTCTGCGTCATTTCATTTTGCTTTTGCCGAGAGGAAAAACCCACGGGTGAACTACAGGTGACCCCTCACCCATTTTACCCGTGAACTCACGAAGGCATGTGGGTTAACCGAAGCGGAGTCAAGTTTATCTGTCTTTCATTTTGTTGTCGTTCCTCCACCCCACCCACTCCCATCCCCCTTTTTTTAATTCTCTTCCAGTATTCGTCATGTCCTTGTACCACTTACCTACATATGTCATACTGACATATTGATCTGCGCTAATCTTTATGCCCCCATTTCCCCCGCTTGTTGATATTTGAAATCACGAGTACGAGGGGCGTGACTGTCACGTGACTGCTAGGACATTGACTTGTTAGCCATAAGACGAAGGGACGTCATCTCATATTCCTTAATCGTTTGATGTAGGTTTTTGTTTTGTTTTGTTTTGTCTTGTTTTGGGAGTCATAATTTAAGTTGCAGAAAATTTCTGTCAGAATTTTATCTGAAGAATTACCTTGAGAGGTACCAGTCGACATTTTCTAAGCCCTCATTTGTTCCTCAAACTTTCATCTTACGGATGACCTTTTGAAGAAGAGAAAACTACGCTGAACCTCCCCGTAGTTTGGTGTGATCAGGGAGGTCCGCTCAGTACCTCCTTGGTATTACATGCATTATGGAGTAGAAAGTGTTCACCATATGCCCCTCCCTCTCTGCCGATGATTTACAATTATGGGCTACGTATTGCAATGTCAATAGAGTCCCTTCTGCAACAACGACTCTTTTTAGTCCAATATTTTAGGTTTTAAAAAAAAAAAACCTCTAATGGCGGTTCATAGAAAATTCATGATGTAACTCATGACCAAAACTTGAAGATTATGAAGATTCTTTTTAAATTGCTGATTCCCTGTTCGTGTCCGTTCCTGGTTTGAGATCCTCCTTCACCGGGCTAGTGAGCACATTGCTGCATCTCCGAGCATGGAACTAACTACCAATGATTTCTGAGGTCTAATATTTTATCGAAACGTAGGCCCCACCATCCCAATGAGAACCACGTTTGATTTAGTAGGTACACGGTTAGGCAAGTGGATATCATTAGCGGTGATCGCTGAACCAGGTTTTTTGTCCGCACATCATTCGGTAAAGATTACCAACTCGGGTTACAGTTCGTTATTCCGAGTGTTCGTTAAGCCGAAAATGAAATGAGGTTCGTTATTCCGAAAGTCCTTAATTCCTGAAATGAGATAGGGTTCGTTATTTGGAAGGTTCGTTAATTCGAAAATGAAATAAGGTTTCTTATTATGAAGGTCAGTTATGCCGAAGGTTTGTTTATCCGAAAATGAAATAAGATTCATTAGTCCAAAAACTAATTGGCCCGAATTCACGAAGATGGTACACTCTTTGTACATGGTTTTGTCCATGGTTTAAACCATGGACAAACGTATGGGGCGCCAAGTGTCGCATTGCCTATTTCGTTACGAAATCAGTCATTTCGTCGACGAAATTACCATTTCGCTAACAAATTGATCATTTCGTCGACAAAATGTTAACATTTCGTAACGAAATGACTGATTTCGTAACGAAATAGACCATGCGACACTTGGCGCCCCATACACAACTACCGTCTTTGTCCATGGTTTAAACCATGGACAAAGATTGTACCACCTGCGTGAATTCGGGCCAGTAAGGTTCGTAATTCCGAAGGTTCGTTGATCCGAGAGTGAAATAAGGTTCTTTAATCCGCAAATGAAATCAGGTTTGTAATTACAAAGATGAAATAAACTTCATAAACTTTGCCCATTCCCTTGAGAACGGCGAGAACATGCTTGTCGAAACGTTGGGACTGCGTAGGCCCTTTTCAGGGCCAAACACATACCTTAAAGACACTCAGTCGTGGCGAGTGGTTTGTGCGGCACGGAGACGAACGCAACACGCTGCCTCCCCCATTCTGTATCAAATGTAGTGACCCCCGAATGAGAATAGCGCTGGCTCAATGGGTCAGCGAAAATACGGTAGGCTACAAGAGAGCTCCCTGTGCTTATCTCCTAACCCAAAATGGCTGTCCCGAGAGCTTCCGAATGGACGCACACTCTCAGTGCGCATGCGCATGAAGAGAGGCCAAAAGAGCCACGCGTCTTCTGGCCTCTCTCCTCCAATCACCGCAGCTCGCGGTGACAATATTTGTGTATGATGCGTACACACACACGCACACACACACACACACACACACGCCGCAGCGTCTTCTGGCCTCTCTCCTCCAATCACCGCAGCTCGCGGTGACAATGTTTGTGTATGATGCGTACACACACACGCACACACACACACTTGTCTCATTGGTAGCATTGTCCCACACGTTTATGGATATAGCACCGAGTCTGCCATTGCGCAATTGCACGCACAAACTTCGGTCGTTCGGAGTTTACGTACCATTAGGGATGGCGATCGGCTGCCTTTAAAAGAATACGTGGTGCACCGTTCAGCCTTCTACCACCCAACGTTCTACCGCCACGGAAGCCTTCAAAGATTTAACGATATACATAGTCATTGACGAACTGGAATTCAGTCGTAATTGTAATTGTGTTATTGATGATTTTTTTTTCTTCTCCATTCAATATGATTGTCGTCATCATCATCGTCTTTATCACTACTTTATACTGCTACCACTATACCACTCCTACCACTACAATACTAATACATTGTACTGTACTGCGTGCTACAATGTTAAGCTTGCGCTTACGCGTGCTGCTGTGACGTACATGAAACCACACCAAGCTTGCTGGCGAGATGCTTGACAAGACGCGGCCATATGCTACTCTTACATCTTTCTTGTTCAACGGTCTCATTTATCTAACCGTCTTCTTCTTCTTCTTCTTCTTCTTCTTTTTTATCTTCTTTTTCTCCTGAATCAAAGCCTCTTCCATACCGTTTGTCCTTCAAGGAAAAGCATCCTTCGGGTCAGCTACAGTTCGAAGAGCACTAACCCAGAGCTAACCTTTTCTATAATACCCACTCAAGTATTTCATGTTTTATGTAATTAGGATGAACAGCGGATAGGGTATTTGTCAACAAAAACGCAAACCTCCGTATATCGTGCATGCGAGGTCTGTAACCGCGACATTAGTTTTTTATTGCAGACTAATAAGCAAATAACGAACAGTAGACCTACCGTTCTATTTTCTCAAGTTGAATGAGAAATAATGATATAAAAAGAACCTGATTGATTGAAATTAATGTCTCATTGCCTTACAGCGGCCATTGATTGTACTCGTAGTGTAATTAGGATTATTTGTCTTCTTTTCGTGTGTCATCCATGAGGCCATATTATAGTGAGTTATGTCGGTATTTGCCTCTCGGATTAAGATGGAAAGAATGAAATGTTTGGATAGAAGAACGGGATCTCTCCCTTGCACCCTTCCTTCCCACCCCTCCCCTCTTCCTATTCTCTCTCTCTCTCTCTCTCTCTCTCTTCATCTCTCTCTTTCTCTCTCTTTCTCTCGTAATGACGTCAATACGATACAGATTTTGACTGCGTTTTGGGGCATTAATAATATCAACAATTCCCCGCATGAACGCAGTCCATATCTGAATGTACCGAATAAGACTAAAAAATGTTTATATTTGGTCAATTGCGATAGGGCCACTCAATTCAAATGCTGGTAAATTTTGAATGATTTGTAGTCTGCCCCGTCACAGACATTTGCCTGTCGATCGCATTGGACGAGGGTATGTTCACTGTGGTTACAGTTCGTTATTCCGAAGGTTCTTTAGTCCGAAGGTTCGTTATTCCGAAGGTTCGTTATTCCGAAGATTCGTTATTCCGAAAGTTCGTTAATCCGAAAATGTGATAAGGTTTGTTATTCCCAAGGTTCATTAATCCGAAAATGAAATAAGGTTCGTTATTCCGAAGGTTCGTTAATCCGAAAATGACTCAAAGCTCGTTATTCCGAAGGTTCGTTGCAGACCCTATTTCATTTCGGATCAACGAACCTTCGGAATAACGAACCCTATTTCATTGTCGGATTAACGAACCTTCGGAATAACGAACCCTATTGTATTTTTGGATAAACGAGCCTTTGGAATAGCGAACTCGTTTTCATTTTCGGATTAACGAACCTTCGGAATAACGCCACAAAATGTTCGGATTAACGAACCTCTAGGTATAGAGAGTTTGTGTGTTTCCGTTCACTGTGACAGTACATTGGATTTTACATACGCAGCGCTGCCCACCGCTACGCACCAAAAGAGGGCAGTTTAGTACTAAGGGTCTGCACAGGTTCATTGATCCGAAAATGACATAAGGTTCGTTATTCCGCAACACACAAATTCCCTAAACCTAGAGGTTCGTTAATCCGAAAATGAAAAAGAGTTCGTTAATGCCAACATCCGCGTCGTTATTTCGAAGGTTCGTTATTCCGAAACACACAAATTCTCTATAACTAGAGGTGCGTTAATTCGGAAAATGAAAAAGGGTTCGTTAATCCAAACAATTTGTGGCGTTATTCCGAAGGCTCGTTATTACAAAGGTTAATTTATCCGAAGATGAAGTTTCGTCATCCCAAAGGTTCGTTCATAAATCCGAAAACGGAATAAGGTTCGCTAGTCGGATGGTTCGTTATTCCGAAGATAAGTTAATCCGAAAATGAGTAGAAGGTGAGCACTAACGAACCTTTGGAATTTAGCCTGTATTCTTTCGCCTAGTTCCATTTGTGTGTGTGACTGTGTGTGTGTGTGTGTGCGCGCGCGCGCGTGTGTGTGTGTGTGTGTGTGTGTGTGTGTGTTAATCAGACATTCTCATAAATTATTGAATAAGCTTTTTATGGCCCTTCTGTTACGCAAAAGCTTCCAATGGAAGCATATATGAAACAACATATCTGATTTCATTTCAGCGTATCTGTCTGGGCAGTTGTATATCACCTGTTTTCTTGTCACAAATGTTTGTGCAATGTGCCAAAAAAAAAAAAAAAATGATACGAAAATCAACTTCGTTGATGACAATTACACGATGAACGAAAGGCGTCAACGATAAATTTGACGGATTCTTGTGAGAACTCCAGGCAGACAAATAGATTTATTCTATTTCTATTTCCTTGCGGTATTTACTGTCGCGATACATCAGGCACATTAATAACTAACAATATCATGGAAGACGAAGAAACGCATTGAAATAATAAAAACAGGTATTTGGCTCCATAATAAATTTTGTCACCGGTTCGTACCGTGAGTAACCTCAGCGGTAACGAGAGGAAAAGGTTGTCACACCAACTCTGTGTCGCTTGTCAATCTGAACATTGGTCGCTTGGAATTTCACGTTCATTCTTTCTAATCGTGATCGGAAAGATTTAAAAACACGTATACGCAACATTGTTGAATGAAGTCCATGTATGATCAACACTGAATTGAGTCCCAAGAGAATGAACGTTTTGTTCATGCGTGGCAGTTATTCATTGAGTGCTGGCACGTGCTGGACGAAACGTGAAGGAATTCCACACTCATTTTCCCATTGCGATCGATTGTTGACTTATTAGTGCTAGAACTTTTGCAAGCTTTGAAGCAAAGTGTCACACAAAGGTTAAAGGTCAGTGCGCTTCCCATTATAACGGGTTATGGAGACCAAGCGCTATACCAATAGATCATATTTGATCCCTCGGTATTAATTGAGGGTATCAAGTTTGACAGGCGAAATCTTTCATTCATTCTCTCTTTGCGTAATTTACTTCGGAATATGATCCCCTGATGTTTTGCTATTTCCACGTTCTCGTAGTCTGTGTCAAGGAAACACGCTTCTCGAATCAGATTTTCTCGCTCCCTGCACCTGAGTGTATTCTTTACACCCCCTTTGGCTTGCTGGTATCCGATGACTATCCCTCGTGTCTGAGCGTTCGTTAATCGAAGACTACCTTGTAGCGGCGTTCATCGACCTCTTAGGTGTCTTCACTACTGATACTCCACTCAACAAGCAGAATCGTGAGGCGCTGTTGACTGGACGTCTTGAGGGTGCTCTTCAAACATGGGAAGATGTAGTGGAAACGGTCAAGTGTTATCCCCGACTGTTCCACTTGGTGTAGAGGGGGAGGGGAGGGCTTGAGGGGGGGGGGGGGGTAAAGCTTACTGTCCACGTCCAAGTGGACTGGAAAGCATCGCAGGACCTGTGCAGTAAGTACAAAGCTTGGAAGGGACAATAATGATGTCGCGACGTCTCGTGAGATGTCATAGGGGAACTTTACTTCTTCGCCATTATGATAAGATGCGTATTCATGAGTTCCTCTATTCTCGAATCGACACTCTGATATAAGTTATCTTTTTTTTTAATAGGAGGAGAGGAGAATAAACCCAGCTTCTTCATTTAGACGGGCTTGCGCCTACATACACAATCCAACTGAAGTGTGTCTCCATTTTTGTTATTAAATCGCTAACGCCAACGCGCCGTCCTACTCTCCCGATTGGGAGTCTGAGTGGGGATAACACGCTTTTGCAGAATCCCTAATTCAGGACAAACAGAACGATCGTCATTGCTTGCTACCTCACAACCATTTTAATTCGAAAACAACTACGCTGTAGACCGTATAATACTGAATGAGGTACAAATCAGAGACAACTACTACAAGCTCACATAGGATTTAGTATAAGCTACTTAAAAACAACTTATATTACATTAAAAGGAGAGAGTTATGCAGTAGGTATATGGAAGCATGCAGTCGTAAGTAACTGGTGATTGATTTATGATGTAACTATAAATCTTGTTTGTTTGTTTGTTTTTTTCTTTCTTTCTTTCTTGGCTGCAGTCGTAGAAGAAAGAAAATTGTCTGATTTTCTCGTATGGAGTAAAAAGAGTTTGAATTGTTGCTGGAATAGTTCCAACTTTGTAAAATTACAGCAGTGTGTTATTCTGCAAGACCTATACAATAATTGTTCGCATATGTGTTTCGAATCTGAAAAACATATATCGACTAGCCTATTGCCACCGATACAGTACTCCTCTCTAGAGGAAATGAAGAGTGTACTTTGATCCCGATAAGAAGCAGGTTAAAAGACTCTGATTTCCTACAATTGATTTACTCTGAAATTCTTTCACGTTCCTTGTGCCCAGCAATGAAATTACCCTCGATCTTTTAAATCTATTGTGGAGATTTCAGACCACTTTATTCTATGTATTTTCTGCCGTCATCTCCACAGATAACTGTCTAATCTGCGGTTTTATTTTAGTTACACGCATGGTCAAAGTTGCAGATCTAACCATTTCTCAAGGGCACCTTGGTTGGCATGCGTCCACTATTATTGTTTATGTTCCTTTAATAAAGCCACATGGAATCGATTCATTTGCTAGTTGTTGGTTTGCTTTTCCAAGAACCCATAACGAACAGTCTGCAAAATAGATCAATAGATAGATCAATAGATAGATCAATAGATAGATAGATAGATAGATAGATATATTGATAGGTATATAAAAGAATTATAATCCAAAATGTTACTCAACGGTGAGGTTGTCATTCTTGTTGATCATATGTTCTTATTATTGTTCCTACCATTACTGTAATGATTATTGTCATCATTAGTATTATCATCATGACTATCATCAACATCATTAGTATCAATATTATTGTCGTTATTATCATTATAATATTACTCTTCAGTTCATGTACTTCTCCGTCAAGTTTGGAGACCGTAGCCAGAGCTGAAACGTAATATTCTGTGGCAAATCGAAAAAGTAACAGCCGATACAGGGGACAAAACGAAAAAACAAGAGGAGAAAACGCTCGCTGCGCTCTGTATTGTCTCTACATTATTGCAGAGGGATGTTTGCTGTTGTTGTTGTCTTTTTAGACGTATGGAGAGTAGAATGCCTCCAGGTATGGGATTTATTATAATATGCAGAAAACTCTGTTTACATATATTGCGAGGAATGTTGTCTTCAATTGGCTCTAGATGGCCAAAAAGGATTCAACCCTCAGACATACTTAGTAGGACCCTTTCGTGCGTTTACATCGAAATATGACGTAATGAAATTATGATTTTTGATTGAAACACAATAAACAAAAGTTCTAATTCTGCAAAAGTGTCAAGTCACGTGGTGAAGAGTAGTCAGTTTTAAGGTATTTATCAAGGTATCCGCCACTTGCGCCAACACTTTACAAGTTTCCTACAATTAACTGGTCGGAACACATTTTGTTTCGGAGGTAACTTATGTTGTCATCGTTTTACAAGTCAATCAGTACTCAACAACTGGTATGGAATAGTTCTTGGCTTGCCATGCAGTAAGGTGTCATTAGGCGTTTTCACATCAACCCGATGATTCGAAATAGCGCGCTATTTTCTGACTTGGGAAATTAACCCGATCACGAAGTAGCGCGCTATTTTCTGACTTGGGAAATTAACCCATCACGAAATAGCGCGCTATTTGATAATGTGAATACAAATTAGCGCGCTAATTTTGTCGCTCTGATCGAGAAAATTTCTCGAGTCCAACTCGGGAAATTTCCGAAATAGCGGGATAATTTAGCGCGATGCATCCCATCATGCCTATAGCGTGTGTGACCCGAAAGCGCGCGCTCTACTGGTATACCCGACACTGTTTGCGCATGCTCAGTTGTCGAATTAGCTCGAAAAAATTCGGGCTGATGTGAATAGGAAATGAAATAGCGCGCTAATTTGCGATCGCGAAAAATATCTCGAGCTTGGATTTTCATCGGGCTGAAGTGAAAACGCCTACTATATGCATCAATGCGTGGCTGTTGGCTTGACGTTGCGGATTCTTAGTCCTGTCGTTTGAAGACTGACCTAGGAGGAGTAAGTCTAAGATGCGCATGCGTATTCTTTAGAGCCTTCTGATAAGAAGTTATGGTCGTAATATCGCACGAATGTGCAAGGCACGGCTTGCCTCATGGCCGGACGGCTTTTCAGGTCATGTAAGCTTTATGGGTCTATATGAAATTGTCTGTCAAATTCCAAAAGGTCGTAAAATTGATGGTACGTTTGTTGGCCTCTATTATCAATTGTATAACATTCGAACCAATGCTTTGATCAGAAATTTTAGCTGATTTGGAACGGGATAAGAGCCGTTAAATAGTGAGCATGGCGTAGTAATGAGTGAGTACAGTTTATAGATGACGATTTATGAAGGTACTATTGCACTTGCACATATTAATTTAGACACAGTCGGCCTTCCATATTAAAGTTCTCTCGCGCTCCTTGCCAACGATAAACACCACTGAACTAGAAAGACGAGTTCAGTGATAAACACTCAGCGGAATGAGGTTCTCTGAGCGAGGGCGTAACAAGGCTCTTCAACCTTAAACGTCATTTAAACTATGTAACTGTATAAGGTAATAACGGGTAATTGTAGTGTGAAGAGTAGTTTCGATGCTTATTCTGTCTTGTTGCCCGAGTTGTTGGCGTCGCCGACGAGTGCTCGAGGAGCTATAAAGAAAACTCTTTCAGAAAACGGTAAAGTCCGTCTGCGATACAGTAAATTCATTGCTCACAGACTCTGTGGCGTTTCTCTTCTTTCTTTCTCTCCCTCTCTATCTATCTATCTATCTGTCTGTCTGTCTGTTTGTCTCTATCTCTATCTCATTCGTGATGATACTGATGATGACGATTATAGTAAGGTCTTGCTTATTCAGGATTGTTAAATGTTTCCACTGCTCTACCAAAAGGTCCTGCCGTCACGTTTACCCTCGCATTGACAGATACCCAAGTACACACATAGGTTGAGACTTGAGAGTGAAAAAAAAATTAACATCTTGATCAAGGACGTGCTATAGTAATCCCTTGGGGGACGGGAACCCGGGACCTGAGAGTCAAGAGTCATATGCACAATACCACACCACCCCCTTGACAATGTGGTTTTAAACTTCAAATCAACGTTAAGTTTGGTTTTGCAGACTTACCGCAGTATGTGAGACTAGTAGTGGTAGTAGTAATACATAGTATAGTAGCGGTAGAAGTAGTGGTAGTAAAAGTAGTAGTAATAGCAGTGGTAGTTGTAGTGTGTAATGTTGTAGTATAGTAGTAGTTTAATGTATTATTATCCATATCAGAGATCTTGGCCCCGTTTTATCAAAAGATAAAATCGATTTTAAATTTCTTTACTACACAGTTTGCCATAGACTTACAGTTGAAATCAACTTTATAATCAATTTAACTCTTCATAAAACATGGCCCAGAGCTGTGGTTCTACGAATTGTTTTCCCTTTGATTTTTACGTGCCAACAGGAGTAAATTTCTTATATTTCCCTCTTTTACAAACGCCTATGGGATTTGGGTGTTAAAAAAAGAGGAAAATATAGCATCCGGGCATTTTAGCTCCCGGTGATGAAAATATGCTGTTGACGAGAGTTTCTTTCGCGGAATGTTTTTGCGACAGGGGCAAATTCTCATACGTTAACACGCAGAAATTGAGGACGATCGCTTCATCTGCCTTCTGTGTGTAATCCTATGTGTGACTGTGCGCGCCAGCTGCTGTAACGTGCGCCGCTTTCCTGAGCTGTGTATGTGTGTATGCATGGTATGGATGTAGCGCAAAGCAGCTATAATTGTGTAGAGCTCAAGCCGAGTAGAAATTTTGTTATTGGGAAGTTGTATAAAGTTAACATTGCAATACACTAATTTCTATTACTGCTCAAGATGCTGAAATGGGCAATTATGGACAGGCTACTTTCGAGGGATACGACGTTATTGCCCTCCCTAGACTCGTGTTGCTCTTGTCTTCGAGTCAGGAAATACAATTCTAGTTCAGCCAATAAATGTCGTAGGCCTATCCCCCGAAGGCCAGTTCATCTTATTATTATTATTATTAGTAGTAGTAGTAGTAGCAGTGGTAGTATTTACTTTCCGGCATTTTTCTGATATCTCGCACGGATATACGCCATGTGCTTATACGACGCAAACAACACTTTCTGGCACACAGAGCTATCGTATATTCTTACGACGTATGGATATACGACATATTGATATGAGACTGAACCATTCAGGCCCAACGTTCTATTAATAAACATGTAGTTAAAAAAGTATGGCCGCATGGGGGGGGGGGGGCATTTCATAAAGCGTTTTGTACGACAAATTTGCTCTCTGCCAATCAGACGCACGGATTTCAGTAGCTTATAACAGTTTGTCATTAAAAAAAAAAATCTGACAAAACGCTTCTTGAAATGCCCCCAGACCTTGCGCACTGTTCTGCTTCATGGGAAGTTCATGAATATGTATGACTCTTTCCCTTGCGCAGAACGAACTTTGCGCCGGCTTTGCGCATTGTGTTTTAACATTGCGTCTGATAAACACAACGCGTCTGATTCATTCGGTAGTTCGCTAATATATACTCATACGACTTTACCTAAATGAGAGCGTTCAGACACGAATGTAAGTCATATGAATCCGTCATATATCGAAACAATGCCGAAACTGTCGTTTCAATATACGTCATATAATACTTATTCCTACGACGTATCAGTATAATTGTCATTCAGACAAATAAAAACGTTGCATACACATAGTACGTCGTATATCCATATAGGAGAGAACTCTTAGTCTGAAGGGGGGGGGGGGGGGGACGCTGCAAGTGTCTGAGTGTACAATTGTGTGTGTGTGTGTGTGTGTGTGTGTGTGTGTGTGTGTGTTGTGTGTATATCTGTGTATGTTTGACCATGGAGCTAACCAATGGTCTGACTATTTCAGCGGCCATGGGTGGATATTATTGTTGATGAATTGTCTGTGACAATTTTGTCCATGCGAGTCATGTGTAGCTTCAAGAATTACAATTTACAAGAAGGATCGTAGCTTTTTGTCTTGCCTCGCCTTGAACGTTTAGGTTTACTTTCATGGAACATTTGTATTTTGAATATTTTGTGAAAAATGCTGCATCGGTATTTGTGTATGCATTTTGTGTTCAAAGATAATCACCAGCTATTTTAGATAATCGAATCGTTTGTGTGTAATGTTTTTTTTTGTTAGAATTAGTTGTTGTTGTTTTGCAGATTTATTCTTCCTTGTCCCTGCTGGAAAGAGCACGGTGTCCCACAGTGTGAGAACCACAGTGTGAACACATTGAACTGAACACAATGTGAAATCTCTTCACACTGTTAAATTCGAGCGTTTTAATAGTGTGAACACAATGTGAGTCGTCAATTCCCAGCGTGAAACAAAGCATTCTATGTGAACACTCTGTGAAAACCACACCACGGTGTGAAATCATCTTCAAAATGTTAATTGTGAGCGTTTTCACATAGTTGACTATATGAACACACTGTGAACACACTGTAGAACACTGTGTTCTTTCCAGTAGGGGTGATAAGTGATCTTGTTTGGATTGCTTATCATTATACGTGGGCGAAAAATGCTACATAAGTTGTAAATGAACATTCTGGTATCAGATTTTTATTTTTCTCACGATTCTTAATCTATATGTGCATAATTTTTGGTTTTTTTTACTACTTGAATATTATACTCCTCAAGAAAGTTTTGACAAAGGAAAAACAAAAACCCCGGACATTTTGATTCCCAATGCTAATGCTAGGTGCAGTAGGGCAATTGAATTTAGTGGATACAGTTCTTAATAACAGTGAGTACGAGAGCTGCTACGTACGTGTTAAGGATCATGACTTGACAGCCATGAATGATTTTGATCTCATTGTTGTTATAATTTCACACAGGAAATATGGACAGGCATCACTACGAAACTTTCGAGGCCTTTGGGAATTTCACTTACCCAATTCATCTGGATCATGGCAGGGCGTAAGTATCAGGTCTCGGCGATTCGAAAGCGCTGAATATACCAATGACAGTGAAATATGTTGTGCTAACTGGTGGAAATGATGATTATTAATTTTGCATCAACGCACTATCAAAAAGAACCTTCTTCTCTGATGGGCTTCTGTCACATCCTTTCAGAGAGTAATGAAACAAACAAAAGCAGACAAAGAAAAACAAACAAAAGCAGACAAAGAAAAACAAAAATACTAGTACTATTTGTATAATTCAGTCATGTTCTAGTATTTCTTATTTCATTTTTTCATCATTGGTTTTTATTTGTACATGCATTTATTTAAAAAAGTTTCGAACTCACTTTCGTATAAATTCCTTGCACGTACCTTCTTTATCTAACCCAGTCAGTTTTATATTTGCCAGTCGATCCTTGAAAACCATCATTTCGTGTACGCCCTTAAATGTACTAATTCGAACCGAAAAACAATGACGGTAATATAAATATATATATATATATATATATATATATATATATGTATATATATATATATGTATACCGTATAAATAAATAAATATATATATATATATATATATATGTATACCGTATAAATAAATAAATAAATAAATATATATATATATATATATATATATATAGGGAAAAATAATTCGTACTTGTTATCGTAATTGTTATCCTGAATGTAAGATGTAAGACGTATTTTAATCTTACATTGTTATACATTTTATTTAACTTATATCATACTCAGTTTTATACTTTGATTGCCGTTTTAACTTGTCGTATTTTGTATTGTATGTTATGTAATATATTGTTATATAGATTGTAACATTATACTGTATCAAATTTGTTTCGAATTGTAAATTGTATTTCAATGTTTTTATGTAATACAGGGCTCTCTTGTAAAGCAGTTTTATGTACTGAAGAGACTACCCTGTATAAAGAAGACAGAATAAAAATAAATAAATAAAATACTAGTGTGGCTCTCCATACTACTGTCAAATAGAGTCAAAGGTCAACATGACGGACATGAATTTGAGGTTTACATTCTTCAAATATCGCAACAGTGCGCACTAAAAATAACCTCCAGGAAGGGTTAGTTTGTAAAGTGGATGTCAATGACACAGGTTTCATTCTCTGTGTCAGTGGTTGTGTTTGTTAGTTTCTGTAATTGTTCGATGCCTGACAGATCATCTTATTGAGAGCTAGCAGAACCCTCCTAGCAAAGAAGCCATTGGAAAGGTTTTGCAATAGATTATATGTAGACAAACTCATTTCGTTGAGCAGCAGGTAGCAAAAGTCCGTGGTTTACATACAGCGTAACTTGTTACGTGGTATTTTCCTTTGTTGTTTTACCTGCTTTACAAGTACAACTGTATTTCATTTCATTTCGATGAATATCAGGAATAACATCATGGAATAACGATTCTGTTTTTTAAATTTTGCACTATTCTACAGCTAATGGAATTAATGATCTAATTTGTTTCTTGTTACTACTAAGGTTTGGAAAACACAGTCATGACGAGGTCAGCATATTGGCGCCTGTGATACAGTGCTGTCGGTAAGTAGAAATAGTTACTTTATATCACTGGCGTAGCCAGAGGGGGGGCGATGGGGGCGGTCGCCCCCCCCCCCCCCCCCCCCAAGATTTGGACCGGGGATTTGGGAGGCGGAAAAAAATGCGTGTATACTGTATGCATGCACATGAAGCGGGCCTCCTTTGCAACCTTTCATCAAATAAGATATTTTTTTGGAATATTTCACTCAAAGTGTGCACCAGATCGTTGAATTTCAATTCAAAATATGCAAAGTCTCTCGTGCTTGGGAGGGGGTATCCCCCTCCCAAACCCTCCCCCTCTGTGCCTCTTTCCCTAGCTAAGTACACTTTTTAGATTTACAAAAAATACTGAATAATTCTGAGTGCACAAGACTTATCACTTATATTCCGAAAACTAAAGGTTCCCTCAGGTATAAGGGGAATTTCCCCTTTTAATCGACCCTTTCCTCCTTCAGCCCCCCCCCCCATCAGTTTTTTGTTTGTTTGGTTTTTTTTTTTTGGTGATTTCCCAAATGTTGATTCCATCAAATATGCGTATACGAGATATCTCAATTTCAACCTTTAAGAGATAAAAGCTCCATCGGAAGGGAAGGGTGGAGATAACACTCGCCCACGCCTTCTCCCTGCTCACCCCCCCCCCCCCCCCCCCCCCCCCGCCATGCAAAGAAGTAGACTGTGGCTATACCCAGATCGCTTTATTTCGATTCTAAAAACGCAAAAGCTCCGCGAGCGGGAGGGGGAATCCCCCTTCCCCTAAGCTCTACCTCACTAGACTTTATACATACGCACAGATGGTGCACATTCGGAATAAGAGCTAAATTCCGAGATTTTAACACTTCGATGAAAAAATATTGCACCAAAAATTTGCACCAGATCGCTGAATTTCAGGTCTGAAAACGCAAAATCACCTTCGTGTGGGAGGGGATATGCCCCTATCTACACCCTCGTGTGCATGCTTTTTCTGTTTGATTGCTGAACAGACAGCGTTCATGATATTCAGTGTAAGAATTAATACAAGAAGACTAGTGTATTTAAATCATACCATTTTATAGGCCTTTGTTCAATAATAATCTACACTAAAATATACTGCAACCTTTAAACAAGTGGGACTGTTTCAACTCGTTAAAACACGCAAAAACATGCATCAAATTGCACCATTTGCAACATCAAAATGCAAAACGTTCTCACCGTGGGAGGGGCGACACCCCCCTCCCAAACCCTCCCCCTCTGTGCCTCTTTCCCTAGCTAAGTACACTTTTTAGATTTACAAAAAATACTGAATAATTCTGAGTGCACAAGACTTATCACTTATATTCCGAAAACTGAAGGTTCCCTCAGGTATAAGGGGAATTTCCCCTTTTAATCGACCCTTTCCTCCCTCATCCCCCCCCCCCCCATCAGTTTTTTTTTTTTTTTTTTTTTTTTTTGGTGATTTCCCAAATGTTGATTCCATCAAATATGCGTATACGAGATATCTCAATTTCAACCTTTAAGAGATAAAAGCTCCATCGGAAGGGAAGGGTGGAGATAACACTCGTCCACGCCTTCTCCCTGCTCATCCCCCCCCCCCCCACCCCCCCCGCCATGCAAAGAAGTAGACTGTGGCTATACCCAGATCGCTTTATTTCGATTCTAAAAACGCAAAAGCTCCGCGAGCGGGAGGGGGAATCCCCCTTCCCCTAAGCTCTACCTCACTAGACTTTATACATACGCACAGATGGTGCACATTCGGAATAAGAGCTAAATTCCGAGATTTTAACACTTCGATGAAAAAATATTGCACCAAAAATTTGCACCAGATCGCTGAATTTCAGGTCTGAAAACGCAAAATCACCTTCGTGTGGGAGGGGATATGCCCCTATCTACACCCTCGTGTGCATGCTTTTTCTGTTTGATTGCTGAACAGACAGCGTTCATGATATTCAGTGTAAGAATTAATACAAGAAGACTAGTGTATTTAAATCATACCATTTTATAGGCCTTTGTTCAATAATAATCTACACTAAAATATACTGCAACCTTTAAACAAGTGGGACTGTTTCAACTCGTTAAAACACGCAAAAACATGCATCAAATTGCACCATTTGCAACATCAAAATGCAAAACGTTCTCACCGTGGGAGGGGCGACACCCCCCTCCCAAACCCTCCCCCTCTGTGCCTCTTTCCCTAGCTAAGTACACTTTTTAGATTTACAAAAAATACTGAATAATTCTGAGTGCACAAGACTTATCACTTATATTCCGAAAACTGAAGGTTCCCTCAGGTATAAGGGGAATTTCCCCTTTTAATCGACCCTTTCCTCCCTCATCCCCCCCCATCAGTTTTTTTTTTTTTTTTTGGTGATTTCCCAAATGTTGATTCCATCAAATATGCGTATACGAGATATCTCAATTTCAACCTTTAAGAGATAAAAGCTCCATCGGAAGGGAAGGGTGGAGATAACACTCGCCCACGCCTTCTCCTGCTCACCCCCCCCCCCCCCCCCCCCCGCCATGCAAAGAAGTAGACTGTGGCTATACCCAGATCGCTTTATTTCGATTCTAAAAACGCAAAAGCTCCGCGAGCGGGAGGGGGAATCCCCCTTCCCCTAAGCTCTACCTCACTAGACTTTATACATACGCACAGATGGTGCACATTCGGAATAGAAGCTAAATTCCGAGATTTTAACACTTCGATGAAAAAATATTGCACCAAAAATTTGCACCAGATCGCTGAATTTCAGGTCTGAAAACGCAAAATCACCTTCGTGTGGGAGGGGATACGCCCCTATCTACACCCTCGTGTGCATGCTTTTTCTGTTTGATTGCTGAACAGACAGCGTTCATGATATTCAGTGTAAGAATTAATACAAGAAGACTAGTGTATTTAAATCATACCATTTTATAGGCCTTTGTTCAATAATAATCTACACTAAAATATACTGCAACCTTTAAACAAGTGGGACTGTTTCAACTCGTTAAAACACGCAAAAACATGCATCAAATTGCACCATTTGCAACATCAAAATGCAAAACGTTCTCACCGTGGGAGGGGCGACACCCCCCTCCCAAACCCTCCCCCTCTGTGCCTCTTTCCCTAGCTAAGTACACTTTTTAGATTTACAAAAAATACTGAATAATTCTGAGTGCACAAGACTTATCACTTATATTCCGAAAACTGAAGGTTCCCTCAGGTATAAGGGGAATTTCCCCTTTTAATCGACCCTTTCCTCCCTCATCCCCCGCCCCCCATCAGTTTTTTTTTTTTTTTTTTTTTTGGTGATTTCCCAAATGTTGATTCCATCAAATATGCGTATACGAGATATCTCAATTTCAACCTTTAAGAGATAAAAGCTCCATCGGAAGGGAAGGGTGGAGATAACACTCGCCCACGCCTTCTCCCTGCTCACCCCCCCCCCCCCCCCCCCCCGCCATGCAAAGAAGTAGACTGTGGCTATACCCAGATCGCTTTATTTCGATTCTAAAAACGCAAAAGCTCCGCGAGCGGGAGGGGGAATCCCCCTTCCCCTAAGCTCTACCTCACTAGACTTTATACATACGCACAGATGGTGCACATTCGGAATAAGAGCTAAATTCCGAGATTTTAACACTTCGATGAAAAAATATTGCACCAAAAATTTGCACCAGATCGCTGAATTTCAGGTCTGAAAACGCAAAATCACCTTCGTGTGGGAGGGGATATGCCCCTATCTACACCCTCGTGTGCATGCTTTTTCT